>NC_133379.1:16795819-16911038 GCF_049309525.1 Garra rufa | reverse complement strand
ACCCATCACCAGACAAGAGGGATAATGAGCCTCGGCCCTCAGGCACACGAGGAGAGATGTGGTCCTTTGTCTGCGTTGCAGCCAGTACAAGAGGGACACGAGAGGTGCCTGGTGATCTTGCCAGGGCACTGGAATTCATCTCTGTCTGTGATCAGCCACCAGACAAGAGGGATAGAGTAGGCCTCGGCCTTAGGCACGCGAGGCTAGGATTCTCAACCGCTGCCTGTCCTCAGACCAGTGCAGGGGGAGAAAAGGTTCCTCGGCCCTCGGGCGCACGAGGAGAGATGGTGGTCCTTTGTCTGCATTACAGCCAGTACAAGAGGGACACGAGAAGTGCCTGGTGACCTTGCCAGGGCACTGGAATTCATCTCTGTCTGTGATCAGCCACCAGACACGAGGGATAGAATAGGCCTCGGCCCTCAGGCACACGAGGCTAGGGATCTCAACCGCTGCCTGTCAGCAGACCAGCGCAGGGGGAGAAAAGGATTCCTCGGCCCTTGGGCACGCGAGGAAAGATAGTGGTCCTTTGTCTGCATTACAGCCAGTACAAGAGGGACGCAAGAAGTGCCTGGTGACCTTGCCAGGGCACTGGAATTCATCTCTGTCTGTGATCCATCACCAGACGAGAGGGATAAAGGCCTCGGCCCTCAGGCACACGAGGCTAAGGTTCTCGACCGCTGCCTGTCACATGACCAGTGCAGAGGGAGAAGATGCTCCTCGGCCCTCAGGCACACGAGGAGAAATGGTAGTCCGTTGTCTGCGTATAGCCAGTACAAGAGGGACATAGGGAGTGCCTGGTGATCCTGCCAGGACACTGGAACTCATCTCTGTCTGTGATCGACCACCAGACACGAGGAATACAAGCCTCGGCCCTCGGGCACACGAGGCTGTAGAGGGGAGTCATACGCCTTTGTCTGGGGAACTTGCCAGAACCAAAAAGGGGTAAAAACTCCTTTCCTTACTCAAAGGAAAGCGCCTTTTGACCTCTTGGGCCTAGCCTTAGTGCTAGGGCTGAAGGATGACTGAGCCCGGAGTGGCTCTGAGGTCTAGTTCGTAGAATCTGACGAACGTAAGAGGTGAGGACCAACCCGCCGCACTGCAGATGTCCTTGATTGGGACACCTGCCATCAGAGCTTTGGAGGCTGCGACGCCTCGAGTTGAGTGAGCCTTGACTCCCATCGGTGATGGGAGACCAGAGGACTCGTATGCAGTAGAGATGGCATCAACGATCCATTTACTGATAGTAGGCTTGGAAGCCGGGCACCCCCTCTTAGGGGGGCCGTAACAGACAAACAATTGCTCTGATTTACGCCACAGGGCAGCTCTGTGGACATAAGTGTCTAGTGCTCTTACTGGACACATTAAGTTATACTTCCTCTGGTCGTGCTCCACGAATGGAGGAGGATAAAACGCTAACAGCGTTATTGGCTGTGGTGTTACTGAGGGGACCTTGGGTGTGTACCCAGCTCTTGGGTAGAGGAATGCTTTGGCCAACCCTGGGGCAAAGTCAATATAGGAAGGGGCCACTGAAAGGGCCTGCAGGTCCCCAACTCTCTTAAGAGATGTCAGCGCCAACAGCAGTGCTGTTTTTAGGGTAAGCATCCGATCGGAGGCCTCCTCCAGAGGCTCGAAGGGAGGCTTACACAGCGCTTCCAATACCACAGCCAGGTCCCATGTAGGGACTCTCGGTCTTGCACGAGGCCTCAGCCTGAGTGCACCGCGGAGGAAACGTGAGACCAGGGGGTTTCTGCCCACTGAAAGGCCGCCCTGAGGGGCGTGGTAAGCCGATATAGCCGCCACGTACACCTTCAGGGTGGAGTGAGCTAACCCAGCGGACAAACGAGTTTGCAGGAACTCCAGCACTGTACCAATTGGGCAGTGAACTGGGTTTGAGTGGCGTTCGTGACACCAGGACGCAAACAGGTTCCACTTTAGGCCATAAAGTTTCCTCGTAGAGGGAGCTCTGGATTGAAGGATGGTCTCAGCAACCTCGGTTGAGAGACCAGCTTCTATGAGCTGTGCCCCCTCAGGGGCCACACCCATAACTTCCATTTCTCTGGGTGGGGGTGGCGTATTGCGCCCCCAGCCTGAGAAAGAAGGTCGCTCCTGACGGGAATCTCCCACGGAGAGCCGTCGAGGAGGGCGATTATATCCGAGAACCATACTCGGGCCGGCCAGTACGGGGCTACTAGCAGCAGCCGTACTCCGTACCGGCGCACTCTTTCCAGAACTCCCGGGAGCAGAGCGATCGGGGGAAAAGCATACAGACGAAGCCTCGGCCACGTCTGTACCATGGCATCCAGTCCGAGAGGAGCTGGAGGAACTAGAGAGTACCAAAGGGGACATTGCGATGTCTCCTGAGTCGCAAAGAGGTCCACTTGAGCTTGACCAAAGACTCTCCATATCTGCTTCACCACCTGAGGGTGAAGCATCCATTCCCCGGGCCTCAGCCCCTGCCTCGACAGGACGTCTGCTCCCACATTGAGACGTCCAGGAATGTGAACTGCTCTCAATGAGAGAAGCTTCCCTTGTGACCACAGGATGATCTGGTACGCCAGCTTGTATAAGGGGCGTGAACGCAGACCTCCCTGGTGGTTTATATAGTAGACCACCGCCGTGTTGTCCGTGCGGACCAGCACGTGACGGTTTCTCAGGTCTGGAAGGAAATGCTTCAGAGCCAGGAACACTGCCAACATTTCTAGGCAATTTATGTGCCAGGAGTGATGCTGGTTGTTCCATAGGCCTTGGGCGGAGCGGCCACTCATGACCGCTCCCCACCCGGTGAGGGATGCATCTGTCGCTAGCGTGACGCGGCGGCAAGGAGCTCCCAGCACTGGACCTTGTAGTAGGAACCAGGGCTTCTTCCACATGACCAAGGCACGTAGGCAGCGCCGCGTGACCTTGATCTTGCGGAATGGGTTCCCCCTCGGGGAAAACCCCTTGGCTTTGAGCCACCACTGCAGTGGTCTCATGTACAGCAGTCCAAGAGGTATCACGTTGGATGCAGCTGCCATAAGACCTAACAGTACTTGGAACTGTTTGACAGTGAGTAGCAGGCCTAGCTTGACCGCATTTACAGCAGTAAGGATCGACTCTATCCGAGCAGGTGACAATCGTGCCTGCATCGTGGTCGAATCCCAAATTACACCTAGATAAGTGGTTCTCTGTAGTGGAGATAGCACACTTTTCTTGGCGTTGAGTCTCAATCCCAACTTTCTCATGTGAGCAAGAACAACATCTCGATGTTGAGCTGCTAACCGTTCTGAACTGGTCAAAATGAGCCAGTCGTCTATGTAGTTGAGTATGCGGATGCCCTGGAGTCGCAATGGAGCCAGAGCAGCATCCACACACTTCGTGAAAGTTCGGGGAGAGAGCGCTAGGCCGAACGGAAGAACTCTGTATTGGTAAGCTTTGCCCCTGAAAGCGAACCTGAGAAACTTCCGGTGTTGAGGAAGGATGGAGACGTGAAAGTATGCGTCTTTCAGATCTATCGTGACAAACCAGTCCTCGGACCTGATTTGGGACACGACCTGTTTGACAGTCAACATTTTGAACTTCAGTTTTCTTACTGAGAGGTTTAGCTGTCTGAGATCTAAAATGGGCCGCAGGCCCCCATCCTTCTTGGGAACAATGAAGTACCGGCTGTAGAACCCGGCTTCTCTGCATTGAGGAGGGACCACCTCGATGGCCTCCTTCCTCAGGAGAGTATTCACTTCCTGTTCCAATACCAGAGCCTGCTCGGGGCCTACCAGAGTAGGAAATACCCCGCTGAAAGGTGGCGGCCTGGCGCCGAATTGAATGGAATAACCTTTCTCTACAGTACGCAGGACCCACATAGAAATATTTGGCAGTAGTTTCCACGCTGCCAGAAATTCTACTAAGGGAACCAGCCTCTCGAGACTGGTCTCTGGATTTATTAGAGGAGCTAACTTGGTGACCTGTAGCAGCGAACTGGCAGGATGCACCTGAAGTGAGCGCTCTCGAGACCCCCGTGGGGGTGGCGAACACTCTGGTTCCGCTACGTTTCCGGGCGGAAGGACCAGAGAATGAAGTTCGCGGGAGACTGCCGCGCCCTGTAACACCGGCAGGGTTAGCTGACGAATCTCCTGAGGGCCCCGAAGAGAGGTGGTCACCGTACTCCTCAGAGGCGGTGAGGCACCTGAATCTTCGAGAGGGGCTGCCCTCATTGGCCCTGGGCCACGACCATCAGGGCCGTTTAGCCGAGGCCCTCTTAGACTGTAGGACGACCCTCAGGTCGGGCCTAGTCCTTGAGGACCCCGGCTTGGAGCGTTGCTGAGCCCGCCCTCTAGGCCGCGCCGGAGGGGCACGGGTAGCAACGCTCCTTTTCTGGGTCTCCCTGTGTGAGGAGCTGGAGTGCGGCTGGGGCTGTTCCCGCCAGCAGATCTAGCTGCGAACCCCACGAGTGCAGCTGCCGCTCCGCCTCGACGGAAGCGGGGCCAGACCCGCGGGGAACGCTAATGAAAGCCCCCTCCTCAAAGAGGGCTTTCCGGGAACGGAGCAACCGCAGCGGCATCCGCTCGCACTGCGGGCAGCCAGCCCCCTCAAGGGCTGACCTAGCGTGCTCCGCTCCCAAGCAGACCACACATAGATCGTGTGTATCCCCACCAACAATGAAGCGTTGGCAGGGAGGGACACACCGTCTATGTGGCTGCTGAACCGCCATCGATCTCTCGTTCTGAAAAGAACGTTCGTTCTTAAAAGAACGTTTTCCCCCTGGCATTTCTGCTCAAATAAAAGTAGTGCAATTGGCACTGAAAAACAGCAGAATGCGGATCAGACAGACAATAACACAGAGCGCTCTCGCTGAATGACAAAAGCTGACGCCAGCTTCAAACGCACGTGCTTTTATACTTCCTGGTCGATGACGTCACCGCGCCTGTGACGTCACTCCCGTTTCTCATTGGACGTTGGACATGACTCAGAGTGCGGCCCGCCAATGGCGTTCCCCACAGCGTTTCAGGACGCAGTGTAGAGTTCCCGGAAGGGAACTAAGCTTAGTTCATCTGAAAATGAAGCAGCAATATCTTCTCAGGTAAAAGTTATTAAAACTGTGTCTACAAGACAAGCTGGCCATCACACTGCTCCGACCTTATCAGACTGTTTGTTTCCTATTATTTTATTCGCTCTTGTCACTTCTGACAGAACAGCTAATCACGATGGTCTTCGGAAAATATTATTTTATTTGCTTAAGTCAGAAACAGCGAATCTCTTTAAAAACTGACTGTTGTTCTCACTACATTGCCTTGTTATAACTTGTAAAAGTTTTACCCACTAACTGGCGACTGACACTGTTACATATACTCATCAAAGTGAGTGTTAATTTTAGGCCCTGTATATGCTTCTCTTGAAGCCATCAGCATTATTTTAGCTCATTTTTTTTTAAATAGTCATGTTTAACAGGGGAATTCTTGGTGAAAAACTGCATTACCCATGATTCTTCAGTAAAATCCACCAATCATGGAATGATGAGAAGCAAACCGCACACATGCACTTACATCAAGCACTTTAAAAAAAAATCCTGATGGGAAAACTGTAAATGTAAAAAATTACGGAACCATACTGCCTTCCAAAGGCAAAGTGCAGTAACTACACCAACACTGAAACTGAGAAAAATGCCTTTAAAGTTTTAACGCCAGCAAGTCAAACATGTTGACACTCTCATTTCTCTGAAACGTGACATAACTGAACCAAGAGACTTTGCCACAAGACAAAACAGTTGTCACAAAGTCCATTTTAAGCCTTAACTCAATTTTGACCAAATGTGTAGTTACTGCACTTTGCCTTTGGAGGGCAGCATACTTTTCAGCGGCACTCAAAAAGTGGGCATCTGCAACAATGGCAAGCATCAAAATAACGAAACAAAATTTCAGCAATATTGAACAATTTCTTCTCTTCCATGTCAGTATTCTCGTAGCTTCATAATATTACGGTTGAACCACAGATGTCACATGGACTATTATCGATGTCCTTAATACCTTTCTGGGCCTTGAAGTTGCATTGCTGTCTATGTAGGGTCAGAAAGCTCTTAGATGTCATCATTACCCATACTTCAGATACTTTTTCTAAACTCTTAACACAGACTCGCACCTACAAAACACAATTGGCCAAATGGATAATTTTCTTCTCAAAAATACATTTTGTTAAATATATACTAACTCTTCATTTCAAAACAGAACACATCTTTCTCTGCACACACTAACTTTACCAAAACACTGGAAATCTGACTCAAAATGAAATAATTCTGTCAAAGAATAACACTTGATTTCACTTCACAAGGTACATGCAGTCAATCAAAGTACACCAGGTTTCAAAATACTGGCTATTGTTGACATTAAAAAAACTGCATAGACTTTTTATGTTTTAGTTTTTACAGGTATTTGCATGCAAAACATGCAATCCACCGTTTTGACACTAAATTTCTTGGTTGGGAACTGTCTGTCCACATGTACAGTAATGTTCACATTCAAAAGCATTCCAGTAAAAAGCAAATACGTTTCTTTTTCTGTTTATTACAGGAGGTACAGTAGAAACATGGTATGACAGAACAGAAAAAGTTTTACAGTATTGCTTACAGTGAACAAAATATCCATGAAACACACAAGAGCATTCTGAACAAAAAATAAATAAATAAATAAAAATAACAACAGCAGAAAACCCAGATAAAAAAAAAGGGGGGAGTCTAAAAAAAAAAGCACAAAATTACTGTATCTAATCTCTGCGATGTTGAATTGAGAATGAATGGTAAATTCCAATTCATTTCCTGGAATGGAATTGGAATTGGAATGTCAGGAAACAGAATTGAAATCAAATACAGTTCCCTTCCGAGGGAACTCTCACCGCGTCCCCTAGGGGTCGCTATTGGGGAACGCTGCAGCGTGACTCGTGTCTGAAGAATGCATAGAAAAACTCCATGAAATGGCCGGCGACAGCGTATGACGTCACTGCGGCGCGCACGTCGCTGCTGGTACGTCACTACCGGGCGACACAGTATAAAGAGTCGCCGAAGTAAACATACAGCCTCTTCGCTGTCTTCAGCATTCTCTTTGTCTAGGAGTGCATATTCTCTCACCGGAGGCCTGCTTGTGACGTGTGTGGTAATCTGATACCCGCACTTTCACACCGCCCGAGCTGTGAGGGGAGAACGCAAGCAAGATTACCTCTTGAGAGAGTAGAACGCGATCGGTGCATTCATTGCTTGTTTGTAACGAGAGGCACGCTCTCATACCCACTTGCTACGACTCTCTGCTACGTGGGTGTGGTAAATTACGCAAAGGAGGGAGGTGAGTTTCTCTGTTCCTCATTTTGCATGAGTGTGTTTGCCTCTCGCGGCATTAACAGACGCATTCGCGGCGTCGCCAGCGGCTCCTTGCTCGTTTTATTCCCGAGGGAATTTGGCGTCTGGGCGGAGTTTGTTTAGCTCCCGCGGGAGCCGAATATGTGCTGCGCGTCGCGATTGTGGAGTTAATTTACTGCCATAAAATATGTATGTGCATGTATATGTATATACATATGCATGTTATATATGCGTATATGTGTACATATAAAGGGGAGAGATTTTCCTAGACTAGTTCGACCATGATTATGCAGATCATGGCAGAACAGTCTTATTAACTGCAGCTGTCTGAGGCTAGCTGTATGTTAACTCTTCCTACTTTAGGGCTGGAGGCTTTCAGTCAGTTTTTACCTCTGATAGTCCTTCCTACACATACAGATATCTGCGGATATCTGTGTGTGGGCTTACTGATTACTTTTTGTTTAGAAACATAAAAGTAGTTCTTTTAAGCTCTTGCCTAGATGGTGCTGTCTCCCCTGCTAGGGTTTAAATAGACAGCCCACTCTGCTGGTTTGGGCTGTTTTCAGGAGGACTAACCGGAGGTCTTTCACTGATCTGTTAGTTTTTTCCAGGCTTTGGCTTTTCTGGATTTACGTGATTTGGGCTAGGTAGATCACTGCCTTTGAGTCCTTCACTCCATGAAGGCCCAGGTCCGAGCCCTACAACATGAGCTCCCTGCACGCAGCGGTTCTTATAAGAACCTCCATTAACCGATGGTCTGGATTTTAACTCCTTAAACATGTTTTGTTTAAGTTGGAGTTAAATGCAGGTCACTCATGGGTGAGTACGATCCATATTTTTCTTTTAATAAAGAAAAGGAACGTAATACTGTCTCAGGCCTGTGTGTTGTGTTTTTGCTTTTCAGAGAAAAACATGATGAGTTCACGGCGGATGCTCCCCCTCTGATCCTACGGGTTATGGTTATGGCAGTGTTCGTCCTATCCACGCCACAGGTCGTGCGGTAAACCACCCTCTCAGCATATGTTAGACATAGGACTTAGGTCCTCTTCAAGGTAAGCTCCCTAAGTTTCCTTCTTAGGATTGCCCTTGGCATGTTTAACATTTGTCCTTTGCAGGCCTTTTTTCTGAGAATCCCTCTTCCAGACTCTCTCTGTGGACTTTAGATCCTGTGAAGTGATCTTATCAGCCGAAGGTTCTTTCCAGCACCTCCTGAGTTTTGTCTCCGAGGAGCAATTTCTCAGTTCTCCAGTAACTAAAGTAGTACTCCCCTTTCCGCGGAAAGGGTTTATTCAGAGTACCGCTTCTCACGGACAAGCCAGGTTTTCTCCCCGGTTCATCTGGGTTAGGAGCCTGTCCATCTTGTCCAGGCTGATTCTCACTCTTCAGGCTCACACTCGAGCTGGGCTCTCCCCTTCCCAAGGGAAGGGTCCCTAACGAGCGCCCCCTCGGCGGGATGGGCGTTCCTCCCTGGCCTTCAGGGTTAGGAGTCTATCCTCATAAGTTCCTGCTCCGGGGGATTTATGTCCCGTTGAGACAGGAACATAAGTCCACCTAGACTGGGGTCTGTCGATCCCCCTGTTAGCCCGAGGGCAAGGTCGATTCAACCGAGGTAGTACTCCCCTTTCTGCGGAAGGGGTTTATTTAGAGTACTGTTTCTCGCTGACAGAGCCAGGTTCTTCTCCCGGTTCATCTGGGTTAGGGGCCTGTCCTTCTTGTCCAGGCTGATTCTCACTCTTCAGGCCTCACGCACGAGCTGGGCTCTCCCCTTTCCGAGGAAAGGGTCCCCTATGAGCGCCCCTCGTCAGGACGGGCGTTCCTCCCTGGCCTTCAGGGTTAGGAGTCTGTCACCATGACTTTCCAGGAGCTCCCTTCTCAGGAACTTGAAGTAACTTTAGTAGCTCCCCTTTCCGCGGAAAGGGTCCTCTCAGAGCTCTTCAACGACAGCAGCTCACCTTAATTCAAGGTTCATCAGTAGCACCACTGTCGTGTGGACAAATTCCCCTCTGTTTGGGTAGAATCTGTCATCAGGCTTCCTGAGTCAGGTATGATTGCTCCCCTTTTGAGAAAGGGTTCCTCTCGAGCGCTGCTCCTGGCAGGAGGAGTAAGCTCCCCTTCTGAGGAAGGGTAAAATCCGAGCGCTGCCTCCTGGCAGGCGGGTTTTCCTCTCTGTTAATCAGGGTTAGGAGCCTGTCTGCGCCTGACTTCCGGGTCGAGTGTCTCCTCCCCTTCAGGCTTTATGATTTGAGCACGGCTCCTAGTGGGATGAGTATGCTCCCCTTCCGAGGAAGGGTAATTCCTGAGCACCACCTTCTCCTAGTAGGCATCCATGTGGACTGGGTCTAGTATGCTCCCCTTTACACTAAAGGGTCCCTTCAGAGCATTGCCCTTTTTAAGGACGGATGTTCCTCCCTGCAAGTCGGGGTTAGGGGTCTGTCCGCTGTCTGCGTCCACTATCATGATGGTCAGTAGCTCCGTGATTTCATCGGTCGACTAACAGTTTGCGGACTGTCTGTCCTGATTGGGGTGTAGCATTGCTCCCCTCTCTAACAGGGAGGGTTCCTCCCCTATTTTAATTCTTGTCATCCTATGACAAATATGGAGCTTTAATATAAGTGTCCCACGCTTAACCCTGGGCACTTTCTGAAGTCCACAATAGTGGTAAGTGCGCACGGGATCTTTGTGCACTTCCTAAATCCACTTAAGTGGTAAGTTCCCACCAAGTTTTTGGGTTCTTTCTAAAATCCTATACGGTATGGGTTACGCGGTACTCGTTCCCATTTTTTGAGTTGGTTTAAAACCCCGGTCTCCCTGGGCCCAACTTCACTCGATATCACCTCAGATATCTCCTGACCATCTGTTATCCAGGGTGCGTTATCTGAGGATAACCCCTGCTAGAACGGTCTCTGTCTTGGGACAGGCCTGTTAGTCGCTATTTCTGAGTCAGTTCACTGAGGGAACTAGACTCGGTAGTACTGGCAGTTCCTGTTCTAGTTAAGTCTAAGTATTAACTTAGCCGTTCCTCCGAAGGAATCTCCGATTCCAACCTGAGCTGTGCTCTGGGTCCTTTGACCCATTCAGGTAAGTGAGTAACAGTTCAGGCTTTGGCCGGGGAGGTTACGTTCTGACAGCTGTCACCTCGTCCTATAGGGATAATTCTTCACAGAATTTACACTTAGTGCTCGCTACTATGCACTCCCCTCAGCATGGAGACGTTGGTATACCGTTCCCCAATAGCGACCCCTAGGGGACGCGGTGAGAGTTCCCTCGGAAGGGAACGTCTCTAGGTTACGTATGTAACCCTAGTTCCCTGAGAAGGGAACGAGACACCGCGTCCCCTAGGCTTCTTCCCATGCTTCGGACGAGAAGCTTCAGACAGTGAAGCGGCTGTATGTTTACTTCGGCGACTCTTTATACTGTGTCGCCCGGTAGTGACGTACCAGCAGCGACGTGCGCGCCGCAGTGACGTCATACGCTGTCGCCGGCCATTTCATGGAGTTTTTCTATGCATTCTTCAGACACGAGTCACGCTGCAGCGTTCCCCAATAGCGACCCCTAGGGGACGCGGTGTCTCGTTCCCTTCTCAGGGAACTAGGGTTACATACGTAACCTAGAGACGTTTTTTTCAATCGCTAACAAGCGCTTACCCATACTTCAGATACTTTTTCTAAACTCTTAACACAGAATGGCACCTACAAAATACAATTGGCCAAATGGATAATTTTCTTCTCAAAAATACATTTTGTTAAATATATACTAACTCTTCATTTCAAAACAGAACACATCTTTCTCTGATCACACTAACTTTACCAAAACACTGGAAATCTCACTCAAAATGAAATTATTCTGTCAAAGAATAACACTTGTTTTCACTTCACAAGGTACATGCAGTCAGTCAAAGTACACCAGGTTTCAAAATACTGGCTATTGTTGACATTACAAAAACTGCATAGACTTTTTATGTTTCAGTTTTACAGGTATTTGCATGCAAAACGTCTCGGGTTACTTGTGTAACCCATGTTCTCTGAGTAGGGAACGAGACGCTGCGTAGAAGCTTACGCATTGGAAAACACCCCTGGTGTGACGATTGTCTGAAGCCCTATAGAATCACGCCAATTCATTGGCTGATGGCGCGAAGCTCCACCTCACGCAATACGTGACCTACCTAGATAGCGCGCGCGCCATCTTATTCCTCAGATTTTCCTATCGAGGAAGCCGGAAGAGCGTGGGGAGCTTGGCAGCATACGCAGCGTCTCGTTCCCTACTCAGAGAACATGGGTTACACAAGTAACCCGAGACGTTCTCTTTCATAGGTTCACTCAACGCTGCGTAGAAGCTTACGCATTGGGAACGATATACCAAACACGCCAAGCTAACACGCTGCCAAAGATAGACCCTAACAAGGCCATAACCCTAACACAGCTGGCTCAAGCGGAAAGAACCCGGGAGCCAGGAGCTGTGCTAACATCCAGGTTATAAAACCTGACAAAAGTATGGGGAGAGGACCAACCTGCCGCCATACAGATATCCTCCAGAGGAACTCCTCGAAACAAAGCCAGGGAGGAAGCCACTCCCCTGGTAGAATGAGCTCTAATGTCCAGAGGTGAAGGCAACCCGCGCACCTCATAGGCCATAGAAATCGCATCCCTAACCCAATGGGATATTGTGTGTTTTGAGGCGGCTAGCCCTCTGCGGCCTGCCCCAAAACACACCAGCAGCTGCTGAGACTTACGCCACTGACTAGAGCGGTCCACATACGCCTTCAGCGCCCTGACAGGACAGAGTAAATGAAGACTGCTGTCCTCACTCAAAGAAGAGGGAGAAAAAGCCTGCAGTACTACCACTTGCGAACGGAAAGACGTGGAGAGCACTTTGGGGACATACCCCGGCCTAGGCCTAAGGATAGCCTTGACTAGACCGGGTGCAAACTCAATACAGGACTCATCTACACAGAGGGCCTGCAAATCCCCGACACGCTTTAAAGAGGACAACGCTAATAGCAAAGTAACCTTTAATGTCAGAATCCTCTCTGGAGCCGACTCTAAAGGTTCAAAGGGGGGCTCAACTAGCCCCTTCAGGACAACAGAAAGGTCCCAAGAAGGGAAACTAGGAGGACGAACTGGCCTCAAGCGCTTAACTCCACGCATAAAGGAGGAGACCAGACGGTGTCTACCCAACGGGACATCGTCAGAATCCCTCCGGGCCGCAATAGCCGCCACATAAACCCTCAAAGTGGTAGCGGCCGCTCCAGCTGAGAGCTTTTCCTGCAGAAACTCCAGCACTGAACCGACCGGGCAGTTAACTGGGTCTACAGAATGAGCCAAACACCACGACTCAAAAACCTTCCATTTGGAGGAATAAAGCCTCCTAGTAGAAAGGGCCCTAGCGCTACTAATAGTCTCTCGGACTCCATCCGAGAGACTCACGTCTACTGGCAGCCCCTGATCGGCCACACCCACAACTTCCAGATCTCTGGACGAGGGTGCCAAATTTTGCAGTGGAGCTGACTCAGCAGATCCTTCCTGATTGGAATCTCCCACGGTTCGCCCTCCAGTAGGGAGATCAACTCCGAGAACCACGTCTGGGACGGCCAGAACGGGGCCACTAGGAGGAGACACTCCTCACTCTGCCCAAGACCGCAGGGATGAGCTTGACAGGAGGGAAGGCATAAAGCTTCCTGTCCGGCCAGGGATGCGCTAGCGCATCGATCCCCAGAGGGGCAGGATGAGAAAGGGAGAACCAAAGGGGGCACTGAGACGACTCCTGAGACGCAAAGAGGTCCACCTCTGCCGCGCCGAAACGCTCCCAAATCTGAGCCACCGTCCGGCGGCTCAGCATCCATTCCCCTGACCTGATTTTCTGTCTCGACAGAAAATCCGCTGCCAGGTTCAGGACCCCCGGAACATGAACCGCTCTCAGGGACAGAAATTTGTCCTGAGCCCAAAGGAGGAGATGGCGCGCATGCCTGTCCAGGGTGCGCGACCGAGAACCTCCCTGGCGGTTGATGTGTGACACCACTGCCATATTGTCCGTCCTGACGATGACATGAGAGTGCGACAGGAACGGAAGAAAATGAACGAGAGCCAGAAAAACTGCTCTGAGTTCCAGACAGTTTATGTGCCAAGTGAGGCACTTGCCCGTCCACAGACCCCAAGCCGGTCTGCCCTCGAAGACCGCGCCCCAACCTGAAAGGGAGGCATCCGTCGAGATCATCTGGCGACGGCATACTACTCCCATACTCACTCCTGTCTGGAGGAAGATGGGGTCTCGCCACACTGAGAGGGCGCGGAGACAAGCGCCAGACACCCTCAGAAGACGGAGAGACGGCCAGGATGGGCGTATCCCCACTGACTTCATCCACCATAGGAACGGCCTCATGTGGAGCAGTCCCAAGGGAAGGACTGGGGAGGCCGCTGCTAACAGGCCTAGGACCCTGCGGCATAGACCTACTGACACGTGACGGCCTGGCCCGAAGCGGGCCGTGCACGATTTGATGCTCTCTACTCGAGCGGGAGCCAAACGGGCCCGCATCGCAGTAGAGTCCAGACACACTCCCAAAAACGTGGTCTGTTGAGAAGGAGTAAGCACGCTCTTCTTGTCGTTCAACCTGAGACCTAGAGCGCGAAGGTGGAGAAGAAGAAAGTCTCTGTGACAGCTCACCTGCTCTTTGGAGTTGGCCAGGATGAGCCAGTTGTCCAAGTAATTGAGGATTCGGATCCCCTGGAGCCTCAGCGGGGCCAGAGCGGCATCCATGCACTTGGTGAATGTCCTCGGGGCCAAAGCTAGACCGAAAGGGAGGACCTTGTATTGATACGCCTTTCCCCCAAAGGCAAACCTTAGGAACTTCCTGTGTCTCCTGACAACCTGGATGTGGAAGTAAGCATCCTTCAAGTCTACAGTGACAAACCAGTCCCCTTCCTGGACCTGGGAAAGAATGCTCTTGAGCGTCAACATTCTGAACTTCCCTCTGTAAAGAGAATAATTGAGTCTGCGTAGATCCAAAATGGGACGCAGGCCTCCATCTCTTTTCGGTACTAAAAAATATCGGCTGAAAAAGCCTAGGTTTAGTTCCGAAGAGGGAACCTCCTCTATTGCCCCCTTGAGCAGAAGGGAGGAAACTTCCTGTTGCAGGACAGAAGCCTCGTCTGCGCTGTTCACTGCAGTAAGAAGGACCCCATTGAAACGGGGAGGGTTGCGAGCAAACTGGAGCGTATAACCAAACTGGATTGTACGAAGAACCCAGGGTGACACTCCTGGCAGATCCTGCCATGCTCCAAGGAATGTTGATAGGGGTAGCAGAGCGGGGCAGTCCAAGGGGGATACCAGTTCTGGGTCCCCGCTGTGGGCGTCCCTTAGAAGGGGAGGACATGCGGCCAGCCGCGGCTGAGGAGAGCGCATAGCGTCCTCTAACGCGGGGACGTGGCTTGATGAAGCCACAATGGGAAGGGCAGGGAAAGTCGGTGCGGGGGGAAAGCTCTCGGCGTCCCTCACCGCGCGAACAATGCCTGCAGCTTGCAGCGGCCCTGAGGGGAGAAAACCGGGGGTGTCTCCTACCTTCAACGACCGCCACACAGGAGGAATGGCCTGCTGACCTTGAAGCGCACGAAGCGGCAAGGACTGCGCAGTTGGTGGAGGAGAGCGTACTGGGGACGGACAGATACGCTTCAGCGGTCTGTCGCGATCCGACAGGACGGGGGAAGCTCTCCTCTTTCTGCCACACACATCAGGAGCGACCCGAGGAAGCCGCGGGAGGCTTCCCAGGGTGCTTTAGATCAATCCGCTTGCGAGGGCGCTGGCGAGACATAGGGCGACCACGGGCTCCCCAGACCGTGTATGGTGGGGGATGCGCCGCGTCACTAGCTCTACCAACTGGCTCCTTCCCCGGGGCCGGACGTTCCCTGGAGGATGAAGCGCTAGCCGACTCGCGCGAACGCCGTGGCATGAACTGCTTAAACGCAGCTGACTGCGTCTTAGCCGCCCTGAACTTATCCACGACGGTGGAAACCGCGTCGCCGAATAAGCCAGAGCTAGAGATAGGGGCATCGAGAAGGAAAACCTTTTCTTTTTCCCTAATCTCCGTGAGATTAAGCCACAAATGGCGCTCAGCTGCCACTAAGCCCGCCATATTGCGTCCAACCGCACGGGCTGTGTGCTTAGTAGCACGAAGAGCTAGGTCGGTAGCTCTGCGAAGCTCTTTAACCGCCTCGGGAGTCAAACCGTCACCTTCGTCCATTTCCTTCAACACCTCTGCCTGATAGGCCTGAAGAATGGCCATGGTGTGAAGAGCTGCGCCCGCCTGGCCCGCCGCCATGTAGGACTTCCCGATTAAAGCGGAAGTGGTCCTACATGGCTTAGAGGGGAGGAGAGGGCGGGACTTCCAAGAGGGGGCGGAGTTAGGCGAGAGATGCGCAGCCAATGTGTCTTCAACAGCGGGGACTGCAGCATAACCCTGCTCCACAGAACCGACAAGGTTGGTGAAGTCAGCGGCCGCCGCGTTAGTGAGACGTGAAGAAAAGGGCTGCTTCCATGACCTGGAAATCTCGTGATGCAGGTCAGGAAAAAAAGGCAGCTTACGTCTCGCCGGACGCGCCCCAGAGCTACAGAGAAAGCGCTCATCAAGCTTAGATGACTGGGATTCACGAGGTTCATCCGGCCAATCTAAGCTTAATTTCTCCGTAGCTCGCGTCAAAACATCAACCAGCTCAGAATAGGCTGGGGAAGGCCGCGCCTCCTGGCCGCTAGGCGGGAGAACGTCGGGCGCCGCGGATCCGAAGTCCTCAGAGTCGGAAGCCGCGGTAAATAAAACGTCTTCCAAACCAAAGGAAACGAAATCTCGCGCCTCCGGGCTTGGTGCAAGACAGCCGCGAGAAAATACAACCGGAGAAACCGCGCGACGGCGCTCGGGCGAAGGAGGGAAAGAAAGTGAAAACTGCTCGCTCTCCATCGCCTCGAGCTCCACATCAGAACTCCAGGCCGCGGCTTCACGGAGGGAGGAGGCCTCCGGAGCTGCACGGCGGGAGGAAGCCGCGGATTCATCTCCAAAAACCGCGAGTCTAGCGCGCAAGGTTTTTAAAGTAAAATTCTCGCAGCATTTGCATGAAGAATTGCCAAACAAAGCGTCGCGCGCATGGGCAAGGCCCATGCACTTGACGCACTTACCATGCTGATCATCACTCGACATGAGGCGAGAGCACGGAGGATGGCAACGGCGAAAATCCATATTCACTCACCGCTAGGAGAAGTATTTCCACTAATGCGGTCGCTGAAGTGAATATAATTCACGAAATCGTCGAATTGGGCTTACAGAAAAACCAAGAGAAGCGAACGCTTCTGAAGAGAGGAAAATCTGAGGAATAAGATGGCGCGCGCGCTATCTAGGTAGGTCACGTATTGCGTGAGGTGGAGCTTCGCGCCATCAGCCAATGAATTGGCGTGATTCTATAGGGCTTCAGACAATCGTCACACCAGGGGTGTTTCCCAATGCGTAAGCTTCTACGCAGCGTTGAGTGAACCTATGAAAGAGAACATGCAATCCACAACTTTGACACTAAATTTCTTGGTTGGGAACTGTCTTTCCACATGTACAGTAATGTTCACATTCAAAAGCATTCCAGTAAAAAGCAAATAAGTTTGTTTTCAAAAAAAAAAAAAAAAAAAGCCCAGATAAAAAAAAAAAAAAAGGGGGGGGGGGGGGTACATAATTACTGTATCTAATCTCTGCGATCTTGAAATTAATTGAATTGAGAATGAATGGTAAATTCCAATTCACTTCCTGGAATGGAATTGGATTTGGAATTGGAATGTCAGGAAACAGAATTGAAATAAAATTCCAAAAAATTCCATTTGAGTTGCTAGTTTATAACACATTAAATATTGTAAATCACATAAACAACAAAAATATAAAAGAAATACAAAGTACTGTATGTTTAGTTGGTTAAGTATGATCATTTCACATGCCAAATTTCAGGAAATTACTATAATTTGATGCAATAAAAAGTGAATGAAATACATGAATGAACATGACTCATTTTTTGTGAGTTGAGACATCTATTATGTGGTAATCATATATTGAATGTATAGTGCATAGAGAAACTTATCACCACTGCCATTCATTTTATTTAATTGCATTTGATCAACTCTATTTCATACATTACTTGGTATTTGTAAAGCATCATAAATAAAGTTCAAATGTATGTCTCTAAGTGCAATCACACATAGATGCTCAGAAACAGCAATAAATGGAATTCATTGGAATTTCTCTGAATTTAATTCCACTTCCTATAATTCCTATTCAATTCCAACTCTGTTTCCCTGTAATTGTTGTTGAATTCCAATTCCAATTCCATTCCAATTACATTTCCTTCTTTGAATTGGAATTGTTGAGTTCATTCCTGAATTGACCCCAACCCTGTTTCCAAAACATCACTCCTCAAAGTCCTCATTTTACTGTATAAGTGTAAATGTAATAGAAAAAAATAACCACTGCCTCTGAGTCTAAGCCAGACATAAACATAAATCAGCTGTGTGTCAATTATTTAATTGTTTGTTTATTATCAGCTGAGATATATTTTTGATATTGATATTGTTTTTGAACTGATATCATTGCAGAAGCAGAGGTTTTTATACTGTATCTAAGGTTTGGAATATTGTTTTTGCTATTGTGGGATGTTGTGTGTTAACATTCGGAAATACTACAAAAACAATCCATAATTTTGTTGGGAGGTATAGCTTGTCTGTTAAGAAAATGTAAGCATTGTGGAAATGTGTTCTCTGACTGCGTATTGGGTGAAAACGACATGAAATGTGTAAATGGTATGGCCACAAAAGACCGATGCTGTGCTAATTGTGTTTAGAGTTTTGAAAATGTGACAACTGTTTGGACAAACGCTTGTTAGCGACTGAAAAAAACTGTAAATTCCAAAAAATTCCACTTGAGTTGCTAGTTTATAATACATTAAATATTGTAAATCACATAGACAACAAACATATAAAAGAAATACAAAGTACTGTATGTTCAGTTGGTTAAGCATGATCATTTTACATGCCAAATTTCAGGAAATGATAATTCGATGCAATAAAAAGTGAATGAAATACATGAATGAACATGACTCATTTTTTTTTGTGAGTTCAGACATATATTATGTGGTAATCATATATTGAATGTATAGTACATACAGAAACTTATCACCACTGTCATTCAATTATTAATTCACAATGTACAGTTCTCATTTTTATTTACTTGCATTTGATCAACTCTATTTCATACATTACTTGGTATTTGTAAAGCATCATAAATAAAGTTCAAATGTATGTCTCTAAATGCAATCACACATAGATGCTCAGAAACAGCAATAAATGGAATTCAGTGGAATTTCCCTGAATTGAATTCCACATCCTGTAATTCCAATTCAATTCAAACTCTGTTTCCTGTAATTGTTGTTGAATTCCAATTCCAATTCCAATTCCAATTCCATTTCCTTCTTTGAATTGGAATTGTTGAGTTCATTCCTGAATTGACCCCAACCCTGTTTCCAAAACATCACTCCTCAAAGTCCTCATTTTACTGTATAAGTGTAAATGTAATAGAAAAAAAATGACTGCCTCTGAGTATAAGCCAGACTGGAATCTACTGTGGTTGGCCCAACTTACCCAACATAAATCAGCTATTCAATTGTTTGTTTATTATCAGCTGAGATATATTTTTGATATTGATATTGTTTTTGAACTGATATCATTGCAGAAGCAGAGGTTTTTATACTGTATCTAAGGTTTGGAATATTGTTTTTGCTATTGTGGGATGTTGTGTGTTAACATTCGTAAATACTACAAAACCAATCCATAATTTTTTTGGGAGGTATAGCTTGTCTGTTAAGAAAATGTAAGCTTTGTAGAAATGTGTTCACTGATTGCATATTGGGTGAAAACGACATGAAATGTGTGAATGGTATGGCCACAAAAGAACGATGCTGTGCTAATTGTGTTTAGAGTTTTGAAAATGTGACAACTGTTTGGACAAACGCTTGTTGGCGACTGAAAAAAACTGTAATTTGTATTCTGAGGATTAATGAAAGTCTTACAGGTTTGGAACATCATGAGGGTGAGTAATGATAAAATTTAAATTTTTGGGTGAACTATCCATATAATCATCAAATAGGTACATGGAGACTGAAACAGGATATGAAGTTTTTCAGTATATTATCAGATATTATATGACAAATCCACAAGCAAATCCTCAAGTTCCAGAGGGAAAATTATATAAACCATTCTGATGTGTGTTTCCCAAAAGCAACTATGGTTGCAAGTTTCATCATTACCAACAGAGTTAAATGGAACTTGTGACCATAGTTAGTTAACAATGTTTTTTCTAAACACACTCCTGATAAGCTGTGCCATGTGAATGCATCTCATTTGTCCATTTTGTGTCGACAAACAAGCAGGAATCATATCGTATCTCACCTGGTTGGGACACTATGTTATTGCATTGTTCATCGAACTGGTAAAAATCATACACTCTTAAAAATAAAGCTGCTTTAAGGGGTTCTTCAAGCGATGTCACAGAAGAACCATTTTTGGTTCTACAAAGAACCATTCAGTCAATGGTTCTTTAAAGAACCATCCCTGTCTTGCCTTTTTAAAATCTGAAGAACCTTTTTTTCGCACAAAGAACATTTTTTTTTGTGAAACAGAAAGGTTCTTCAGATGTTAAAGGTATGGAACCATTTAGACAAAAAGCATTGTATGGCATTGTGAAGCACATTTATTTTTAAGAGTTTAGAGTTCATTCAGGAGAAGTTCTTCAGAGAACTGCCCTGATTGAAATGGTGACTAGAGGCTCTTCAGAAGGTTCTTTCAGTGTGGTTGTGATCTGAGGAACCCCAAATGGTGCCTCAAGTACACTGCTATTTAAAGGTCCACTGAAGTGCCTTGAAACACGCAGCGTTATTCTATGTGGTGACGTACTTTTAACTGAAACAAAAACATATCGCCCAGCCCCGCCCACTAATTTAGAATAGCCAATAGCGTTCCATTAATATCTGCTGGGCAAGAGCCGTTGAGCTCGGTAAAGCAGCATTTGTAAGCTTATGACAGCCACAGACTTATAAATTACCCCACAGATTCAATATGAAACTCTTGCTAAAACGAAAAAGTGATCATAATCATGCTGAGGCTGTGTAGTTTAATACATGCACATATAAGCGCATATGATCTGCTCCGGCCGGGTTCAGGGATCAGCAAAAGTTGTAAATTGAAAAAATGAAGCAGCACAAATGTTGCAACAATGAAAATAAATCAGCATATTAGAATGATTTCTGAAGGATCATGTGACAATGAGGAATGGAGTAATGATGCTGAAAATTCAGCTTTTCATCACAGAAATACACATTTTGAAGTATATTAAAATAGAAAATGGTTATTTTATATTGCAATAATATTTCACAAATTTACAGCTTTTTCTGTAATTTTTTTCAAATAAATGCAGCCTTGATGAGCATAAGAAACATCTTTAAAAAACAAAAAATCATACTCATTCCAAACTTTTGAACGACAGTGTATCTTTTCATTTTAACAGTCTACCGAGAAAGTGCTTCTCAGTGATTTATGCGCTTTATAATGTCACCTCTTTTATTATCAAATTCAGAATCGACTGATCAATGTGTTATTGTTCTCCAACAATAAATTGCATATATACCAATCTCTTGAAGCCAATGCCATCAGGCCATGAACAGAACACCACAATCCATCACCCTCCAGAGGAACACCTATCCCATCATACCTTTCACCCTCCCAATCAGACAAAGCTATAGGCCTACATATTCCTCATACCTATTCACCCCTGCCATTATTAATAGACTGTCATGTACAACAGTCAATATTCTTAATATCAATTTTACTGCTTGGCAGTCTGTGACAAAACATGTGCTGAGGGTTTGAGATGCTAATTTAAAAGCTGCTGGTGGATTGATTGTGTGATCACGCATGGTTATTCCGTACTTGTAATAGCGGTGTGCGGAGACGTGTGGCGTGGAGCCGTGTCTCTTGCGATCATACATTTTGGAGTGCTGATTAAATGTGCCGTCACTGAGTGGTACATCTCATCTTTATCACCCTGTGGGGGAGGACCGGAGGAGGGTGTGCTGCATGATGATCCAGGATGCAAATCAGGCCTGGGAGCCTAAAATTTGGAAGATGTTCGCAAACTGCTATATGGAGAATGTCTTTACTCACTTGGTAAAACTTTTTAAACAGTTCTGTAAAAATATTTGAAGGTGAACTTTGGCTTTTTGGTCTCATGTTCAAAGAAGAAATGTTATTCAAATAATAGGCTGTAAACCCACGCGTTTTAGCAAAGAATGCCTTCTTCAGGATCTTCTTTGAACAGTGTTTAGAAAGGACAAGACAAGAGACCTAATGAGGAAGCCTCTGAGTATTTGAACCCATTGCACAATATCATATTTTTAAACGTTCTCTCATTAAAGCTAAACCAATACATTGAGAAACTGAAATCCACTGTGGCGTTTTACTGTGTTACTCCAGGAACTCTTAACTTTTCCACTCATTAAGCACACACTAATAACCTTTATAAGTACCACTCTAACATATAATTAACTTCAAGGCCTAAATTGCTGTTTTAGTCGGAGAAGAAAGATCAGAGATATTGTGAAACATTGCCTTTTCTGGTAAACCTAATTAGCCTCTAAATTCACCACAGTTAATGTATTATCCTCTCCAGAAGCAAAGCAGAATTAAGGGGAAAGTTCATCCAAAAATTCAAGCTTGTCGTCATCTCACCCTTATGTTGTTCCAAGCCTGTAGGAGTTTCTTTCTTTTGTGGAACACAATTTGAAGACTGTGCAGGTCTGTCTATTTCATACAAAGGCAGTGAATAAGAACTAGAGCTTTCAAGCTTCAAAAACCATAAAAGTATCATGAAAGTGGTCCAAATGACTCTAGTGCTATATTCCAAGTCTTATAAAGTCATATGAATGCTTTACGTGCGATTGAGTCGCAGAGAGAACTGATTCATTTGATTCGATCGCCATTCATTAACAAATCATTTTTTGTGAACAAAGTTCACTGCACTCTTAAGGCCTGTTCACACCAAGAATGATATATAACTATAACTATAAAGATAACTTACTAAAAATAGTATAAAATTTAAAAGAATAGCAGAGTTCACACCACGGCTATAACGATAACGATACAGAGCGATGATATCGTTGGGATCACTTTCAGAACGTTTTTTTTTTTTTTTTACAGCTGATGAACGATAAAACACTGAAAGCTAATCAGACTTCATTCAAATTTAAAGGTCTTGTGCATTTGAAATAGCAGGCGACATTGTAAAGAAGCAAACAGACAGTGCACAGCAAACAGAGTAACATAAAACATAAAATCACCTCAGGAATTTAGCTCTAGTTCGGACAACACTGTCTTCCCTCCTTTGAAGGTGCAGTAAAAAAAATGTCTGTATTGTTTTTACACTGACTATGTTAGTGATCAGATAGTTCTGATCTTTGACACAAAAAGTCTTTTTCGTTGAGTTTTTTCCTGTCACGTTTTATAAATCATCATAAATTGTATATCAATTAAAAACTTAAAACCTCAAAATTCATCCTTTGAAACCCTTTTTAAAATCTGACATTGCATTTCCATGGACAAGCTACTTCAAAATCATATTACAAAATGTATTTGTTCATTAATTATAACAATCTAAGTTTGCATAGTGCACTTTCATGTCTATGTTAAAAGATGGGTGTGGTAGTTAAAAGGTTGTTGTAATATTTTTGTTTAACTGTATTTGTTTCAGTTTTAGTAATGTTTCTTAAAGTGATAGTTCACCCAAAAATAAAAATTCTATTATTAATTACTCACCCTCATGTTCCAAATTCATAAGACCTTCATCTTCAGAACACAAATTAAGATATTTTTGATGAAATCCGAGAGCTTTCTGACCCTGCATAGACAGCAACGCAACTATCATATTCAAGGCCCAGAAAAGTAGTCAGCAGTGTTGCCAGGTTTTGACAACAAAAGCCACTCAATTGCTACTCAAAACTAGCCCAATTTCGCATTTAGTCAACTTCTTCTTCTCCTTATTCTTCTCCTATGTGTCATTCTTCGATAAGTTATTTTGCTGTCTATTCAGGGTCAGAAAGGTGTAGTATTTCATCAAAAATATCCTAATTTGTGTTCCTAAGATGAACGAAGGTCTTACGGTTTTAGAACAACACGAGGGTGAGTAATTAATGACAGAATTTTCATTTTTGGGTGAACTATCCCTTTCATTTTGTAACTATTTTATTTACATTTTTTTCAAAAGTTTTTCATCTAATAGTTGTAGATTATTTTAGCTTAATTTCAATTAATTTCATGAGTTCTTGTGAATGCACCAATGAAAGACAGGACAGCTGTCAGAGATTTTCAGTGAACAGTGACCATAGTGGCAACTAAAGCCATGTTTCATGGCTTTAAACGAGAGAAATTTCTCCCTTTGTGTTCCTCAGAGGACAGAAAGTCACACAGGTTTGGACTGACATGAGGGTGAGTAAATGATGACAGAATTTTCATTTTTGGTGAACTATCCCTTTAAGCGAATGGCAGCCTGACACTTCAGTCCTGCCTCAGCTATAACCGCATGTGTCGGCTACCCTTGTCTGTCATCTTAACAATATCCACCTCGCCAAAAAAGCTCCCAGGCATCCATCACTCTGGCCTGTTTATATATCTGGCGGTGGAGAGATCCCATAGAAAGCTGATGCCACCAAGGTCTTTTACCCAAATTGAATTCTGTCCCAGATCAAAGGTCAGCTTTTCGTCTTCTCACCCTTCTCTCTGTGAGATTGCTCTGTGCAATGGTGAGGCAGCGAGTGGCTCTGTACTGAAGCTGATGAGGGCAGAAGAGAAATAGAAGGTCATGGACACAAACGCAGAGTTGCAATCTTGTTTCTCCAGCTCAGTTTACTCGCTCTCCAGTTACTGTGAGACACACAGCCTATGCAACTATCGTTTGTTTGTCTAAGTGCCCGTGTGTCTCTGTGTGTGTACTCGCACAAATCTGTATGGGAGATAGAGAACATGTGAAAATAGCAGTTCCATCAAGGCAATGCAATGTGCAATTCCCCAGGACAGATTAAAGTCAAAGAAGTTATTCCCAGTCTGAATGCAGGGGGCTGACAGACAGCTCAGACCTGAGTGAAAAAAGATTACAACAGTCTTCTAAAATGAAGGTGACCTCCATTTCATAGATCTGTGGATGATTACCATTCTGAGAGACCGGACAGTCGATACCTTCGTATGAGGGACAGCCAGAGTGGGTGTGTGTGTGTGTGTGGATGTAATTAACATCCACAGTGATACGGGGAGGTCAGGCTCTAATAGACTCTGGCCACGAGTCTCATTGTGAGGGATGCCGCTATAGCTCAGATTTATCTAAATGCAAGACAGCTCCGAGACCGGCAACTGATTGGAAATAAATGAGAGAGTTGAATTAAGACAAGGCAAAGGTGGATTAGCCAGAGCTTCTTAATGAACACTGTGATAAAGTGAATAAAACAACTATGGTTGATTAAAGGAGAGAGACAAGACATCTGAACTAGGACTTGCTAACGTCAGAACCAGTAATTGGAGGTGTCACTCCAGATCATGTCAGCAAAAAGTTAGTCTAGATTTGTACGCTTGTTACTGAAAAAAAATCACTATTTTTAAATAAATGCTTTTTTTTAAACTCTGTAATGAAGTGAATAAAACAATTGTGGTTGATTAAATAAGAAAGACAAGATATCTGAATTGAGCCCTGCCAAGTTTAGAAGCTGTAATTGGAAGTGTCAAACTGAGAAGATCATCTTAGCAAAAAGTTACAGCATAGATTTATGCATTTTTTTTACTAAAAGAATCAGTTTGTTCATGTAATGCCTATTTTAAGTGAACAAATCATTATCCCCTTTAAAATGCTGAACAGATTTCAAAGACTGATGTAATCAACAGGATATATAGTCACTTCACGTAATGTCTCACTGTTTTGAATCTGAATGTAATTCAGTGACAGCAAATTCAATTTAGTTTATGTAACAGGAAAGGTGTATGTAAGTTAGACACCTAGCAAACACAGAATGTTCCCTAACATTCACATATGGTTACCATTTGGTCATTTTTTGGAAACCAAATGAGAACCATAATTAGCATTCTGGAACCAAAAGCTTTCACTGAAGTTTCACTAAAGAAGTGCACAACGGCACTGAGAACCGCTCTCTCCTGTACAGGTTGCAGACTGTAACTCAACAGGTTGTTCTGTCAGAGACAGGCTCAACTCAGCTGTTGGGTAGAAAAGATAACCAGGTTAATAATAAATAACCCAGCATTTTTTAGAGTGCAGAAAAGCCACCCAGCACCTGGGTGCAAAATATTCAAAATAACCCAATAAAATCACCCAACAGGCTAAAAATATTAAAAATAACCCAATAAATTGACCCAACAGGCTGAACCCAGCATTTGGATTGAAAAAATAACCCAGCATTTTTAGAGTGCAGAAAAACTACCCAGCACCTGGGTACAAAATATTCAAAATAACCCAATAAAATGACCCAACAGGCCAAACCCAGCATTTGGTTTGAGGTAATAACCCAGCATTTTTTAGAGTGCAGAAAAACTACCTGCACCTGGGTACAAAATATTAAAAATAACCTAATAAAATTACCAAACAGGCTAAAAATATTCAAAAGTAACCCAATAAATTAACCCAACAGCCTAAAAATGTAAAAAAAAAATAACCCAATAAAATGACCCAACAGGCTGAACCCTGCATTTGGATTGAAAAAATAACCCAGCATTTTTAGTGTGCAGAAAAACTACCCAGCACCTGGGTGAAAATATTCAAAATAACCTAATAAAATCACCAAACAGGCTAAAAATATTCAAAATTAACCCAATAAATTAACCCAACAGACTAAAAATGTAAAAAAAAAAAATAACCCAATAAAATGACCCAACAGGCTGAACCTGTCACGTTTCAGCAAAGATGGTTGGAGTCCAAATGCAGGTAAGTAATTGTAATAAATCAAAATACAAAAACAAAGCAAAAACAGAACAAAACCAAAAGGCCAACACGGCACACAAGACTTTAAGAGCAGGACAGACTGAAGAGGAACCAGAACCCAGAAAGCACAATGCAACCACACCGCGTGGTGAAAGAGAGGAGACTATAAAGACCTGAGTGATGGGAAACAGCTGTGAGTGTAAATGAGTTCAGGTGTGTCCAATTAGAGGAGTGGGGTGCAGGAGGAAGGGAGACAGCGACCCCTAGCGGCGACGGGGAAAACCCGCAGCCCAGACTCATGACAGTACCCCTCCTCTACGGAACGGCTTCCAGACGTTCCATGAGTCAAGTGTGTGGAGGGAGGTGGAGCGGAGGAATGGTGAAACAGGGGGAGGGATGGCGGGCGAGGCCCGTGCAGCGGAGTCACCGCCGCGTCCGGAACAGAGAGAGCGGTCAATGCCAAATCAGGAACAGCGAGAGCGGTCACCGCCGCATCAGGAACAGCGAGAGCGGTCACCGCCGCATCAGGAACAGAGTGAGCGGTCACCGCCGCGTCAGGAACAGCGAGAGCGGTCACCACCGCGTCAGGAACAGCGAGAGCGGTCAGCGCCGCATCAGGAACAGCGAGAGTGGTCACCACCGCGTCAGGCACAGAGTGAGCGGTCACCGCCGCGTCAGGAACAGCGAGAGCGGTCACCGCCGCGTCAGGAACAGCGAGAGCGGTCACCGCCGCGTCAGGAACAGCGAGAGCGGTCACCGCCGCGTCAGGAACAGCGAGAGCGGTCACCGCCGCATCAGGAACAGAGCGAGCGGTCACCGCCGCACCAGGAACAGAGCGAGCGGTCACCACCGCGTCAGGCACAGAGTGAGCGGTCATCTCCGCGTCAGGAACAGAGAGCGCGGTCATCTCCGCATCAGGAACAGAGCGAGCGGTCACCGCCGCACCAGGAACAGAGCGAGCGGTCACCACCGCGTCAGGCACAGAGTGAGCGGTCATCTCCGCGTCAGGAACAGAGTGAGCGGTCATCTCCGCGTCAGGAACATAGAGCGCGGTCATCTCCGCGTCAGGAACTGAGAGCGCGGTCATCTCCGCGTCAGGAACTGAGAGCGCGGTCATCTCCGCGTCAGGAACAGACAGCGCGGTCATCTCCGTGTCAGGAACAGAGATAGCGGTCGCCGCCGCTTCGGGGACCGAGATAGCGGACGCCGCCGCCTTCCCACGGAAGAGCGTCTCCGCCCCCGCCGCAAAGCAGGGGCACCTCCGCGCAGCCTCGGCACTATAGGCGTCCATCCGCGCCAGACAGGTGTAGAGGAACTCGAAGCGAGCAGCCGACGCCGCCTCAAAAGACATCCCCGCTGTCTCGGGAACAGAGTGGGTGGTCGCCGCCCCCAAGCGAGCGCACGCCGCCGCCAAACGGGGGGACGCCGCCTCCCCGAAAAAAATCTTCCCCGCTGGACCCATCTGTGGTGGTTGCATTCTGTCACGTTTCAGCAAAGATGGTTGGAGTCCAAATGCAGGTAAGTAATTTTAATAAATCAAAATACAAAAACAAAGCAAAAACAGAACAAAACCAAAAGGCCAACACGGCACACAAGACTTTAAGAGCAGGACAGACTGGAGAGGAACCAGAACCCAGAAAGCACAATGCAACCACACCGCGTGGTGAAAGAGAGGAGACTATAAAGACCTGAGTGATGGGAAACAGCTGTGAGTGTAAATGAGTTCAGGTGTGTCCAATTAGAGGAGTGGGGTGCAGGAGGAAGGGAGACAGCGACCCCTAGCGGCGATGGGGAAAACCCGCAGCCCAGACTCATGACAGAACCCTGCATTTGGATTGAAAACCCCCCCCCAGCATTTTTAGTGTGCAGAAAACAACCCAGCACCTGGGTAAAAATATTCAAAATAACCCAATAAAATGACCCAGCAGGCTAATAATATTCAAAATAACCCAATAAAATGACCCAACAGGCCAAAACTATTCAAAATAACCCAATAAAATGACCAAACAGGCTAAAAATATAAAAAAAATAACCCAATAAATTGACCCAACAGGCTGAACCCAGCATTTGGGTTGAAAAAATAACTCAGAATTTTTAGAGTGCAGAAAAACAACCCAACACTTGGGTAAAAAATATTAAAAATAACCCAATAAAATGACCCAACAGGCTGAACCTTGCATTTGGGTTGAAAGAATAACCCAGCATTTTAGAGTGCAGAAAAACAACTCAGCACTTGGGTAAATAATACTCAAAATCACCCAATAAAATGACCCAACAGGCTAAAAATATTAAAAATAGCCCAATAAAATGACCCAACAGGCTGAACCCTGCATTTGGGTTGAAAAAATAACTCAGAATTTTTAAAGTGCAGAAAAACAACCTAGCACTTGGGTAAAAAATATTAAAAATAACCCAATAAAATGACCCAACAGGCTAAAAATATTCAAAATAACCCAATAAAATGACCCAACAGGCCAAAACTATTCAAAATCACCCAATAAAATGACCAAACAGGCTAACAATATAAAAAATAACCCAATAAATTTACCCAACAGGCTGAACCCAGCATTTGGGTTGAAAAAATAACCCAGCATTTTAGAGTACAGAAAAACAACCCAGCACCTGGGTAAAAAATATTCAAAATAACCCAATAAAATGACCCAACAAGCTGAACCCAGCATTTGGTTTGAAAAAAATAACCCAGCATTTTTTAGAGTGCAGAAAAACTACCCAGCATTTTTTATGTGTGAATGAGTGAATGAATTGGCTATACACAATCAAAATAACATAAGGACATTACTGACACTCTTGAAATATTTAGATAAAATTAATTATTTTGTGGTTGATCATCATGTAATTTGTGTTTTCGATGAGCTGTTTAGAATTAAGAACTAGCGATAACAGGCTTCACTTTTTTGATGTAATCGGTTTGCTAAAAGGTTGTTTGCAATTCAGTTTGATTCATTTGGGCAGTGTTGGGAAGGTTACTTTGGAAATGTAGGTTACAGATTACAAGTTACTCTATTTAAAATATAAAACCAGAAGTATAACAATTTCAGTGACTTTATTAAAGTAATGTAACTGATTACATTCATTTTTTTTAACTGTTTATCATAATACATAGAATGAACATCAAGCTACTTATTAAGGAAAAAAAAATATTTCCTTTTCTTTCAAAAAGAAAAATAATTCCTTTTGAAGCCCACTTGATATAGACTGGAACGCTTCAGCAGATAACATACAAATAGCCCACCTGAAAAACATAATGGTGTGTCATTACATCTGAGGAGGAGCTTGAGGATTTTAAAGTCTGTGCTATGAATGCTGCAGTGTTTGGTCCTCTGCATCATTGCTTGTGTATAATTGCCTTTAAGTGGCATCATTAAGAGATTGTGAGAGACAGTGAAGCTGTTTGGAGAAAACATCCTCAGCAAAATCACATTATCATTTTACACAGTGCTGTCAATCCACAAGGATACCACACTTGACAAGAATATTTATTGGCAGTGTGTGTTACTACGAACTTGCTTTGTGCAAAACCATTGCATTAAGAAAAGTGGGCCATTTTCTTGTAAGTGGTCTCTCTCTGATTCCTTTGCTACTAGGAACAAGATCTACCTCGCTGTTCTGAATTTTCTATTTCTCTTGACTTGCACAAGCAGTTTATGCAGTATAAATGACCAAGGCTTCCCTCTTGCAATCAATTTTAGGATATGCATAGAAAAAAATCTATTGAAACAACATTGTACGTATTGGACAATAGCAAGTACTCTGTATTATGTGACTGAAATAATTGGCCTTCTGCATATATCTGGAATATAAACTAGCCTGTTAGATTTATTCAAAGCTGACTGTTAGTTCATTCTCAGTGGCAGTGGTAGTTTCCTTCTCATTTCATAATTTCTGATGTTCGTCAGACTGTAATAGCATGCAAACCTATCAGGCGCACAGTTTTACAGCCCTGTCAAAACACGAGTTTCTCTGTTATCACAACAAAGTCATAATCACATCACCAGCTGCAGAGACACCGTGACACGCATGTCATACAGTCTGCTAAACTCAGACCTCAATCCATAGAAGTTAATTAAATGGGTATTTACCAAATGCCAGTCTATAAAGCATATGTGAAGCTTCTCTAAGGAACTGGCAGGTGGAGAATAAGTCCCTCAGTGGACAAACCTCATTAAAACAGACCTGTCCTTGTATCTGCACCATTGTGAGTGTGATATCGCTGACACAGTTCAATAAACAAAAAGTAACTTGGACTTAAGACACAGTATTGACAGTGAACTGACAGTCAATTTTGTCTATTTTTGCTCAGTGAACATAGTTTCAAATAAATGCTTTTTAAATCTTTAAAAAAAAATTAATCTCACAATTCTGACTTCAGAATTGTGATTTTTAAACTCAGAATTGCGAGATTAAAACAATTCTGAGGAAAAAAGAATATAAACTAGCAATTCTGACTTTTTTCTTAGAACTGCAAGTTTATATTTCGCAATTCTGACTTTATAACAGAAAATTCAGAATTGTAAAAAAGTCAAAATTGCGCACTATATAAACTCGCAATTGTAAGTTATAAAGTCTGTATTGTGTAATATAAACTCACAATTGTGAGTTATAAAGTGAATTGCATAATATAAACTCACAATTGTGAGTTATAAAGTCTGAATTGCAATTCCGACTTTATTTCTTGTAATTGCAAGTTTATATTCTCCAATTCTGACTTTATAACTCACAATTTCGAGTTTATATAACGCAATTCAGACTTTTTAACTTTCAATTCCGAGTTTATATTTTGCAATTCTGACTTTATTTCATGCAATTTCGAGTATATACCCTGCAATTCTGACTTTATAACACAATTTACATCATTCAGTTCTGAGAAAACTAAATTAGAATTGCGAGATGTAAACTCGCAATTGCAAGGAAAAAAGTTGTTTGATAAAAATTGTAAGATAAATTGTCATATGAAAAGCCGCAATTACCTTTTTTTAAATTCTTTATTTAGTGGTAAAAACCGTTGTAGTGTTCCCAAATGAATCAGTGTTTTTGAATTAATAAGTTGAGTGAACATTTCAGTGATTCATGCATAAAGACCAGGTCATTTTTATTTGTTGATAATTCATTGCACTTGGATGTATGTCACAGTACAAAAGATCTGTCTCTATCTACATTGCATCTGGACTTCAGTGTAGTCTGACATCAGCATCAGACATGACTTGACCAAAAAGATTTATTCAGCTTTGTTTACTGATTCGTTCAGTATAATCCTTTTTGACCTTTACACCGTATATATAAAAACACAGGCCTCTTTATTAGGTAGTAGGTACAGCTTGCTAGTATCTGGTTGGACCCCCTTTTACCTTCAAACCTGTCTTAAAGGGGTCATCGGATGCCCATTTTCCACAAGTAAATATGGTTCTTTAAGGGTCTTAATGAGAAGTATTTAACATACTTTAGCTGAAATTTCTGAATGGTAGTGTAAGACAACACCCCTTTTACCTTGTCAAAAACAGCTCTGTTAAACAGCTCTTTAACAGCTCTTTAAATGCTTATGAACTTTTCCATGGGGTGACAAGCTGTTCTCTGAGACTGTTAACTTTAGCTGCATTTAGTTGTGGAGCTTGCTAACTAGCACATTATTAGGAAAGGCGATTTGCAAAGATTCATAAAAAAAACGTATACTCACTTCTTCTGTAGCTGCATTATGAATGATTTCTGCAAACATAGATACATTTAGACACTTTTCTTTAGTAGCTCAGATGTCGGGAGTAAATGACAACTGCTATGTTCATTATTAAATTTAACAACAGAACACCGTAATCGCTTAAGAGACATTTTTGTCTACACCTGCTCCGGCGTCGAAACAATGACGGAGTGTTTATTGCTCACTTAGAGCAGGGGTTCGTTCTTCGTACGTGGCTTGGTACATCCGAGATGAATTGACACATCTAAGGTGAGATCATCATGCTAATTACGATGTGGCTAATTTGTTTCTTGGAGAACACCTGTTGTTGATGATTAGTATGGCTGGATTGTGTTGTCTAGGATTATTGCGCGTTCGTGCATTGGTTTAAAAGGCGAAACATATCGATAGCAGAAACACTGATCACAACCCCTTCGATTGGTTGACGAAATGGCAAAAGAGCGAGCTCAATTTTTTTCTCAAGCGGAGCAAGAGCTTTTATTAGAGGGCTAAGGAGAATTTCAAACTTTAATAAAGACACCAGGAAACACAGCAAATGCTGCAAAAGCCAGGAGAGAGGGCTGGCAAAAAGTAGTGAACAAATTAAATGCGTTAGTGCTGCCCATGTTACATGTTTTTTCCTTGATATGTTATTTTATTTATATTTTTAGTTTTATATACACTACCGTTTAAAAATTTGGGGTCAGTAAGACTTGTAATATTCTTTAAAGAAGTCTCTTATGCTCATCAAGGCTGCATTTATTTGATTAAAAATACAGAAAAAAAGAGTAATATTGCAAAATGTTTTTACAATATAAAATAATGTTTTTTATTTTAACATACTTTAAAATAGAATTTATTCCTGTGGTGAAAAGCTGAATTTTTATCAGCTGTTACTCCAGTCTTAAGTGTCACATGATCCTTAAGAAATCAATCTAATATGCTGATTTATTATTAGAATGATCAATGTTGGATAATATCAACAGTTGTGCTGCCAAATATTTTTTGGAACCTGTGATTTTTTTCCCCAGGATTCTTTCATGAATAACAAGTTTAAAAAGTACAGTGTTTATTCAAAATATATATATTTTTTATAACAATGTAAATTATTTATTATTAACTTTTATAAATTTTTCGTCGTAATTATTTTCTACACTTTCTTGCGAAATACTTTTCTTTTCCCACGTGAGTCAGTACGCGTCAGTCGTGCTCTTTAACCAATCAGATGTGACCTCGCCATTTCAACCAATCATAACCCGCCAGGAGCGCAGCCTAAATCCTGTTTACATGAAATAAACCTGCTCCCGATTTGTGCAATTTAAGGGGTAATGGAAACACAGCTACTGTCATGCTCAAGAAACCAGTTTGAGACTATCGAGCTTTGTGACATGATGCGTTATCATGTTGAAAGTAGCCATCACAAGATGGTCAGCAGCAATACTCAGGTAGGCTGTGCCATTTTACCCCTTAGCGTTCCATTGTTCCACCCTTGTAAGATTTTGCGTTGAGTTAAGTTTGACAGGAATGCTAAGGGGTTAAACAATGCTCAGTTTGGTAGTAAGGGGCCCAAAGTGTGCCAAGAACATATTCCCCACACCATCAGCAACCTGAATCGTTAATACAAGACAAGATGGATCCATGCTTTCATGTTGTTTACACCAAATTCTGACCTTTTTCCAATCTCTTATTGTCCAATTTTGGTGAGCCTGCACCAATTATAGCCTTAGTTTCCTGTTCTTAACTGACAAGAGTGGTATCTGGTGAGGTGTTCTGCTGCTGTAGCCCATCTGCTTCAATGTTTGTTGTGTTGTGAGAGAGATCATCTTCAGAGATCATCTTCAATCCTCGGTTGTAACGAGTGGTTATTTGAGTAACTGTTGCCTCTCTATCAGCTCAAACCTGTCTGGCCATTCTCCTCTGACCTCTGGCATCAAGGCATTTTCACTCACAGAACTGCCAGTCACTGATATTTTCTCTTTTTAGACCATTTTCTGTAAACCCTAGAGATGGTTGTTTGTAAAAACTCCCAGTAGATCAACAGTTTCTAAAACACTCAGATTGGCCAATCTGGCACTAATCATGCCACATTAAAAGTAATTTAAAACTTTTTTCTACCTATTCTGATGCTTAATTTGAATGTCAGAAGATTGTCTTGACCAAGCATTCATGCCTAAATGAATTGAGCTGCTGCCATGTGATTGGCTGATTACATATTTGCGTTAAACAGTTGAACGGGTACCTATTTTTTTTTAGTTTGAAAGCACAGCACAGGAAAAATAAAACAGAGTGCTTTCTAGACAGATTCATTCTTACCGGTCCTCTTATTCTATTTTCCTACAGGAATTGACCTAAATGATGAATCATTTTGAGGGAGTTTCTGTAGTGGAAACCCAGTAATATTCTATATAAAAGGAGAAACTCCCTTAAGACACTGTTAGATTGAGGAGAGATAGAGATTTGCCTTATTAGCCTCAATCACACAAAAAATTGTCAAACGTCCTTGAGTAGCAACTTCACAGGCTGCCTGACGCGACAGAGAATTACAGCTAGACCAAAAGAATGAGAAACAAAGAGAGGGTAATAAAGAGAGACAAAGTTGCTAGAAAAAAGAACTCAGTTCTTTCCTTTGCTCTCCATTACTGAGGAGAGGCCAGGCTCCCTAATGGATCCCTGTCAGCATCAGACACTTCAACATCTTCAGTCAAGCACAGTGAAAGACAACTCCCCAGACTCCATAAAGAGCCTTTCTGTGTCACTCGCCTGCCTCTGCCTAAACCAGATTGTGTTAGGTCAGTTTCGGACAGTCCAACTTACCTAACGCTGCCAGCTGTGCCAAAATTGATCTGTATCAGTCTGATTTAGTGTGTGTGGGACTGTTTGTCCAATCACAGGATTCCATGGTCAAAACATCTGGATGGATGCCAAAATTCAAGTGATGTGCTTAGTCTGAATCTGAATATGAGATTTAGTTTGAATGAATCTTTTTATAGATCTGATGAGTTATGTAAACATGTAGAGAGCATGGCTCTAACAATGCCAAGATTACAGGTTTGACCAGGGAACATCCACAAAATACATGAAATACTGGTGACAAACACGTCAGTCATGATAAAGATATCAAATATTCATGGAAATGAAAGCTTTAGCGTAAAGTTCTACCAGGATGACTCTAATTCATGATTATCTCGACAACCAATAGCAGCTTGACGCCTTGAATAAAAGACCAAAACTTACTCTTCCATCCTGCTGCCCCTAGGTGTCGTACCCGAAGTTCCGTCTGGTCGATTCCTCTAGCAGCTCAAGATGTTTCAAAAACCGCTCGTTGATCTTGCAATCTCTGACGAAGACTCCGTTCCTCTTTCGCCCGCCTCCCTGCACCGGAGTATGCGCATTCTAAGGAATCTCCCTGGGTCCAGTGGCCTCCCGAGAATATCGCGGCCACCTTACTGGATTCCGGCATCCTCGTCAGCAACGACTTGACCCACGATGACCTCATCCTCCTTGCTTCTAACACGCTGGGTAGCCTTCCGGCTTCATCATCCGACGTGTCCAAGGCGACCATGGCAACGCTGCCCAGCCCCTCAAACAGGACGAAAACGCTCGGCTAAATCCTCCTCTCCTCCGCCAAGCCCGTATTCGGGCAGCGCAAACGCGCAACTCTTAAAGGCTTTTCTCCAGCTCACCGAAACCGTCAAATGTTTCGAAACTAGTCTGGGCTTCTTCCAGTCAGCCTTCGCTTCGCGCGCACCCGAACCATATATTCCCGCGACGTCTTCCGCCTCCGTCTCAGTCTCCCCTTCAGTCATCGATTCAATTTCCTCTGCTGCACTCTCCACTTTTCCTGCCACGTCGACTTTCGCAACATCTCCAGTTCAGACTCCGCTACAAAACGCCGCTACGTCATTTCCTCCTGCAGCGTTCAATCTCTCAACGGCTCTGAAGGCCCAGGTTTTCGGTAGACCATTCGTTCCACCCGCTGCTGCTTCAGTGTCTCCCAAAATAAGATATGACATCATCTCAGGTAAAGACATTAACCTGCTGCACTGTTGTTACCACGACCCGTGATTGACAGGCAGACGATTGACTGTGGCGACGTGGCAGTCCTACTTAACTTCAGATCCCAGGCTACAACGAAACCTGCCTTTTATCGAATTCGTCATTGCTTTTAGTTTTCCCCAATCGCAGAGAGGAATTAGAACTTTATCTAGCCATGATGGCAGACTTTAATCTAAGATATGGTGGGACCTTATTTTACGAGTCTCACAAGTCTTTTTCAGCAAAAGCTGCTTCTCCTGTTGCCTTCGTTGGTTGACTCTGACCTGCTTATTCGCCTTTTCGGAGGCCAAAAAACTCTGACTTGAGCTGTTTGTAGCTCCCACGGTCACTCCGCTTCTCTCTGCCCTAAAGTTCATGCTTGCCGTGCTCCGGGCGCTCTCCATGGTGCTGATCCCGCAAACCCCGCGCTCGCCATATAAGGCCGTCCAATTATGAATTCAATGGTATACCTCTGTGCAATAACTTTAATGGATCTGTTTGTTCTTATTTTAAATATTTGCAAGCTGCCTTTCGCGTTACATTTGCTTGATGATTTTCTGCTAATCGACCTTCCTCCTTCTGAAGCTTCGTGCTCGTTACTCTAAAACAAGTCTTTTGCGACTTAGGTGTTCCTTCGTCAGAAGAAAAAACAATCGGTCCCGTCATACGTCTCGAATTTCTCGCATAATTCTGGATACTATTAAGATGCAAGCTTCTCTTCCACAAAAAAAAAAAATTGTCCGAATCAGGTCTGTTATGGAATCGTTCCTCATGTCTCGCTTAACTTCCAAACGTGACTTGCTTTCTCTTCTCGGCAGTCTCAACTCGCAATGCGAATCATTCAACAAGGTCGTTCTTTCATATCTCGCATGCTGCATTTGGCTCATTCAGTTGCAAATTTAAGCGACTCGCTTCTCCTAGATGACGGTTGTTTTTTCAGACCTTAGGTTTTGGTCTCTTCTAAACAACTGGAATGGCATTTCCTTCTATAACGACGTTTCCGAATCATCCAACGCTATATATACTATATACCGAAGCAACCACTTCTATTGATTTTTGGGGATTCTTCCAAGGGCAGTGGTTCGCAGAAAAGTGGCCTCACGATTTGTCTATTTCATTCAAATTCCACCTCGTCCGCTCTCTATGAAATCTACCCTATCGCGGTTGCTAGCGTTCTCTGGGGCTCAGCCCGGTTACGGAAACGTATTACCTTGTTTTGCGACAACGAAGCCACTGTCCACATCATTAACAAAGGTCGTTAGCATTGCCCGGCTATCATGTCTATTTTAAGACGTCTAACTTGGCAATCCATGACGCACAATTTTATCATCAAAGCCGAACACATTCCAGGTCGTTTTAATGCCTAAGCTGACGCTCTCTCTCGCTCTCGTTTGCAGGTATTCCGACGACTTTACCCAGCGGCCAACAAGGATCCGACGCCGTGCCCACGCTGCAACAAATTCTCTTGAATTAAACAGGCCTTTGGATTTTAACAACCTTTTAAATTCTGCCAAATCGTACATCGCAAAGGCGTAGCACTGTCAACTCTCAAAGCATACAACTCGGCTTGGTCCCGGTTCATCATGTTTTGCTTCACCTATCAAATTCCGTTATTTCCCATTTTAATTTCGACCGTGTGTGCTTTCCTCACGTACTGTTTTTAATCATGCCAACTTAATATTTCAACTATATGTAAAATTCCGGCTGGTGTTCTATTCCACGCAAGGTATAATATCCCTAATTGCCCCAGCTTATTTTCGTCCCCTTTCATTTGATTACTTCTCCAGGGTATGTCAAAATCCGTGTTCAAGGCTAAACGTCAGCCTATCACACTCCGCATACTTCAGACCTTAGTCTCAAAACTTCGTAACGGCTTACTTGACATCTATTCCAACGCTCTGCTCGAAGCTACGTTTTAAACTGCATTCTTTGGTTTCTCGCGCATTGGTGAGTTTACTTCCGATAGTAATCGTTTCGATCCAACAAAAGATTTATTTCAAGACTTACACTTTTCACCTAATAACTTTTCACTGTTGATTAAACTCTCAAAATCAGATTCCCCGGGTCTGGTGTCACAATTTCAATTTCAAAATAAATTTGGCTACTCTCTATGCCCTTTCGCTTCTATGCTCAACTTTCTCAAAATACGGCTGCGCACTTCTGGTATCTCACCTCTTTTCTTTCTCTTAAGTGGGTTACCCATTACTAAACGGTGGTTTAGAATTCATTCGTCAACCACCTTGACAGTCGCCGGTCCTTCACCCGATATTTATACTAGCCACTCTTTCCGCATCGGCGCTGCCACTACGGCAGCTGAACGAGGGGTTCCAGAGTCTACCATCAAACAGCTCGGAAGATGGTCTTCTTCGGCATACGAAACGTATATCAGATCAGAATTTCATAAGGTCCTGAATGCACAGCAGTCTCTCACATCATAAAGGTACGTTGAATTCGCTAGCTACTGGTGGTGGTTTTACGTCGAATTCTTTGTTACTTATGGTGGTTAAAGTTACCAAAAGTCAATCATGCTTTTACTTATCGTCGTCGTTATAGCCTACAACTAATATGACGTCTTTGCATTTTCTTTATCATACTAACGTTTGTAATCTCATAGACTAAGCCTACACTATAATCAGCAACCTAAACGTCAGCGGCAATAACGACTCGAAGCCGTTCGCTCCTTTATGTTTATCTTTACTAATTTATTCGACCTAGCATGGTCCTTCCTCAAGCCTGCGCGGCTTAAACGGCCAGTCGTGGCATTTACCGAAAGTCAGTCGTGGCTTTTACCATCGTCTTAATTATTATTAGCTTTATTATCAATAACTCACTCTTACAATATGTCATTGGATTATTATATTATGCACGATAAGCTTTCAATATAACGCCAGTGGCAATAACGGCTCGAAGCCGTCCGCTCCTTTATGTTTATCTTTACTAATTTATTCGACCTAGCATGGTCCTTCCTCAAGCCTGCGCGGCTTAAACGGCCAGTCGTGGCATTTACCGAAAGTCAGTCGTGGCTTTTACCATCGTCTTAATTATTATTAGCTCTTATTATCAATAACACACTCTTACAATATGTCATTGGATTATTTTATTATCCACGATAAGCCTTCAATACCGAGGCTCGACGCCCGTCCCGGCTTACACTCATTGCCTATCGTGGCACGCTTATTTTCCCAAGACCTAACGTGGTCCCTCACATCAAGCCAATCGAGGCTATACGGCCAGTCGTGGCTTTAAAAGTTCGGAACTTGCTCGAACGGCCAGTCGTGGCTTAACCGTGAGAGCCTATCGTGGCTTCAGCTAGCAAAGTCAATCGTGCCCATATTACTTTTACTAAGAACAACTATATCATTACTAATTATTATCAATATTGTTTAATGAATCAGATCTTTAAAATAAGCCAATCGTGGCTTTTAACCCGTCGCAGATTGCCTTCCTCCCCTTAAAGACATCCCTGCATAGCCTATCGTGGCTATTATTAGAAGCCAACCGTGGCTTCTTAATTTAAATTACAAGGCTTCCCCTTTCACGCAATCTTAACCCTTCCATTATCACTCGTACTTCGGGCTCTTTTTCTTTGGGGGAAGGCTCTCCCCTGCCTTCATCTTCAGGCAGGAAATGCAGTCTACCTCAGTCACAGATTAAGGATGGAGCCCACGCCAAAAGAAACCATTTAACCCTTCTGTCTTATTCATTCATTCAAATAAATTTGTTCAAATTTCTATCGCCTCAGAGTCTCTCTGGTAGAACCCTATATCTAACATATATTACATTATATACATTTATTATTTTAATGTTTTAGTGTAGAATATGTAATCAAGATGCGCATATGATGATTTCTTCAAACTAAAACGTTTTTCAGCTACCGTTAAAAAAATATATATGGATTTTTTATCAGTGGTTTAATTTGCATGTGTCATTGTTTCACTGTTTAATGGTCATGTTAAGCATTTAATATTTTATAAGTAAAAAATAAATGGTGATGTTTATTTTCAGATGCCATCTTAGAAAATTCTTCCTTTATGTTAGCTTGTCTGTGCTGTTTTTATCACTGTTACATAAAATAATAAACAAAAGCCAAGATTATCTGTATGATAAATAGAGTAAAATGATTAGGAATTTAGATTACAATCTAAATTGTTGGGTACAATAGGTAAGAATCAATATTTACATTTATATTAATATTTTTATGTAATTTTGAAAAAAAAAAACCTAAAAGTATTTTATTAAAATTGTTTTGATCCCTCATTAAAAACAGACAAAAAACCTTTAATATTCAACATGAAAGAGTGTCACGGATAACTATTTTCTAGAGAGACAAAGTTAGACCAGTTTACCTCAAAACTGTCTACGTCTTACAAATGCTAATGTTCAGAAGAATTTGAAGAACATGTTGAAAATCTTCATGAAAAATCTTTATGAAATTAGATTTTGTGCCATCTATGTTCAGGAGAATAAAAATGACCCTAATGATCATTTGTGACCCTGGACCACAAAACCAGTCTTAAAGGGATAGTTCACCCAAAAATTAAAATTTGATGTTTATCTGTTTACCCCCAGGGCATCCAAGATGTAGGTGACTGTGTTTCCTCAGTAGAACACAAACAAAGATTTTTGCAGTCTGTCAGTCATATAATGGCAGTTAATGGTTACCAAATCTTTAAGAGTTAAAAAAAAAAAAAAAATACACAGACAAAACCAAATGAAACCCTGGGGCTAGTGACGATACATTGAGGTCTTAAGACACAAAACGATCAGTCTGTGCAAAAAACGTCTCAGGTTATGACTATAACCTTGTTCCCTCAAGGGAACGAGACGCTGCGTCGAAACGCTAGGTGTTAGACAAAAAATTATTTTATACCAAAAATCATTAGAATATTATGTTCATGTTTCATGAAGAGTAGTTTTCTACCATAAATAATAAATTTTTGATTAGTAATATGCATTGCATTGTTTGTATACATTGTATGCATTATGCTTTTAAAAAGGCTGCATGCTCAACCGTGTGAAAGATGTGAAGTGGAGATGGAGAAGTATACCTGGGCCTGAAGTCTTAAATGTATGTCAAGTGCATGAAATTGTCACACAGTCACCTGTCCCACCAGCCACAGTCACTCGTTCCCAGTCACCTGCCTACTAATTGGACACACCTGCAATAACTTACCTGCACCACATATAAGCACATGCACAACTCTATCAGCAGCTGGTCTCAAGGTCTCAACATTGGAATACTTACCTGTCTCTGCCTGGCTTCCTAGGATATGCTCATGGGAGGACTGTGAAGGAACGAAACACATGAGAATTACTCGCCAGATGAGACTTTGAACTTTATACCAATGCTTGCTTCTGCCTTTTGATCTCACCTCCTTATGCCTTTACGTTGGAAGCTTCTGAGTTTATAAATAAAAGCCTGTTTGTGAAACTTACCCTGTCTTTGCCTCTTCCAACTGTGACAGAAATATAAATGCAAATGTACAATCACTTTACAATTTTTACATAAGCCAGTCTGACTGCAAAACAAGACTTTGGTTGGATTGCTCCTCCTGGTAGAGGTTATAACTTAATTGTCACTCAGCATGCATACTTTCCTTTGGTGGTCTTTAATTAATTCTGACAACATTTTCTTTCTTTTATTTTTCTGTCTTTTTTTGCAAGCAAGCAATATATCTGTAATGCTTGATCTGCAGCTATGGTTCCATGAAGAAACTTTTGCGCAAGGGGATACTTCCATGGTTGATAAAGGTTCTTCGTGGAACCGTCAATGCCACTAAAGAAACTTTATTTTTAAAAGTTTAGAGGGAAAAACACAATAGGAACATGACATCATCAGGTAATTGCCCATTTTTCTGAATTAATACAAAATCTGCATTTTGGAATTTCCTCTTTTTGTCATGATCGGGGCTGTGGGTCTTCCCTCAGCCTCCTGAGGTCGCTGTTCCTGCACTGCACTTCCTGATTGTATTTACCTGTCTTTGTCATTAGCACTAATCACCCACATCTGTTCACTATCTGGACTATAAGAACTCTCACTTCTCACTCCTGTGTCATGGCTGCATTGTCTTTATGTTCTGTCTTGTTACTCTGTGTTCCTGAAACTCTGGCTCTAGATCGTGTTTCTGTTCTGTTTATTTTGTGGTTTAGTTATTTCGTTTTGTGCCATGTTGGCCTTTTTGTTTGTTTAGTTTGTTTTCATTTCATTAAAAAATACTTACCTGCATCTGGACCCAGACCCTTTCCTTCTTAACGTGACACTTTTTCAACCACTGACAAAATGAACTCAATATGGACAGTGTGGTGAATTAATTGGGCCATTTTAACAGCAGTGGCACAGAGCCTAAACTACCAGCAGAGCAGACAGTGACAAGAGGCCAGTGAAGGCTTTTGAAGAGAGGATCAAAGCGGCGAGTCTTTGATGATCCCGCATGGCTGAGCTGAGGAGGAGATGCTGTGAAGAACTGGAACCCCCCTCAATAAAATCAGAAGCAAGTGCTCATCTTAACCTCCGCTCTCCACCCCTTTATCTCGTCAACAGGTGCTTCCATGCAGCCTTCAAAAGAGCAACGCGCAAAACACCTCACTGAAAAGTAATAGCAGTGCATAATTTGAGAATGTCACTGTTATATGTCTTGTGGAAGGTCACATTATGTATTTCTTGGATTCTATGAAAGTATTTGAATTATAACAAGACACGGAAAGTTTTTGGAAAATGTGAGCAAACCTCTTTTTAATGCATTCATAATTCTTGCCTAAAGTTTGTGTGAAGCATAAAGTGTGCAAATCGTTTGAAAGTTATTAAAGAAGCATGGAAATTCCTTCCATTTCGCATTTCTCAATTCAGCTTTAAATATTTGGGAGTACGTATTAGGCTCCACAAACCTTTTCAGGCTTATATGCAAATTTTTTTTACCCCTTGTAAACAAAATCATGACACATAGGCTAATACTTACAGTACCTTGCGAAAGTATTCATACAACTTCATTTTTTTTTTTTTTTACATTTTATGTTGTTACCTTATGTCAAACTGCTTTAAATTACTTTTTCCCCCACATCAATCTACACTCCATACACCATAATTGCAAAGCCGAAAACAAGTTTTTAACATCTTTGCAAATGTGTATATATATATATATATGTATATATATATATATATATATATATATATATATATATATATAAATGATTCCATTGTATAAGTATTTATACCCTTATCTCGGATAGTTGAAATTTAGCTCAGGAGAATTTATATTGCTTGTAAATGTCACTACACTTTGAGTGGAGTTAACCTGTGGCAAATTCATTTGATTGGGTATGATTTGGAAAGACAAACATCTTAAAAAAAGTCTAACAGTTGAAAATACATATCAGAGCAAAAACCAAGCCCTGGTGAAAAAAAAAAACTGCCTGTAGAGCTCAGAAACAGGATTGCATCAAGCCACAGATCTGGGGAAGAGTTCAGAAGAAATTCTGCTGCATTGAATGTTCACAGAAGCATGTAGCCTCCATTACCCTTAATGGAAGAAGTTTGAAACAACTAGGACTCTTCATAGAGCTGGCCTCCTGACCAAACTGAACAATTGATGGAGAAGGGCTTTGGTTAGACTGGTGACCAAGAACCTGATGCTCACTCTAGTTGAGCTCCATGATCATATGTGAAGACAGGAGAAACCTACAGAAAGACAAACATCACTGCAACACTCCATTGATCAGGGCTTTATGGCGGTATAGCAAGACTCAATCCTCTCCTCAATGAAGACACATTAAACACGCTTGGAATTTGCAAAAAAGCATTCCAAAAGTAAAGTGTGGTGGTAGCAGCTGTAGAGCTGTTTTTCAGCAACAGGGACTGAGGGACTTGTCAGATGAGAAGAAAAGCTCAACACAGCAAAATATAGAGATAGCCTTAATGACAACCCAGTCCAGAGATTTCAAAACCTCAGACTGGGCAGAAGGTTCACTTTCCAACAGGACAATGACCCTAAGCACACAGCAAAAGTGGCTTATAGACAACTATGAATGTGTGGCCCAACCAGAGCCTGGGCTTGAACCCAATCAAACATTTCTAGAAAAACCTGAAAATGTGCGTCTGCCCTCATCCAACCTGACAGGGCTTGACAGGTGAAGAGATGAGTGAATGACAGATAATTGCCAAATGCTGATGTGCAAAGCTTGTCGCATCATACCCAAAAAGACTTGAGGCTGTAAAGGTGTTTCAGCTCAGTACTGAGTTAAGGGTATGAATACTTATGCAATGTACTTATTTCAGTTTTTATTATTTTTAATACATTTATGAAGTTTTGTAAATAATGGTGTATGAAGTGTAGATTGATGTGGGAAAAAAGTAATTTAAAGCAGTTTAACATAACAACATAACAAAACGTGAGAAAAATGAAGGGGTATGAATACTTTTGCAAGGCACTGTATTTTAGGTAGAGTAAATGGTATAAAAATGAATGTTTTACCTTAATTTTTTATACTTATTTCTGTCCCTCTCAGTCTTACTCCCAAAAACTTTTTTTCGTCAATTGAACAAGCCCATGTTATAATTTTTATGGAAGGGGAAGAATCTAAGAATCCGCAAGGACCTCTTAGAAAGACAACAATCTCAAGGAGGCTTAGCTTTACCTGATTTTATGGGTTACTAGTCAGAATAGTGAAAAATAAAGTTTAAGGTCAGTCAGATTTTTTGAAAGAAATGAATTTCTTTTATTCAGCAAGGATGCATTAAATTGACTAAAATGATAATAAAGACATCTTTTGAACTTTCTATTCATCAAATAATCTTGGGGAAAATATTAAGCAGAACAACAATTTTGAACATTTATAGTAATAAGAAATGCTTATTGAACACCAAATCAATATTCCATAGGATCATGTAACACTACTAATGGCTGGTGAAAAATTCAGCTGCACAGGAATGGATTACCTTGTAATCTGTAATTTTTATTTATGGCTTCTTTAAAAAACATAAAAATCATACCAACCACAAATTTTTGAACAGTATAAGGTATAAGAGATATAACACTGCAATTACAAGAAATAAAGTCATAATTAAAGTGACAATTAACTTTTTACTCTAAGGCTGAAACCTCCCAGAAGTCACCTCATCAGCGAGAGAGTGGTCACAGCACATTAGCAGAATGTGTGGTGTGATCTTGTTGGCTGTGGTCGGTGCTCCGCAGGGTACATGTGTTTAACATTCCCCTCGTGTTTTGCCCGTGACCCTACAGAGGGTGCTCATCTCCACTCCTGCAGAGTGGAAGGTTAAAGCGCACCTATTCCCTTCACTGCTGCCGACCTACTTTCCCTTCGCCACTGTTTGCCCCTTCTATCTCTTTGTGCAGCCAAGCATCGACCTTCTCAACAGCAGGTCATTACTTTTTCCTCAGCTTTCTGTTTTCATTTCAATTCCTGCTGAAACGTCCCGTTGTTTTCTCGTCGAATTCAATAGCGAGATGTTGAAAGAGGTTGAGAAGGTATATTAGGTCGTGCTCGTAGATGAATTTTGTTGGGATTCGCGTGCGCTTCATTGCTTTAAATATTAACTGGTCCATATGGGCCCTCGACACGCGCTAACATGACATGACTGTGTCTGGAGATTTCACCGAGCCGATGGAGCATCCCAGAGCAATTTCCAAGGTCATCCAGGAGCGGGACCCTGCTTTACCTCTTTCAAATTTGACACATTTGCTTCGTTGCATTTGGATCTATGATGTGACACTATTTTTTAATATTCAAAATACATTGAAAATGCAGCTCTTCCACTATGATTTTATTTGTAATTTCTGGATTTAAATCAACTTTTGTATTTTTGGACATTAAGTGAAAGTGTCAACTGTCCTGTGATACAACTGTCCTGAGATCATAATGAAGAAAAAAAGCTAATTAAAATACAAATCTTGACATAATATACAAAAAAGACAAAACTGATTCACTGCTTAGTGATTTAGAAACTTTCTGGAAAATCAAAGTTATGTGGTGCAACCAACATGCAGGTGAAAATCAAAATAGGAAGACCCTCATGATTGTGTCAAGGTCAATAAGTTTGTCTTTCTTTCTTCAGGCATAAAGAAATGATGTTTTTTGAGGAAAACATTTCAGGATTTCTCTCCATATAGTGGACTTGAATGGTGCCTGTGAGTTTGAACTTCCAAAATGCAGTTTAAATGCAGCTTCAAAGAGCTCTAAGCGATCTCAGCCGAGGAAGAAGGGTCGATTATTTCTAAAAAAAATGGACATTTTTATACTTAGCTGCTTGTTTTGTCTAGCTCTGCAAATACTCTGTGTATACCAGTTCAAGACAGTTAGGGTATGTCGAAAAACTCCCATCTAGTCCCATCTAGAGATAAGACCCTTCTTCCTCTGCTGGCATTGTTTAGAGCCATTTGAATCTGCATTTAAACAGCTGCATTTTGGAAGTTCAAACTCGCATGCACCATAGAAGTCCACTAAATGAAGAGAAATCCTGAAATGTTTTCCTTAAAAAGCATAATGTCTTTACGACTGAAGAAAGAAAGACATGAACATTTTCGATAACAAGAGGGTGATTAAATTATGTAAAGAAGTGAACTTCTCCTTTAAAATATTCTCCTTTGAAAAATATTTTTAAAAACTCGGCACACGTGTTTAAAACTGATTTTTCAAGGATTCCTTTTCTTTAATCACACTGTAATTTGTCAGTGGCTTTCTTAACAGTTGGTGGTCTGCGGTTAATTAATATTTCAGATACCTCTATTGAAGAATTTTTACATATCTATTCCACAAATATTCCATTAACCCAGTGTTTGCTTTAATAAACAACTGTGATTTGGTTTTACCAGTCCTCCTGTGTGCTCTATTTCATGGTGCTAGTCTATAAATTCAACTTCAAAGACATGAAAAGGATTATGAAAATGCTGCCTGTTTGTTATGATGTGCATTGTGTTGTCTCTTTAATACTATAAGCACTTGCGCATGTGCTCTACTGCTAATTCAACACACCTGAGACTAATACAACCTTGTTAAAGGAATAAACCCGTACCGTTACAGCCTTTATCTCACTATTCCATACTGCCTTTTATTGAATGCCATATTGCCAAGTGACATCCTCCAAATTGGATGTTTTCTCTCAAAACAGGCATGTTGCGAAAAGACAAAACTCCCCAGAGCGCCTAAATTTGTCTGTTGGTGTCTAGACAGCTGTAGCTATAGATCTCAGGCCATTCAGACACGGAGAAGTGTCACTGTTTCTTACAATCACCTGCTATTTGGATGGCCTCTCAGTGCCTGTGTTTCACAGGCTGGCGCCTCGCCACGGACATTGAGGAGTTTGTCTTTCAATGGCGAAAAAATCCATAGCTAAAGGCATTCCACCCTCTGTAGAGAATCTTCAATGATTAGTATGTTTGACTTCCTAATGCGTTTGACACTGTGCCATGTGTTCTCTGTAATTGCTTCATTCCTCAGAGTCCTACAGGTTTACTTTTGAAGTCCAGATATCGGCAACGTGCCTCATGTGAACATATCTCAGGGGTCAAAAGGTCCTGTGTACATCAAGCAAAATCGAAGAGCGAACTAGTGCGATGTCATTTAGAACAAAAGAAGGCCAAAATGAAGCTCGCTTGGAGTTTGTTCGGGAGTTTGAAACAGCTTGCCAATACAAATTTTTGGGAAAAGTTCGTTCTGGAGTGAGTGTGTTTCCCGTTCAAACAATGTAACTCATGGATTAACTACAGCAGTACAATGCATTGTTGGAGAAAGTAGCCAACTAATGAACTTTCAGTAATTTATCAAAATGACAGCATTGACTGGCACTATCATCTTCACAATCTGACTTGTGATGCAGCCTGTTGGTTTTGTTTTCCCTGACTGAGCCTGGTTTCTTCCAATGTTTTTTCCTCTCCTTTTCTGTCACTGATGGAGTTTGGTTTCCTTGCCATTGTCGCCTTTGGCTTGCTTAGTTCGGGACACTTAAATTTTGGCAATACTGTTGACTAGATTGCCCAGACATTTCTGGAAGAGAACATTTCCTGTACAACAGCGTAACTCGCTGCTTAACTTGCATAATACCACTGCTTTGACAGTTGTGTATGTTTGACATCCTTCATAGATGGGCGATGCTAAAGTTACAAATGCATAATACTCATTACATAGTAAACGATCTGTAATAACAGACAAAAAAATAGTAACCACATAATAAAAAAAATAACATTTACGACATTACTTTCGGATCCAATGTAGTTGCATAGCATTGGCTTTTAGTTTCAATCTTTCTGAAATCAAGTGTTGAATCCTGCCTTGTTTGTAATTGAGTCTGTGGTAAAATGAAGTGAACAAAGGCCAAGTTCTAACTGACACAATCTGGATCTTCATTAAAATAAATTTCCTAATGTTGGGATCAGAAGGAAGGCAATGAAAAGACTATGTTCTGTCAGCACCTTGTTGTCATTTGAGCAATATTTATTGTTTAATTTCTGTGTAGACCTGTGTTTGCCTCTCTCGTTATTTCACTACATGCGTGAATCAGTGGCGGGGCTAAACAGGCAGTGATGTGGAATCAGGTGATTCCCCAACCTGTCTTTTTGGTACATTGGCTTCAAAATAGGCTGTTTCTAGATTAACAAGAAAGTTAGAGTTCTGAAACCTACAGTATGATTTTATAGTACAATGAGCTCTTATAAATCAAAAGATCAAGGAATTTTGATTGGTTTTGATGGTTATTCTGCTTTATTTTCAGATTCAATCATTGGCTTTTTTATGTAGAGCAAGTATGCACATGCAGACTCAAAAATAGCACTTTTTTTTTTTGTCAAACTAAAAGATGTAAATTAAGTTTGTATATATTGGAAATGAAAGAGAGGTTGTATTGAATGTCAGCTTGCTTATTGTGCTCAAGATAAGGATTTATAAAGTCTGCGTGCTATACAAACAAGAAACTATGCTTCAAACCACAGGTTGAGAGCTGGTTGTGCCACAACTTTTTGATGCTGTTTGAAAATGTTCATTAGATCTATGGTTTTGGGATTCACGGACTTGAACTATAGAGATAACAACATAACTTGCGACCATATTTGGTTAACAATGCTTTTGAGAAATGCACCTCAGAACGATGACATCACTGAATCTAATGTCGAATTTTGCAACATCGACATTGACAAAATATTGAACTAAACTGAAATGAATCAACAACTGACTTAAGCTGAAGTTAGCAATGCTGTTTGCGAATGTTCATTTTGGGAAACCATGGTTTTGGGAATACAGAACCGTTAAACGACAGAACTTGCGACATGTGGGCTAACAATGCTTTTGAGAAACGTACCTGTGGCTGGTAAACACTTTTGAACTACATTTGGTCCATGGAGATCACATAATAGGTAGACAAGCTCCAAGGCTTTGCTTTCTTTAAAGGGATAGTTCACATAAAAATGAAAATTCTGTAATTAATTACTCAACCTCATGTTGTTTCAAACTGTAAGACCTTCGTTTTTCTTCTTTAGAACACAAATGAAGATATTTTTGATGAAATCCGAGAGCTTTCTGACCGCGCATAGAATAGGCATAATGTTTTGAAGCTAGGAGAATACTTTTTGTGTCCAAAGAAAACAAAAATAATGACGTTATTCAACAATTTCTTCTTTTCCGTGTCAGTCTTAGATGCAAGTCGTTGTTTAGGACAGTACCGCGACAAAACAAATGTTGAACACTGACACAGAAGAGAAGAAATTGTTGTTATAAAGTTGTTAGATTTGTTTTCTTTGTACCCAAAAAGTATTCTTTTAACTTCATAACACTACGCCTATTCTATGCAGGGTAACATTATGGTTGAACCACTGATGTCACATGGACTATTTTAATGTCTTTACTACCTTTCTGGTCCTTGAATGTGTCAGTTGCGTTGCTGTCTGTGCAGGGTCAGATAGCTCTTGGATTTCATCAAAAATATTTTAATATTTTAAAGTTCTGGAGATGACCAAAAAGGTCTAACATGTTTGGAGTGACATGAGGATGAGTAATTAATGACAGCATGAACTATTCCTTTTAAGTTGATCAAAAGTGTCAGTAAAGACATTTTTATGGTTACAAAAGATTTCTACTTCTTTTCTATTCATCAAAGAATCTTGAAACAAGGCACTTTCCTCTTTTTTTAAGCAGCACAACTGTTTTTAATGGTTTGAACTGTTTCTTGAGCACAAAATCAACATATTGTAATGGTTACTGAAAGATCATGTGACACTGAAGACTGGAGTAATTCAGTCTTTCAGTAAAATTCAGCTTTGTCATCATAGGAATAAATTACATTTTAAAAGAAACCAGCTATTTTAAATCGTATTAATGTTTCACAGTATGAACAAAGCTGAACCAAGGTCTTATGTGCTTGGTTTGCACAGACATGAGGGTGAGTAATTAATGACAGAATTTTTTACGTGGAAATAATCTCTTATTAATAGCTTCTGTTCAGTCCATGAAGATCTGAAACAACTAAAAAACATGAACACACTGGAGTTTTGCTTTATCGAAAGAAGATGAAGTATGAAGGTAATTCTAATTGAAAGCCATGTTTATTACTGTAAAGCTGCTTGGTTTAAAATAATCTATCGGTGAAGTGTTATATAAATAAAAATGATTTGTCTTAAGTTGACTGGACTGCTGAATTGCAGATCTGTTGTAAACATATCCACATCGCTGTGATCAGATGATTAACTTCTGTTTTCTCACCGCTGTCATTTTTGTTGTGTTTATATTGTAATTGAGAGGAAAGTGTGCAGCACATATTTACATTATTATCTAAAGCCAAACTTAGCAGTGTAGGCAGTGTCAGGATGTACGCTACACTGCAGTTCAGGTATTTTCAGCATCTTTTCACTCCTAAGCAAACATATGATTTATGATATTTTAAGAACATCACCATGAGTATATCAGGCCTTAAGGGTGCCTGCTTTGTGCAATTTCTCATCTCATATTTTTTTCTTTAGTTACATATTTTAAGTATAAAATAAGTAATTTTGTGTGATTTATATAGTTAATTTCCCATATTAACACTGAGCTGATTATGTTGGCTTGGAGAGCAAATCCTTCAGCGTGTACATTCTGTGTACGTGCCCACAACACTATATCATTTGCACGAATTTGACCGCCTTTAAAATGTAAATATTCCAGCGATTTCAGTCCATCCACCCATTAGAACACATCAACAGCTAAATTCAGCTGTTTGCTAGCTGCTTTATGTAAAACTTAAAGCCTCGCGTCGGCTTTCATGAGAACGTGAGTTGACGGCTCGCACTCGCTGTGGAATGCTGTGAATGTGACTGTGGTTCATATTTGCTAATGTTGTCCACAGGATAACAGATATCAATTTAAAGACATTTTACAGTGTTTCATTTAGGAGCCACAACTCGGACACACAAGTGCTCTGGCTCTTTTGGCCCAAGGCTGCCCAGGTTGGCTCTCCAAGCCAACATTTAAAGTTTGTAATCGAACTTTAGTTTCTAGTTTCAGCTTTAAGTTTCAGTGCACGTCAGAGTTTATTCTTGTGTAGAATCTCATCATCGCTACCCCTGCCACATCCGATCTTGAAATAGTTCGACAGCCTGATGTTTCCCGTAATATTTCAGAGGGTAAATAGACACAGCCGTCCATTTCCCCCCATTTTCCCATTTTGATTGCACTCATGTTTGCCGATGGATCAGGCCTTGACCTAATTAGAGGTGATTTCGCAAGAACACTAGAGAGCTGAACTGTTTTCTGTTGACTGGGGTTTTTACATCACTGTCACTTTGATCACTGACTCAAATTGTGAACAATGAAATGCTGTCAAGTTGTGGTCAGAGGGGAATCGGCCTGTGAAAGTGCTTAACGTTAATTTCTACCACACTGGCATTTTAAAAACCATTGTCTGCTTGTCATCACTTCACGGAGAAATGGGCTTGCTATTCCAATGAGATCTCCTCTCAGTATAGGAGCACAAGATTACAAGCGTAGATTTGAGGGGAGGTAATTGAGCTGATTATCTTTAAGTAGGGAATATCAAATGTCCTATTTAATACTCAGTGGTATTTTTATCCATCTATGATTCTTCTTGCCATAAAACGATTCAGATAGTTGCCTTATATCAAGTATAAATTAATGTACCAGAAATCCCTGCATAATTCCCTATTGTATTTCACTGGGGGTTTTACTTCTCACAACCATGTGGGCGGTTTTCACGTTGCTGGTGTTCAATGTCAGCTATGAGCTGAAAATCTTGATTCTCAAACTTGCGAATGACAAATAAAATGAAATCGCCTACCTGATCTCATGATAAAAACATACCCGTGTTAACTTTTTTGCAAGACACAAAATACGTACCAATAAGTACGTATCACTGCTGTTTCCAAAAGAAAGTAACACTAAAGGCAGTAAAACATCAAGCACTAAAAAGCATTAAAAAATAATGCTACCAACACTGTATTTTTAATACTGTAAGGGTAGGTGTACACGACAGGGTAGCACAAATTGTCAGAACACCGGATGGAACAAGCTTGCTCGGTAGGACTTAGGATGTGGAATCCTTGGGTACGAAACCTGTGAAAAACATGACTCACGATGAAAGATGTGAGATCAAAAGACAAGCTTGCGATTGTGTTTTGTTAGCTGTAGTGGAGATGGTACCTTATTTTAAAAAGTCACAGTGTTAAAGTTATAGCGCCACTCAGCGGACATTTCAAGTCAGAACTGCGGTGACATGTACAAAACCAACATCACATAAAACGTACCATATGTATGTTCATCTGTTCCAGGGAAAAAAATTTACACTCTTTTAGCGCCACTCAGTGGACATTTCACATCAAATATGTCATGAAACATATGGCGGTATGTATTTCACATCTTGCAAAAAAGCTCCCACAGGTACGTTTTCATCATGAGATCAGGTTAGAAATTGATTATGAAGGGAAAACAAAATCCCACATGGCCCTGTGTGAAAAAGTGTTTGCCCCCTAAACTTAATAACTGGTTGAGCCACCCTTAGCAGCAACAATTGCTATCAAGCGTTTGCGATAACTTGTAATGAGTCTGTTACAGCGCTGTGCAGGAATTTTGGCCCACTCATCTTGGGAGAATTGTTGTAATTCAGCCACATTGGAGGGTTTTCGAGCATGAACCGCCTTTTTAAGGTCCTGCCACAGCATCTCAATAGGATTCAGGTCAGAACTTTGACTAGGCCACTCCAAAGTCTTCATTTTGTTTTTCTTCAGCCAGAGGTGGATTTGCTGGTGTGTTTTGGGTCATTGTCCTGCTGCAGAACTCAAGTTCGCTTCAGCTTGAGGTCACGAACAGATGGCCGGACATTGTCCTTTAATATTTTTTGGTAGACAGCAGAATTCATGGTTCCATTTATCACAGCAAGTCTTCCAGGTCCAGAAGCAGCAAAACAGCCCCAGACATCACACTACCACCACCATATTTTACTGTTGGTATTATGTTCTTTTTCTGAAATGTGGGTTTTCCCTTCATAAAAAAAACCCTTCATTTAAAAACTGCATGTTGTGTTTACTTGTGTTATCTTTGATTAATATTTAAATTTGTTTGATGATCTGAAACCTTAAAGTGTGACAAACAAACAAAAAAACAAAAAACAAAACAAAAAAACAAATCATTTAGGGGGCCAACACTTTTCACACCACTGTATAAAGGTCCTATAAAGATTATTATATTGAGTGGCTTCTACTTTTCTTTGTAATATACTGTTTTATGAATTCTGTAAATTTAGACAATACTCTTTTCACATACTGGTTTTTGCCCTCTAATTAGAAAGAAAGTATGTTATTTCAGTTGCAGCCTGACTCTATCACGCCAATTGCAGTGCTTCATTGGAGCGGATGCTGAAATGTTCTTTTAGTGCAATTTGCTTGTTTCGTTGGAGTTTTTTATGGGTTATGTAGATTTTCACCAGCAATTCCACTGTTAAACGGTTTTAAAAACAAGCTTAATACAGCCTGATGGCTTCACCAAAAAACGCACACCACTGAATAACAATCTTGTAGCTCACAGCAGGTCTGTCTTTAAAGGTTTATAAGGTATTGTTAAATTCCCCTGTGGAGAAAATTTTACTTCCGGAACTTGACTGTTTCACTCTTTTATAGTTTCTGCATATTTGAATTTCCCATGACGACAATAAATGCAATGGCCATTTCACATGGTTTATTCAGAGCTTTTTCTCCTCCCTTCTCCATAAACTGAGCATTAACATCTATTTTGAAGGGGGAAAAAAATCAACATGTGTAACTCAAACAGAATAGTAGAACATAATCACTTGATATAAATTCTGACCTGTTCCCAACACAAGTTATTTCAAAGGTTCAGAAGTACAACTTTTATGGTACTTTTTAAAATATTTTTTTTGGGCTTGACACCAGTGGTGTTACTTACAACAGTTTGGACAGAACAGTCTAGTTGGCAAAGAAGGCCTAACATCTTACTATAAAACTTACTGAAATTTCAAAAAGAACTCATTTCAAACAGTATATCAAACTATATATTTGTATTTTTTGAAGGAAACTAGAGTAATACTCACTACTTCAATGCTTTGGGGTGGTTGCCTTGCCAGGGCTTAATGGTGTAATTAATTTATTCTGAATTTAGCATTATTAAGCAAAATGCATCCAAGAGTGTCAATTTCTGTAACTAACTGCTTCATAGACCAACATATCTAAAATTAAGCATAAACATTACTTTTAGGTCTAAACACAGCCAGATTTTTAACTCTCCAGCCGCGTCGATTTCATGACCCTGAATATGTTATTGGTGGAATATTTAGGATGTTTCATTTTGAGGTTCATGGTCTGTGAGTCCTTAAGAATCAGAAGATCCCCTTAATGTGTTTTACATTTCCAGCCTGCTGCTTAGCAGAAATTGAAATTCAAGGAACCTTCTCAGATGGTTTAGTTGATCCATGCAAAATCCAAAAAAACCATACAAGGATAAATCCTTGCTTTTGATCACCTAAGCACAGCTGCCCAAACTCCTAATCCAACGGCGTTAAAGCAGCTGAATCTCTGGGCCGACGACAGAAACTTGAGTGGACATGACGGTTTTCTCTACGCTAGTGTGATCAAGTGTGACCCTACATTTGCATCTCTAAATGATGCTCACAGTGCCTTGCAGAAGTATTCATACCCCTTCATTTTTTTCACATTTTGTTATGTTGCTGCCTTGTGTTAAACTTCTTTAAATTACTCGACAAAGCAAAAACAGAATGGTCACAACTTTGTTAATTTATTAAAAATAAAAAAACGGAAATAAGTACACTGCATAAGTATTCATACCCTTAACTAAGTACGTAGCTAAAGCACCTTTACAGTTTCAAGTCTTTTTGGATATGATGCGACAAGCTTTGCAAATAAGCATTTGGCAATTATCTGCCATTTTTCTCCTCACCTCTTCACCTTTCAAGCTCTGCCAACTTGGATGGGGCAGATGCACATTATCAGGTTTCTCCAGAAATGTTTGATTGGGTTCAAGCCCAGGCTGTGGCTGGGGCATTCACAGACATTCACAGAGTTGTCTTTTGGCCACTCTTGCTGTGTGCTTAGGGTCACTGTCATTGTTAGAAGGTGAACCTTCCTAGGTTTTCATTAAGGCTATCTCAATATTTCGGTGCATTGAACTGTTTGTCTACACTGACGATTCCTTCAGTCCCTGCCGCTGAAAAACAGCCCCACAGCATGAGGCTGCTACCACTAAACTTTACTTTTGGGATGGTACCGTGCAAGTGATGAGCAGTGACTGGTTTCCTTCAAACCACAGAATCTTGTTTCTCACAGTCTGAGGGTCCATTAGCTGCTTTTTTGCAAATTCCAAGTGGGTTTTCATGTGTCTCTACTGAGTAGAGGGTTAAATTTGGCCACACTGCCATTAAGACCGGACTGGTGGATTGTTGCAGTGATGTTTATCCATCTGTAGGTTTTTCCTATCTCCACATATGATCATGGAGATCAACTAGAGCTGGGTTTCCCAACTCAAGGTCCACTTTCCTGCAGAGTTTAGCTTCAACCCTAATCAAACACAGCTGATCAAGCTAATCAAGGCCTTCAGGATCACTAGAAAGTTACAGGCAGGTGAGTTTGATCAAGGTTGGAGCTAAACTCTGCAGGAAAGTGGACCTTGAGGGCCAGAGTTGAAAACCCCTGAACTAGAGTGACCATCAGGTTCTTTGTCACCACTTTAACCAAAACCCTTCTCCATCAGTTGCTCAGTTTGGCCCAGGAGGGCAGCTCTAGGTGGAGTCCTGGTTGTTTCTAACTTCTTCCATTAAGGGACACTACATGCTTCTGTGAACCTTCAATGCAGTAGATTTTTTTTCTAAACTCTTTCACAGATTTGTACCTGGCAAAAATCCTGTTTCTGAGCTCTACAGGCAGTTCTTTTGACTTTAGGGCTTGGTTTTTGCTCTGATATGCATTTTCAGCTGTTAGACCTTTTATTGAGAGGTTTGTGCTACTCCAAATCCCATTCAATTGAATTTGCCACAGGTTAACTTTAGTCGAAGTGTAGTAACATCTACAAGCAATATGAATGCTCCTGAGCTAAATTTTAACTGTCCCAGATAAGGGTATGAATACTTATGCAATGGAATATTTTATTTATTTATAAAAAAAAATAAATAAAAAGATGTTAAAATTATGTGTAATTTAAATAAGTTTAACATAAGGCAGCAACATAACAAAACATGAAAAATGAACTTGAAGCGGTATGAATACTTTCACAAGGTACTGTATAAAAATCAACCATGGACGGCAAAGCATAAAGCATAAACATAACACGTGTGCACCCTAAGCTTTCACGCTTTTAGAGCTATGTTTTTGGGACCAACCCGCTAAAATGGTTATCAATATTGCAATATTAGAGATGCATATGACATGAAAAACCAGAAGAGGTTTTCAGAGGAGAAAGAATCGTTAATGGGTTGGAGGGGGAATACATTTTCTCCAGAGCCAAACACCATGAGAGAGCCATCATTCCAGTGAGCTGACAGATGAGGAGGATGGTTCATTTGTATGGTACATCATTTAGCAATTTGCCCTCTGACAACAAACCGAATCGTATTTCATATTTCTTGTCGGCCTCCAAGTTCCTCTGGCAATTTAATTATCTTTGTTGAATTTCTGTTGATGGTTCATTTATTTTAGAAAAATTAGAGGTGTGAGTAATGAAGCAGAAGTTGCATGCCAAAAATATCCATGCACATCAATATGCACACCTGTAGCGGCTGTCATAAAGACATCTTAGAGGAAACTTTAAGCATGTCTGTATCAGTTGCAAATGGTGCCTACGGACACCATTATGCAAGTGAATTACAATAAAAAACGTCTGCCAGGGCAAATGCACCCTCAGGACCAAGTAGCCATTATGCAAGGAGAAGAAATCAAGCTAATAACAATGCATCTGTGCACAGTTCCATTGGTCAGGTCTGGAAATGGGAGATTTTGAATTGCAAATAATATCAGATCAATAATGCTTAATAAGTAAATACACAGATGGTGATCTTGCACATATTAGCATAATTTAAATGGCACATCTGTATGTGTGTGTGTTTGTGTGAACGTGTGTTCGTATGAGAGAAGGAAGCGAGAAAGAGGTAGAAATAGTAGGTGCGTGTCTGCATCTGTGTCTGCCTGTGCGTGACTGTATGTGTGTCAGCGTGTGTAAGTTAAGGCTGCTATGGAGCCCCGGGGCACTGTCTGGACCGCTGACGACCTGGCTGACACGGACAGGAGCGGAGCAGCTAGTCTGCTGCACGACAGGTAGCGCTAATAACTAAACCTGCCAAGTCTCCGAGGCTAAAAGAGAAGGTGGTCTACATATGGAGAGACAGATTCTTCATAGATTCAGTGTCATAGCTGAGAATGTAAGGCATAAAGTAATTAATAGTTTAATAATAGCATTAATAGCATTTGAACATACAATAGTGACATATTTTCAGCATTTTAACATATAATACTGACTTATTGATGACACCTAAAACATTATATATGAACAACTTTACAGACTTACAAATGAATTCTTATAAATACTGAAATTGTGGCATCAACTGTTTAGTGTTACCAAAAAAAACGCAACATAAATACAAAAGGATAAATTTTATATGTGTGCGCTTTAATCCAAATCTTCAGAATCCATATGACTGTACATTTTTTAAAGAAATAGTTACGGTTATTTTTAGAGGTAGGAGTGGGATTAGCGAATAAATATCTTTTTAATGCTATTTTGTTATTAAAATTTTAATTTCCCTGCATATTTCAGTCTACTACGTGTTATATCTTTTTATATTCACTATAAAATGGGTAGGTTTAGGTTTGGGGGTAGTTTAAGGGGTCTAAAAATCTAAATCGCTTATCGATAAAATGATAAAATTGCATTGATACAAATATCTGAATGATATAAAAGATTTGTAAATATTTTACGTTTTTTAGCGAAAAATATGCAGCAGTTTTTACATTTTACATGTGAATAATATGCATCAGTAAAAACAAAAAAAAATATGGTTTGTGGTTGTGATTGCTACATACTAATATCTACATATAAACAATGAAAACAGACTGTTTTTTTGCATCTGTAGCAAGTATTTTGAGATTTTGACAATTCAGAGCAACAGTGATACGAAAAAAACGCATACAAACATTTTGGACTCTCTTAATAGCCTGTTCTTGTTTATTTAACTGTTATATAAAAGCAAACGTTGTTGTGTTATGCTTTTATATTTATGTACAGCTGTGGCTGATATGAAGAACCTGAGCTTGTGTAGTAACCTAACCAGGTTAAGACAGATACTTTGAAGGTCTGTCAGTTTGAAAGCTATATACATTTGCTCATTTTTATTTTAAAAAGACATCTGTGCTGAAAAATAAATGAAAAGTTTCAAAACAGACACATTTTAGACATTTGTCTCAGTTTTAAACCTTCTGATGGTCTGCAGCACTGAAAATAACATCTCTCAGAATCAGTTTAGCAACAGAGCTGTCACAATCTTTTGATATCATGCTTTCAGTATTATAGGGTGTTGTTGCATGCTGGTTGCAGCAGCCTATGATACTTAAAAAGACCACACTCAAAATAATGTCTTTTCTTCTTGGTCTTTTGTACTTTATGAACAGTTCTCTTCCACATTTAAATGACAAAAACATCTTATCTGAAAATGACAGTTATAATTATTAGCTTTTCTAACAATCAACAATTAGTGAACCTCAACCTCAATTAAAATGTTTCTCCTCAGGTGACCGTTTGTAAAATGGGTGTTTCAGTAGAATAATTAAAAGTCGTATCTTATGACTTCTTCATATTAATTTAGAGATTCTGTGAATAGGCAATAGGAAGGTGTCCAAATATGCTTTTATCCAATCACGGCTCGCAGAGATGCCATCACTTAAATGGTTCATTCCAGCTCTTTTTCAATTGTGCACTTAACTTCAGCTTCAAAGCTGCAATGCTGTCGCGAGTGAATTGTTCATGAATGGATAATGCAATGAGAATTAACACTGTTTTCCTGCAACTCATTGTTGTGGACTGTAGCCAATTTAATGAGGGTTGAGTGTATGCCGTAACATCAATTTACCACCATTCTGCTGGAGAGCGGACCTGATAATTACACTGGTGTTTCAGGCCTCGGCTTTTAGTGAAATATTTTAATAAGCACAGTTTTGCATCACACTGTTTCGCATTTCATTAGCAGTGGCCCTGTTCTCCCATCTGCCATTCTCTGCTTCTCAATTTAGCTCCATGTTCCGTGGAACATTCCGGCATTAGCATAATGGGAGAACTGTTGCACTTTAAGAATGGCACAAATACCAGCGGGCATAACAAATAGATCGTACGAACGCAGCAATGATGGGTTAGCGGGAGATTTGATGAACGCACACTGATGTCTTGTTTTTGCAGCAAAGCCATTAACAAGAAAAATATTAGGCAGTGGAATATCAAAGTGAAGTGTGAGTTTGAGAAAGGTCCTGTGCTTGTGACGAATGAGTTGGGAAGTGGGTGAACTACAAAAGCCCGCCGCTAACTTTGAATCTGGCCTTTAAAATACGACGAGTCCAATGATTGCCAAGGCCTAATAAGGTTTCAGAAAATACTGAAACACTTCTTTGCTCCTAATGCTTATAAGAATCCAAATGCCATAATCTCTACATCTAAAGATAAATGATTTCCAGAAGTGTCATGTGCATTTAAAGTGCATTTAAATTGCATGTGTCATGGTTCCTCAGCTTTTTGAGCAAAGTGATTTTAAAATGCACATTAAAGTACCCCATTATGCCATTTTTAAGGTTCCTGGGGCCAGATTTACTAACAGCTTGCATCAATGCAAACCATCTTTAGCCGTTAAAATAGTACTGTCAGAAGAATTAGCGCTGAAAGGGAGATGACAGTTATTTTTGCACCTGACCTTATTTAATATGCATTTATAGGAGTTTCCTTTTCAATTGCAAAATTGATCCGAGAAGAATATTAAAATGAATCACGCAACGCAATTTTTTTGTTGCGCTTGATGTTTGATGTTGATGTTTATGCTTGGTAGATTGTGCTGGTCATTATGGAAATTAGATGTTGCGTCTGTTTTCTTTAATGTGCACATTGTCAGTAAATCACAGGCGGAATTTTCCCTTCCCATCAGACTTTTATGGAATGCTAATTATGCAAATATAAGTGGGATTCGAATTACTAATGACTCGTTAGGCTGCTACTTTGAGACAATTACTTTATTTATTGTGCACTTTCGGCTTTACAACTTTGCAGATTGTTTGCATTCACATACAGTACTGCTGCATTGCACACTGCATGAAAGGCAGTTTTGGAAATTGCATAATAGGGGCACTTTAATACATACACTAAAAGTTTGCGGTCAGTAAGATGTATTTATTTATGTATTGTTTAATTTTTTGATTTTGAAAGAAATGAATACTATTATTCAGCAAGAAAATTGCTAAAAACTGACAGACAAAAAAATGTACAAGATTTGGATTTTAAATAAACTTTATTCATCAAATGTATCTCAGCTTCAGCTAAATCTTAAGCCCGGGACACACCAACCCAACGGCAACCAACTAGCGCCGACGAAAGCCGTCCGTCTTGTTGCCTCTAGTCGGCTGCGTCTGCGGGCGTCTGGGCAATTAAACTGAGCTCGAACACACCAAACTGACGACACCCGACTACAAACTAGAAGGTGCTTTCTGCGCATGCGTGAGGAGATATACCGTTGCGTACCTGCAGATGGAAGTAGTCTGTGGCTGTGTCCAAATTCAGGGTCTACATCCTTCGGAGGACTCATTTGAAGGATGTTACGTCACAGCGCCGCGACGAAGGCTGTCCAAATTCGTAGGATCCTTCAAATGCGGCCCACAAATACGTCCTCCTTTTCCCCGAATTGGAAGGATGGGTCTGGTGGATCCTTTCCCGTCCTACCTATCCCACAATTCCTTTCGGCAGAGCGCTTCCGGAATTTTCAAATAATAGGGGACGAAGCGAGCGGTAGTAATGATGTAAGTTAAAAAAAAAAATGGCGTTTAAAAAAAATTTTTTTTTTACAGCGGTTGTCTAGTTAGGCCTTTGGTTTTAGCGTTAAGCTTATTTATTTTTTTTTACATTTGTATGTTTATATGTTAAAAAACATTTCTTTCGTAAACTAGCTTCTTTCTTACTGCCTGTGTGAATATCCCCTTACACACAGCTAATTTCTTGTTAGTGATTGAAGCTGTTTTTAATGTTTTTAGGGACGAAAGAGCAGTTCTTTTGTTTTGTGCAGTACAGATAACGGGTAGGGGAGGGAACTGAAAGAAGGGTAGGCTGTCCAAATTCACTGACAGCTACTTCCAGGTTTTGCGGTCTTCGGAGGACCCCTCCTCCTTCAACCTGGTAGGAAGGAGGAGGGGTGGGGGATTCAGACCCTGAATTTGGACACAGCCTGTATTTTCATTCCAAGAAGAGAACCCGGAAGTAGTGTTGCCTGTGCAAACAAATCAGCATTTCCGAAGCATTTACTTCGTCGCTCACCACAGAGAGATACGGTTTTGTGAAGATGTCTGACAATCTGCGAAATGACGAAATCACGTTCAAGTCCTCCACGTGCGCTGATTCGATGTCTGAACAGCCAATCAGAGTGCTCTCTTTCCCAGACGGCCCCGACAAGCCTGACGGCGATTCAACATGTTGAATCGGGCAAACTTTAGCCGACGCGAGCCCGACGAAGCCGACGAGAGCCGATGTTCCGAACACACCGAACCAGCGCGCTTCACCGACGCCCACCAACTGCCCGACGAGGCCAGACGGCCAATTGTCAGCTTGGTGTATCCCGGCCTTTAAGCAGAACAACAATTTTTAACACTGATAATGATACAAAATGTTTTTTGAGCACCAAACCAGCATTGTAGAATTATTTCTAAGAAAAAAAAAAAAAAAAAGCTGCAAGCAACAATTACTGGGGTTCAGGCACTTAAGGCATTTGTAACCACCTAAAACAATGATTTAAAAAAAGCATTTTTGGCAAATCCAGCGCCAACTATGGTCAAATTGCCATTAAATGTTCAAATTGCCATTAAATGTTTCATGTGCTCAAGTTTTGAGTTTTCGTTTAGGATTTATAGGCTTTTGGGTATAACTGGCAACACCCTTTTAAAAATGACCCTGTTGTAAATTTACCAAAGTGTAAAGTTCAATATTTTTTTTGGAAGATTATGGATCTAGAGGGTCCAGAGAAGTGTACTGCAGTGTTTTTTTCCAGATTAGGCAAAAACACCTAGGACTGGTTCGCAAAATTAGCACATCTTCTCAATCAAACACAGACAATTTGATTGGCAGCAGTGGCTCTAGCTGTCTGGAAAGAAGAGTTCTATAATGTGATATGAATATTGTGTGCATGTGCGAAGAAATGTGCAATGTACAATCATTTACGCCCTTGAAAAATGTGATATTGACCCCCGGTGGCCGATTTTCTTTAAATTTCTCACAGGACTTTGAGGCCGTGAGTCAAACAGGCCCTCCAAGTTTCATTACGATTGGCCTCCTGTAACCTTGTCTAATAGGTGCTCAAACCTGAGGCACTTTGGGCCAAGACCGTGCTCAGCGATTTTCATGTTATAGGACAAATAGTTGCGTAGCCATTTTTATGTTTTCCCTCTTATAGCACCACCAAGTGGCCTAGCTCTATGATTTTTGTCATGTAGCCTCAGATTGAGCTCTTGTTTTGTCTGGTGTGAGCCAAGGATTCCAACCACATTACACACTTGAGACTACAATTGATGGTTTAGGAGTTATGAGTGATTTTGTACTTTTGGTCACCAAGACTCACCCCAATCGGCCTGATGGGGGTGCCACGGTGACCAGCAACATGAGTACTACCATCCCTCAAAGTTTCAAGTCTCTACAGCCAACGGTTTGGTCTGTATGATCGGTTTTACGTGAAGATTTCTGATCCTTGGCCATTCTCACAATTACAATGCGGCTTTAGCACATATGGCTTGAAGCCCTAAAAAAATATCAGCTCTGCTGTCACAAAAGTAAATTATATTTTACTTTGATACTTTTATACTTATAATATGTTAAACTAGTAAACACTTATTTTAAATTTTAATAATATTCCCCAATGTTACAGTTTTGTATTTTTGATCAAATAAATCAAGAGAAGAGACTTTTCAATGTGAAGAAACCATTGAAACCATAAACACATTTTTTAAATGGCAGTTGGGAAGGTTACTTTGGAAATTTAATAGGTTACAGGAGACAAGTTACCCCATTTAAAATATAATAAGTAGTGCAATTACTTTATTAATTTAACTGATTACATTTGATTGTCTAATAAAGGTTTTCAGCTGTTAATCTATTTGAAACCTTGGTTAACCTTACAGTAAGACTCTGAAAATCCTTCATCACTTGAATTACGATTGTAAAATTTAATTTTGAAGCACAGTCACCACAAAATCAAACTTTAACACCTATTTTTACTTTGAGATAATTCTGAGGTTAAATACAGATTTAAAATCATAAGAAATAGTTAAATAGCTATGATAGTTTTTATGAAATCAAATATTTGCATAGCTATGATAGGAAACACTGGCATACAGTGCCTTGCAAAAGTATTCATTTTTTTCACATTTTGTTTTGTTGCAGCATTATGTAAAATTTAAATTAGTTTTTCCCTACATCAATTTACACTCCATACACCATAATAATGACAAAGCAAAAACCAGATGTGCAAATTTTACTAATTTATTAAAAATAAAACACTGAATTAAGTACATTGCATAAGTATTCATACCCTTAACTCAGTACATAGTTGAAGCACCTTTACAGCCTCAAGTATTTTTGGGTATGATGTGACAACCTTTGCACATCTGCATTTGGCAATTATCTGCCATTCTTTGCCTCACCTTTTCACCTCTCAAGCTCTGTCAGCTTGGAGGGGCTGGCAGACATTTTCTAGAGTCCTAGTTGTTCCAATCGTCTTCCATTATGGATAATGGAGGCTACATGCTTCTGTGAACCTTCACTGCAGCAGATTTTTTTCTGAACTCTTCCCTAGATCATTGCCTTAACGCAAGTCTGTCACTGAGCTCTACAGACAGTTATCTTGACCTCAGGACTTGGTTTTTGCTCTGATATGCATTTTCAGCTGTTAGACCTTTTCTGAGAGGTGTGTGCCTTTCTAAATCATACTCATTCAAATGAATTTGCCACAGTTTAACTTCACTCTAACTGTAGTAACATCTAAAAGCAATATGAATGCTCCTGAGCTAAATTTCGAGTGTCCCAGAAAAGGGTATGAATACTTATGCAACGGGATCTTTTCAGTTTTTTATTTTTAATAAATTTGCACAAATGTTAATAAATCCTATTTTTTGCTTTGCCATTATGGAGTAGGGAGTGTAGATTGATATGGGAAAAAAAGTAATTTAAATTAGTTTAACATAAGGCAGCAACATAAAATGTGAAAAAAATGAAGGGGTATGAATAATTTTGCAAGGCACTGTATAACAATGCTTTTGAAAAAAAAAAAAAAGCTAATCTTAAAAAAAAAGCCACAAAACCAATCAGAATGGTATTTTTTTTTTTTTTAATGATGTATATTTTGTTAAAATAGGACAATATTTGGCCGAGATACAACTATTTGAAAATCTGTAATCTGAAAAAAAAAAAAAAAAAAAAAAAAAAAATCGAAATATTGAGACCTTTAAAGTTGTCCAAATGAAGTTCTTAGCAATGCATATTACTAATCAAAAATTAAGTTTTGATATATTTACAGTAGGAAATTTACAAAATATCTTCATGGAACTGGATAACTTCTCAACACTATATATTATATATGATGCTTTATTTTGAATTGTAGCTATTTTTTCATATTTTAAAAGCTATTATCTGTAATTACAATATTTTATAATTTTTTTAACAACACAAGGTTTATAGAAAATACTCAAGCAATACATGCCTATACAGTGTGATTCAACACTAATGACTGTATTCTTTTTTCCTAAAAGCAAGGAAACAAAAGGGTCTTTTTGTTTAATAAATGTATGAGTTGGATTAAGCCACTCTCATGAAATTGCAGACATTTCTGGAAGGATGAGTCTCAAAGTGTGATTTCCCTGTCTTACAGAGCTGCCCAGGATTTCAAATTGTTTTGCAGATTACAGGAGCATAGCCCTAGGAGCACATTTTATTAATATTTATGTGCACATTAATCTGCGGGAGCAGCTGTTTGACCTCTTCTCAATGAGTCATACATAATAGATGTAGGATTGGGAGATGCCACTATACGAAGGGAGTCCTGGGCAACGTTTGCAATGTGAAGATCAGTAAGGCTTGTGTGACTTTTTATAAAAAAAAGGCTACAGGATTAAGACTCATGACTGAACTGACTAAACTGCTCACAGCTGGGGATGTTTGCTTTACAAGAGACACGGTGTGGGCTGTGCAAATCAAAGGAGGAATATGCCAATGAATTGTCTGCTTTACCACATTCCAAGTGGAATTATTTCCTAAAATTCATTTAACCTATTTCTTCTTGTGTTGAGCTGGGGAAGATGCCCACTGTCACAAGTAAACATCAATTAACAGATCTGCCAGATTGTTTCACATAGCCTTGGAGGCACTTGCTACAGTTTAGCAGTTTCTTAATTACTATTTGTCCTCTGAGGGGAATTGTTTGAATAGCTTCACGTAGTGCGACAAGATCAGTTAATTGTTGTGCGCGGCTGTATTTTTGGCCTCCTCTGTGAGTAGAAACGAAGCAGTAGGATATCACAAACCCAAAGGTCACTTCATCAATGCAATTTCACGACACACTTCTTATATTCTGAGATATTTGAACAATTAAAGAAAACTAATATTGAACCACGGGAGAATTTGTAATCTAATCTGATCTTAAGGATCGTTGCCAAATCTTGACATTTAATGTTGATTAATAATAATGAAATGATGATATGCTTATTTATTACTTTAGCAGATGCATTTAAAAACACAGTTTAAAATGAATAAAAACAAGCAATTTAAAATGAAGAAGCATTAAACTTAATTTTGTAATCTTGTTTTATTGAATAAGAGAAGATTTATTGAATTATTTCTTGTTTTCTGCTGAATCACAAATAGATTTATTGAAAATGTATAAAAGTTAATAACAAAAGAATAAAAACTCACTAAACTGTAGAGACTGATAAACTTTCTGTTGCAAAAATACACTACCAAGTCAAAGGTTTTTGAACAGTAAGATTTTTACTCTTTTTAAAGTCTCACCAAGCGTTCATTTATTTGATTTAAAGTACAGCAAAAACAGTCAAATTTTGAAATATGTTTACTAATTAAAATATCTGTTTTCTATTCGAATGTTTTTGAAATGTCATTTATTTCCTGTGATTTTAAAGCCACATTTTAAGCATCATTACTCCAGTCACGATTTGCTGCTCCAAAAACATTTATTATGATTATTATATTGAAAACAGCTGAGTAAATTTCTTTCAGGTTTTTCTGAATAGAAAATCGAATAGAAATAGAAATCTTTTGTACCCTTATAAATGTCTTTATCATCATGTTTGATCAATTTAAAGCATCTCGGTTAATTAAAATGATTAATTTCTATATTTTTTCCCCTCAAAAACCCTGTTTTAAATATTGATACTACTACTACTAATAATAATACGTGTTTATTGAACAGCAAATCAGCATATTAGAATGATTTCTGAAGATTAAATTTAGCTTTGGATCATGTGACACTGAAGATTAAATTTAGCTTTGATCACAAGAATAAATTACATTTTAAAATATATTCAAATAGAAAAAAGTTATTTTAAATAGTAAAAATATTTCAAAATTTTACTGTTTTTGCTGTACTTCGGATCAAATAAATGTAGGCTTGGTGAGCAGAAAAGTCTTCTTTAAAAAACATTAAAAATCATACTGTTCAAAAACTTTTGACTGGTAGTCTAAAGAAAACATTTTAATAATAAAAATGGCTTTTGAAATGCAAATTAATAAATGAAAATAAGCACAATACTCATTTTGCAGGAACAATATGAACAATATGGGGTGTTCAATATTTTTTTTTACACTCATGTCATTCCAAAGCAGGGTAATTACAGTTAATTAAAACACTAAAACTTAAAAAAATCATTACTTGTAATAAATTGTTATGTGTCTCTGTGTGACATTTGTGTCTGAGTCCCTAGGTGGCGTTGAGGGGGAGTCCCTATTCCTCGAGAGTCGCGTGACGTCATCGGGGATTCCACATAAATAGGCTACAAGGCGACAATGGCGGTCTCTCTCTTTCTGCTCTATTGTTCTCGAGGGCGCCTTTTCCTTCGCCTCTTTGGGGGCTATGTTTTGTTTTATGTTTGGGTTTAATTTGTAACTTTGTTATTTAAGATGTGATCCTTTGTTACGTTATCAGTAGCGGGTAGCGTATTTGTTTGTTAGCTCACGTTTTGTGTTTAGTTAGTAAGATCTGAGCAAGGGAAGCAGCTGTCCGGAAGATTCACCTGTTTTATTTTCTATGCGGGAGTCAGGTAAGAACTTTACTCCGAGAACAGGTGGAGTCAGGCGTTCTGTTCCTTAGTGCTACTACCCGTTAACTGATATTATTTCTTTTGTTGATTTGCTTGATTTAGTTTGATAAACATCCTTTTGACTTTTTGTTTGTTATTTGAATGTTTGATTGGATTTTTGTTCATTTAAGAATAAATGGAGGCGTCTCGAAATTCACACCAGCCGTTGTGACTCTTTTTTATGTACGGCCTGTATCATCTATTTAAAGGTGTAATTCAACGAGTTTTAAAATGGTTATAGGCCGTAACATATATGTTAACTGAAATGAAACACACACACACACACACACACACACACACACACACACACACACACACACACACACACACACACACACACCCACACCCACACACCCACACACACACCCACACACCCACTTATGTGACCCTGGACCACAAAACCAGTCTTAAGTCGCTGGGGTATATTTGTAGCAATAGCCAAAAATACATTGCATGGGTTAAAATTTTAGATTTTTTTTTATGCCAAAAATCATTAGGAAATTAAGTAAAGATCATGTTCCATGAAGATTTTTTGTAAAATTCCTACTGTAAATATATCAAAATGTAATTTTAGTTTTGTAAAATGCATTGTTAAGAACCTAATTTGGACAACTTTAAAGGTGACTTTCTCAGTAGGCCTATTTTGATTTTTTTGCACCCTCAGATTCCTGATTTTCAAATAGATGTATCTCGGTCAAATATTGTCCTATCCTAACAAACCATACATCGATAGAAAGCTTATTTATTGAGCGTTCAAATGATACATAAATCTCAGTTTTGTAAAATTTAACCTTATGACTGGTTTTGTGGTCCAGGGTCACATATTTGTTTCAGATAGTTGCCAGGGAAGCATTTCTCATTTTCATTTAGTTTAACCTTATGCACTAAAATAATTAAAACTAAAACTGAAATAAATTTATATACACTTTATTAAAAAAAATCACAAACTTTAAAATTAAAATGTAAAAAGAAAATCTATAAATAAAAAACATTTAAAATATCATTAAAAACTATAATAGTTTGTTCTCATTTGTAAGTTGCTTTGGATAAAAGCATCTGCTGAATGACTAAATGTAATGTAATATAATGTAGAAAGTTTTTTTTTCTTCTGTGGAACATAAAAGAACACGAATAAGCAACGAGAGGACGGTGATAAAAACACATAACACATAAAAAATACCATAAAACTAGTCCATATACGGTTTTTACAATACAATCCAAGTCTTCTGATGCCATATGACAGCTTTGTGTGAAGAACAGACCCATAATTCATGTCAATCCCACCGTCAAGCCCCACACTTTGAAAACCACAGATGTATGATATGATGATTTCCTGTGGTACTTCATGTAATAGTAGGTCTGGATGGATCCAAAAGCAAAAGCGTTATCACTTCACCCTGTGGCTTTTTTCTTTGAAGCGAACAAGGTTAAATATGGTTGCGTTGCATTGCTGTTCACTCCGCTATAAAACTAGCATCTGTTGCTTCACTGAACACATGCTGCCGATACATCAAACATGCTCTTGAGCAAAGGAAGACCTTCAAAGACACACAGTCTTCACCCTTTTATCTCTCTTTCTCTCTTCCTCTCCCTTATAGACTCACATTCTCTCACTTCTGGGAACCGAGGAGGAACCTGTCCACTTAATAGAGCTTGACCTTAAACCAACACTCAGTGAATTTTAAAACAGTTTAATAAAGGAAAATTCAGGTTTGTATGCCCCTTATTGTTTAGCAATACCAGTTATAATCTTCTAAAAATTCTTCAAAGCGATTCTGTATTAAACAAGCATACAGTGACTTTTCAGCACAGGATCACCTGAAGCAACATGTATAAACCGTTACATCTGTTGCAAACATTTCATCAGCTAAACCTATTTCATCTTTTTTGTAGATAAGATGATTATTTATTGTATCATAGTGTTGAATTGCATCGCTTTGGATTCAAAGCGTGCCACACGAGGGGATTTTGCCAAAAGGAACGATTTCAGGAGATGAAAGAGATCTGATTGACGTCATATTGGTTTGATTGGTTTTTCCTTGCAATGAAGGAGTGAGAAATTGCATGCTTTGAATGCACCCTGCTCTTTTTCACTTCCCGAGTGTTAAAAATGTAACAAATCTAAGCGTGAATAGAACATTTGGCAGATCATTTTATATGGTGATGCATACAGAAGACGTTCAGGGGGCTTATTATTCGTTTTCATTGCTCTGGTTAACTTTTAAAATGTGCAGATGTTGACAGATGCCACTGTTATCTGTCATTAAGGGTTGAATTCAAATTTCTATTGTCATCTGACATCTGTAGCAAGACGACAGCTGTAAAATATCAATAAGCCAGTCACATCATTATAAATGTAAATTAAATATAGTGAATCATATTTTATGTATCTATACGCACAGTGCTGTTCAAAACATCGGAGTCAGTAAGATTTTTTAAGGGGACAAAATTGCAGAGCGCATTAAAATAATTAAAATTGACAGGGCTGACTGTTGTAATGTCACAAAAGATTTCAGTTTCTGATGCTTAAAATTCAGCTTTATCATTACAGGAATGAGTTACATTTTAAAATATATTGAAACAGAAAACGACTTATTGCAACTTTTTATCTTACAATTCCGACACTTTTCTCCGAATTGTCTGATACAAACTCACAATTCTGACTTTTTTCTCAAAACTGTTAGATAAACTCACAATTGCAAATTATAAAGTCAGAATTTCGAGACATAAACTCGCTACTTTCAGAACTGCAAGATATAAAATCACAATTTTGACTTTTTTTCCTCAGAATTGCGTGATATAAACTTGCTATTGCTAGTTATAAAGTCAGAATTGTGAGATAATTGTTTATTTCTTCCAATTGCAAGTTTATATCTCATACTTCTGACTTTATAACCCACGAGTTCATATCACGCAATTCTGAGTTCATTTCTCAGAATTGAAAGTTTATATCTCACAGTTCAGAGAAAAAAGTCATAATTGTGAGTTTATATCACGCAATTCTGAGAAAAAAGTCAGATTTGCAAGTTTATATCTTGCAATTTCCACTTTATAGCAATTGCATGTTTATATCACAATTCTGATAATATCTATTTATATCTGCAATTCTGACTTTATAACTCACAATTGCATATTTATACCACAATTCTGAGAAAAAGTCATAATTGCAACTTTATATCTTGCAAAAAGTCAGATTTGCAAATTTATATCTTTGTGAGTTTGTATCAATTCTGGCTATACAACTCGCAATTGCAAGTTCATATCACAATTCTGAGAAAAAAAAAGTCAGATTTGTGAGTTTATTGATACAAAACCTGCAAATCTGACTTTTTGTGATATAAACTCGCAACATGAACATGAACTCACAATTATGACTTTTTTCTTAAAATTGTTATAAAAACTTGCAATTCTGAGAAATGAAGTTAAAATTGCAAGTTTTTATAACAATTTTAAGAAAAAATTCATAATTGTGAGTTCATGTTCATGTTGTGAGTTTATATCACAAAAAGTCAGATTTGCAGGTTTTGTATCAATTTTGGATTTATAACTCGCAATTGCAGGTTTATAGCACAATTCTGAGAAAAAAGTCATAATTGCAAGTTTATATCACACAAAAAGTCAGATTTGCAAGTTTATATCTTCGTGAGTTTACAATTCTGAGAAAAAAGTCAACAAAGTCAGATTTGTGAGTATATTTCTTGCAATTCTGACTTCATTTCGTTTTCGTTTATGTCTTATAATTGCGAGTTTATATCTTTGTGAGTTACAATTCCAATTTTATAACTCACAATTGCAGGTTTATATCACAATTCTGAGAAAAAAGTCTGATTTATGAGTATATATCTTGCAATTCTGACTTTATAACTCACAATTGTGAGTTTATATTATGTAATTCTGACTTCATTTCTCAGAATTGCAAGTTTATGTTTTATAATTGCAAGTTTATAGCTTTGTGAGTTTGTATCTTGCAATTATGACTTTATAACTCGCAATTGCAAGTTTTTATCACGTAATTCTAAGAAAAAAGTCAGATTTGTAAATTTATATCTTGCAATTCTGACTTTATAACTCACAATTGCATGTTTATATCACAACTCTGACAAAAAGAAGTCATAATTGCGAGTTTATATCACACAAAAAGTCAGATTTGCAATTTTATATCTAATATAATTTAACATTTAACATAAAACATAATTTTTTATATATATAACAATTCTGCACTTTACAACTCGCAATTGCAAGTTTTTATCATAATTCTGAGAAAAAAAGTCAGATATATGAGTTTATGTCTTGCAATTCTGAGTTTACATCACACAATTCTAAATATTTCTCAGAATTGCAAGTTAATATCTCATAATTCTGAATTACTTTTTTATTTTTTATTCAGTGGCGGAAACAGGCTTCATACAAACTGACAACTTATAAATACAATATAATTAATATTCAGCTTTGAATTACAGTTTTTTTCTGATGGCTTAAACCCTAACTGTGATTCTTATAGCACAATTTCTAAAACTATTAATACTTATAGCAAAACCACTCACTGAGTTTGCAAAACTAAAAGCACAAACACTGCTTTGCACTCAGTTTGCAATTTTGTAACACACACTTTGCAAAACTGTAGGTACAATCCATTGCACAGCACTCTTTTTGCAGAACTGTAAACACAACTCACTGCTTTACTCTGAATTTCCAAATGATCAACACACTCCTAGTAAAACTATACACATTTATGGCTATTACTTACACTATTTTGCCAACTGTCTGGCACACTGTCACATGTGAAAACTGTTTTAGATAATTAGTTCACTTTGCAATCAGCCTAAGCACTATAAATAAGCTACAGGTAAGCTGTCCGTGTGGAGTACAATGGAGGGAGCAGGAAGAGTGAGAAGAGTGAGAATTAGAGGAGGCCGAGGAAGAGGACGTGGAGGTGAAGAAGTAGGAGGAAGAGGACGACAAGGACAAGGAGGTGAAGTTAGAGGAAGAGGACAAGGAGGAGCAAGAGGAGGACGAGGAGGGGGAAGAGGAAGGGTAAGAAGAGTAAGAAATAGAATTACTGATGACATCAGAGCTACAATAGTGGACCATGTAATCAACCATGGAATGACCCTGAGGGAAGCTGGCCAACGGGTTCAGCCTAACTTGAGCCACTACACTGTAGCAAGCATCATAAGGACATTTCGAAATGAGAATCGGTTAGTAAAGTCACTTTGCACTAAGATTTGTAGCACTGCCATATTCTAATGAGAAACACAACAATAACAGAGATGTAAAAATACTGAAATTGTTACTTTACAGAATTGCAAGACGACCAGATGTTGGGGGCAGAGGAAGAATGTTCACTGCAGAACAAGAAACCCATATAGTCAATATGGTGATTGCAAATAATTCCATAAGGCTACGCGAAATTCAGCAGCACATAATTGAGGATGACACCACCTTCCAAAACATACACAATGTGAGCATTTCTGTATTACAGTTTTTCACGATTGCTTACACACTAAAATTAAAAATAACACACAGTTAGTGAATCATGGCACCCAAGGAGCAAAACCTCAGCCCAAATCTACACAACTGTAAGCAAATTCTCTCCTTCACACTTTTTGCAAAACACTACACACATTGTTTTGCAGGACTCTAAACACACTTCTCTACATTAGACACAGAAATCTAACATGATGCCACTTCTTTGCCATTTTAAGGCACTGCTTTCCAAAATACTACACATATGAACCAATTGATAAAACACGGCCATCAGGTGTGCAGACACTTAGGTGCTTAACTTTAAACACAACAATCAATGTGTAAGCACTATAAAAAGTTTTGTTGTTTTTTCAACAAAACTGAAAGGCAGTGATGCAGTAAGAGGAAACATCTTTTGCCACACACACACACACACACACACACACACACACACACACACACACGTTGGGTTTACATGTTTTATGGGGACATTCCATAGGCGTAATGGTTTTCATACTGTACAAACCGTATTTTCTATCGCCCTACACCTACCCTACACCTAAACCTAGCCCTCACAGGAGATTGTGCACACCTTTACTTCCTCAAAAAAACTCATTGTGCATGATTTATAAGCCTGTTTCCTCATGGGGACCTAAGAAATGTCCCCACAAGGTCAAAATCTACTGGTATTCCTATCCTTGTGGGGACATTCGGTCCCCACAACGTGATGAATACCAGGTACACACACACACACACACACACACACGCACACACGCACACACGCGCACACACACACACACACGCACACGCACGCACGTGCACGCACGCACGCACACACACACACACACACACACACACACACACACACACACACACACACACACACACACACACACACACACAAAAGCTATTTTGAATGTCCCGGGCCAATGCTGTGGGAACATCTCTATATATGCTGCAGTCATGCAGAATGGGCTCCTCCACTAGCCAAAATAGGTCCTTACAATAAAGAGCACATACTCACATTTTTAGACAGACTAATTATTGGACAGACTAGGTATTGGACTAATGCAACCAGAAACTTGTTCCATTATTACAGTACCTTCCACAACACTCTCCCTTCTTTTCCTTTTTCCCTTACGCATGGCAGTGGACGGTTTATATTGTCTATGTTTATACCCCTCATTCAAGCTCTGGAGGCGGCCTGTGTGACCTAATAGAAGCAGAGTCTGGACAAGGATGGAGTTGCCATTCGAGAGGATTCTTCCCTTGTCGTCTTGCTAGGGAGGACATTGGTTGTAATGTGGACAAAGTGCCCATATCCAGCTACATGAAGAGATGATGCTAGAGTTTTTTTCTCCACAAATGTTTATGCACTATATTGTATTTAGAATATGTTCTGATTTTCAGTGCACAATGCAGCCTAATTGCAATGATGTACTGAAGGATTTTACATGTAGTGAAAAATAAATACTTTCATCAAGGTGCAATATTTGTCTCATGTGTTGTGTTTGGACAATATATTCATATTCTTTAACAATATCTCAAAAAAGAGAAAAAATGTGTTTAAGATTGAGTACAGCAGTGTGAAAGTGGTTCAAACTGTTCCGACTGTATGAATCATGTGTGCATCATATGGTACCAAAACAAGCTTTTGGTAAATTATTGTACAGTTTTGAATTAAGTGTTTCATTTTGCAAAAGATCTGAAATGTTCTGCAACTTGTGTGTGTAGATGTGCAAATTGTGTGTAGGGTTTTGACAAAATGAGCCTTGTTTTTAAAATTGTGCCTAAGCAATCGTGAAAAACTGTAAGTCGTGTACTTGCCCGCAACAGAATCCGAATGAAACAAATCTACAGAGTACCTTTTGAAAGAAACAGTGAACGTGTAAAACAGCTGCAATATGACTATGTGCAGGTAAGCTATAGTATCATTGGTACTGAATCTGGAAATTCATACTGTAGTGTTGTGCATGGGCCTGCTGTGCTGAATTTGTTTTGTCTTGTCTAGAGAGTGATGGAGCTAGAGGCAGATGTCATGGGTCATGAGCAAGTTTTTGTGGATGAGGCTGGTTTTAACCTCACTAAGACAAGGAGACGTGGCAGGAACGTTATTGGACACCGTGCTATAATCAATGTCCCAGGATAATTGGTGGTAACATAACTTTGTGTGCAGCTATAAGTCAAAATGGTGTTGTTAACCATCATGCAACCCTGGGCCCATATAACACTGCACACATTATTACATTCCTGGACACCTTACATGACATGCTCACTAATGTTCAGAGACCAGAGCAGACCAGATACGTCATAATATGGGACAATGCTAGTTTCCATAGGGCTGCTTTGGTCCGCAACTGGTTTACAGATCACCCACTCTTCACTGTACTCAACCTCCCCCCATACTCTCCATTCTTGAATCCAATTGAAGAGTTCTTCTCTGCCTGGTGCTGGAAGGTCTATGACCGTCATCCCCATCAACGCATGCCCTTTTACAGGCAATGGAGGAGGCATGTGGGGATATTGACCAGGCATCATGTCAGGCCTGGATACGCCATTCCAGAAGATATTTTCCCCGGTGCCTTGGACTAGAGGACATTGCATGTGATGTAGACCCAGAGAGACAACACGATGTAGACTGATTTCTTTTTTTTCCCTTAGTGAAATTACTATTTTGTTTTGACTTGGAAAAAAAACACTTGTGTTTGTTTTGATGTGTGTAAATAAACACCAGTACTTGAAGTTTGGATCCCTCTAGGTTTACAGAACAAAAGTATGACCTCAAACTGACATAGCCTACCTTGTGCACAGAGAAAGCAAAAGCCAGATGTGTTTTTAATTCATACCATCAGTGTGTAGTTGGTAAATTGTGTGCTTATTAATGTGATGGCTTGTGTTAACTGTTTGATACGAAAATACCATTTTTAAGAAGGTTTAAAGAGTTAAGCAAGGTTTATTAGCTTTTGCAAGAAAACTACAATGTTTTGCTGATTTGGTGAAGGGTTTTCTTATTTGTGTGTAGAGTTTTGCAAAAATAGCCAATAGTTACAAAAAATGTGCTTAAGCCATCAGAAAAAACTGTAAAATGTATTAAAATAGAAACCCGTTAGCCTTGGTGAGCAAAAGACTTACTTACCCTAAACTTTTAAAAAGGTAGTGTAAATATATGCTATATGACTTATAGAATGTAAATACAGCACTTAACTGAGATTAAACAAGGCTTTAAATGAGGCTTTCAGCAATTAAATGATTTAGGTGTGAAATACCATTAGGAGAACCCCGTGAGCTTTGAGATCTTCTTCTGTGACTCCCGAGTCAGATCTGATGGCGTGTTAATTCTCAGAGCAGATGGGCCGCATGCAGATGAACTCTGACACATGGAGAACTCTCACAAGTGTTCCTATCCAACCCCAGTCACACCGTTACACTCCCAGAATGCTCTGTGTGTGATGAGGACGATTAAGACCAACTGTTCTCATTACAGAGTCACAGGAAAAAAAGAAAAGTGATAATTACTTATAAAAATTTGCAGTGCCGCCTCAGGGCCTGTATGGCTTACAGTCACGGAGGGACCGATGAAATCCAAGTCGTATCCAGAAATTGTGCGGCAGAATGTCAGAGCTTCTGTCTTATCCAAAACTCATAGGAACTGGGTCATGTGACATGACAATGATCCAAAAGATCTGAGACGAAAAATACAAGAGAAAAATTCTTTGTGAGATGTCTCAGACTTATTGAAATGCTGACCTCAAGATCTGAATAGCACTGCACATTATAGCTCATGTGAATGTCTAATAAACAGCTTAGAAAGCTCTTGGTTAAGGACACTGGCTAAAAGAAAGTTTCACTGGTATTAAATGGAACGGTTCACATCCTTTTTCCATCAGTGACCTTCTCTTAAACCATTTATGAAATAAATACATGTATGAATATGTACGAATACTACTGTGTTGCTTTGGCGTTGAGATATTCTGCAGAGATTTTGCATCTCAACTCATTCGTCAATAATGAACATTTTGTGCACTAGTTTTTGTGCATATAGGAAATATTAGAGCACTTTTATGCAAAGAGTCAGTATTTGCAGTGTTGGCCCTTCTTTTTCAGGACCTCTGCAATTCGACTGGGCATGCTCTCAATCAACTTCTGGGCCAAATCCTGACTGATAGCAACCCATTCTTTCATAATCACTCCTTGGAGTTTGTCAGAATTTGTGGGTTTTTGTTTGTCCACCCGCCTCTTGAGGATTGACCACAAATTCTCAATGGGATAAAGATCTGAGGAGTTTCCAGGCCATGGACCCAAAATTTCAACGTTTTGGTCCCCGAGCCACTTAGTTATCACTTTTGCCTTATGGCACGGTGCTCCATCGTGCTGGAAAATGCATTGTTCTTCACCAAACTGTTGTTGGATTGTTGGAAGAAGTTGCTGTTGGAGGGTGTTTTGGTACCATTCTTTATTCATGGCTGTGTTTTTGGGCAAAATTGTGAGTGAGCCCACTCCCTTGGATGAGAAGCAACCCCACACATGAATGGTCTCAGGATGCTTTACTGTTGGCATGACACAGGACTGATGGTAGCGCTCAGCTTTTCTTCTCCGGACAAGCCTTCTTCCAGATGCCCCAAACAATCGGAAAGAGGCTTCATCGGAGAATATGACTTTGTCCCAGTCCTCAGCAGTCCATTCGCCATACTTTTTGCAGAAGATCAATCTGTCCCTGATGTTATTTTTGGAGAGAAGTTGCTTCTTTGCTGCCCTTCTTGACACCAGGCCATCTTCCAAAAGTCTTGGCCTCACTGTGGGTGCAGATGCGCTCACACCTGCCTGCTGCCATTCCTGAGCCAGCTCTGCACTGGTGGCACTCCGATCCCACAGCTGAATCCTCTTTAGGAGACGATCCCGGCGCTTACTGGACTTTCTTGGATGCCCTGAAGCCTTCTTAACAATGCAGTGGAAAGTTTTTTTCGGGATTAAGTTAATTTTCATGGCAAAGAAGGACTATGCAATTCATCTGATCACTCTTCATAACATTCTTGAGTATATGCAAATTGCTATTATAAAAACTTAAGCAGCAACTTTTCCAATTTCCAATATTTATGTAATTCTCAAAACTTTTGGTCACGACTGTACAGTATATACAGTCAAGCCCGAAATGATTATTACCCCTGGCAAATTCTGACTTAAAGTTACTTTTATTCAAACAGCAAGTTTTTTTTTGTACGATGTACAAGAGGCATCATTGTGGAAAAAATTATTACTCATCTTTTAGTTACATTTGAACAAAAAGTGGCATGTCCAAAATTATTCATACCTTTCTCAATAATCAATAGAAAAGCCTTTATTGGCTATTACAGCAATCAAATGGTTCCTATAATTGCTGACCAGCTTTTTGCATGTCTCCACTGGTATTTTTGCCCATTCATCTTTAGCAATGAGCTCCAACTCTTTCAGGTTGGAGGGTCTCCTTGCCATCACCCTGATCTTTAGCTCCCTCCACAGATTCTCAATTGGATTTAAGTCAGGACTCGTTAATGTTTTTGTCTGCTAACCATTTCTTCACCTCTTTTGCTGTTTGTTTTGGGTCATTGTCGTGCTGAAATGTCCACTGGTGCCCAAGGCCAAGTTTCTCTGCAGACTGCCTGACGTTGTTGTTGTTGAGAATTTTGATGTATTGCTCCTTTTTCATGGTGCCGTTTACTGTGATTAGGTTCTCTGGTCCACCGGCTGAAAAACACCCCCGAAACATTCATCACTATCCTCCTGGCCAGCACAGGTGTCACTTTTGGCTTCCGACCATGTCCTCTGAAATTTTTCACAGTCTTTCAACGTCTTGTATTTTTTAATAATACTTTGCACTGTAGCCACTGGAACTTCAAAACATTTAGATATGGTCTTATAGCCCTTTCCTGACTTGTGAGCAGCCACAATGCGCGACCACAGGTTCTCAGTGAGCTCCTTTCTCTTAGCCATGACTGTCCACAAACCAACAGCAGAGAGCTTCTGTTTTTCACCTGTTGAGTTGATTAAAACAGCTGTTCCCAATGAATCAGGGTAATTAGGATGCTTTAGAACAGCTTGGACTATTTGGAATGGTATAGAACTTTGGATTTTCCCATAGACTGTGACAGTTTGCAAAGGGTATGAATCATTTTGGACATGCCACTTTTTGTTCAAATGTAAATAAAAGCTGAGAAATATTTTTTTCCACAATGATGCCTCTTGTACATAGTCTTATTATCTTTTGGGAGAAGCCTGTGTCATTTCCGGTCAAAAAAAAAAAAAACTTGCTGGTTGAATAAAAGTAACTTTAAGTCAAAATTTGCCAGGGGTATTTTTTCTAGTTAGTTTTTTCTCAGAATTGATTTTTTTTAAGAATTGCATGATATAAACCCATAATTGTGAGATATGTGTGTATATATATATATATGTACATATTTATATAAAATACTACACTGTCATCAAATAAAGTCACCATAACATCAAAATGGACAACCTTATTTTTTTTTAATTGAATATATAATAGTTTCTATAATATATAAAACTGTAATCCTGTAATTTTTAATCTTTAATTTAAACAATTTAATTTAATTTTTAACTTGCCCCTCCTTCTTGCAATGACATTTCTTCTCTGAGGATGTATTTACCAATGCTCACTAACATAAGATCACAGCAATTGCAAACAATCTTGATCAAAAATCCAAACAATTTCCGTTTCATGTTGACTTAACTTTTATATGCTTCAGACTTTGTGCATGCACTATAGACTTCAGTCATATTACTCTCCAGTGTTTAAGTAGTTTGTCCTCTACCACTTTCTCTTGTCCGTTTTTTTTTGTCTTTGAATGTGTACTTTTGCAATATAAGCAATGTGATTTCTCATCTCAATTGCATATTCATAGATCTGGATATGAGAGTAGCCAGTTATCCTTAATGCATACATCACAGAGAAGAATTTACTGAAATAGTCAGATTTTATGCATTAGAATGATGGAAATCAGCGCTCGTTATCTCCAGCAATGATCCGGCTACTTAAGTCGCCTCACACAAGCAGCATCAGCAGAGATATTGTTAGATTACAGATGTAGACATGGAGAATTGTCATATGAATCAGTGTGTATCTCAGTTGATGCAAGTAAAGGCAGTTTTCTAAACCCTGTACACTTAATGCCAACTAATTGAACTACATTAGTTAACATGAATTTAGAATGAATAATACTTCTAGAGCATTTATTAATCTTAGTTAACGTTAATTTCAGCATTTACTAATGCATTATTAAGATCACAAGTTGTGTTTGTTAACATTAGTTAATGCACTGTAAACTTACAATGACAAACAATGAATGAGATGTATTTTTATTGACTAACATTAACAAAGATTAATAAATAGTGTAATAAATGTATTGTTAATTGATCGTTCATGTTAGTTAATACATTAATGTTAACAAATGACACCTTATTGTAAAGTGTCTTAATATGACATTTCTTTATATATTAAACAATTTGAAAATTATGCTGGGGTTTTTTTTTCATTAAAGGAAACAGAATTTTATGCAAAGGAATTTAAGAAAAATCATGAGTACCTGTATAATCACAATATATTCCATGAATTAACTGGTAGTGCTTTACAATAAGGTTCAGAATGGATTAACAATGTACAATACATTTGTTACAATATTAATTTGTGTTAACATTGTTAGAAAAAATGTCTCTTTTGAACTTCATAAAAGAATCCTGAAAAAAGAATCACAGTTTCCAAAAAAAAAAATAAAAAAAAAAATAAGCAGAACAATTGTTTCCAACATTGATAATACATCAGCATATTAGAATGATTATATTAATCAGAAATAAATTATATTTTAAAGTATATTAAAACAGAAAACTGTTATTTTAAATTGCAATAACATTTATAATATTACTTTTCTGTAATAATAAAAAATCTTACTGATCCCAAACATTTGAACGGCAGTGTATATTTTATATATTTTTTTGTATTATTATTACAATTCAACACGATTTGGTTGTGGCCAATTAAATTCAAATACTAACTCCTAAAGTGAAACGGAACCATTTTTTAAGGTCTAATTTTCCCCAGGAAGTATGCACATAAACACATGTATCTACATAAAAAGTACACATTTACATGTAGAGACAACAACACAGACAAGCACACATACATAGCTACAGTCTAGTATCATTTTTCATGGATGACTAGACAGCATCCAGACAAGCTGAAAAAGCTCCAGTGAACAGACAAACCTGTTGAAGATCAGAGTACAAATACAGGGAGAAAATGTTGTGGTCAAAGATCTTGTACTGACAAAGAGAGATCGAAACAAAATGACCTTCACTTTTCAAGAGTTAAGAGTTAAATGTGCTGTTTTAATGGTAAGGCTGTGGTGGAGCTGTCCATAGTCCTGAAAATTAGATCTGCTTTCTATTATTAACATTCCCCTTTACTAAAGTACTAAAACCAGCCAGGCAATAATTATTGTCACAATGAACCAGAGTAATTAAAATGCCCATATAGTGCATTTTTTTCCCTGTCTAATCAATTAATTGATCAAATTAAATTCTGTCCTTTTTTCTACAGTAAATAAGGTACTTGCATAGTCCATCCACTATATGTGGTTTCAAAAGTAGGCCCAAATAAAGATAAAATCATGCCACATTCGTTGGATTAAACCATGACAATGCTTTAATCTGATTATAATAAAACCTGTGCCTATCACATCTGTCATAATGAATGTCAGCGCGTGCCAACCCGGAGTTCACATACAGTTTTACTGAGGATTGATTTGACTATACTCCCTAGATTTTCATCTCTCACTTTGTCTTTATTCCCTTTTCTTTTTTTCAATTCAAAGCCCTTAAGCCATCCCAAACCTCTATCCTTGAGAGGCTTACTGTTGGGCCGGCGCATGAATACAGATACTAGTGAGGTCATATTAGGCAGGCACACACTTAAACAGAATTTCAATCGAACTCTCATGTTTCTTCAGGTTCGAAGCTCTTTGATTTTTTTTTTTTTTTTTTCTTTTTTTGCTTTTATGTGCGGTTAGACAATGAGGTTTGTCGTTGAAAAATGTTATGTCTGATTGATAGATTACGGCGAGCACTCACCGGGCCATCCGTGCTGCATCACTTCCATATTCACTTTTAAGTTGCAGAGAACTTCAAGCTGTTGCCATAAGATGGAAAAAAGGCCTTTGAAGCCTGAAGTCTTGATGGTGTATTGCAATGGCCTCGCTCAAACCAAATGCACATCTTCAAATACGAATAAATGAAAAAAATTCAATTCATTAAATCAACAGCAGGATATCCAACAGAATAAATAAAGATGAACAGAGAGTTACTGTAGAAGTAAAGTTTCTTCTCCCGCAGCTACTCTTCCTCTAAATCTATTTTGCGCAAGATGAGGACCTGCATATATCAAACACACATTATCCACATTGCAAGCGACACTATAAAACTACAGAGGGTTTGCTCTTGAGTCACGATTTGTTACCCGGAAGTGCAGCCATATTAGTGATACTCGGATGTAAACAACAGCATGGATTGCCCAGTTAATGTACTACTGAATATGTTATTCTGCTACTTTATGCTGTCTAAACCACAAATAAAAAGGTGTGGAAACTGCTAAATCATACAGAGAAAGACTTACAGTAGTAAGCAAGAAAGGGTGCAATATTTTGACAAACTAATGTTAATAGGTGGTAGAGATACAGATATAAGCCTAACATTTCACCTACCTGACCGGAAATGATAAGAACAAACACAAATGTTGTAAAGATTCTTGCCCTGAAAATACAAGTTCAAAATCAGCCTTTTGTTCCTCAGACAGTTTTTTGCACTCTTCTCCTTGATTTGTTATAACTTTTGGCAGTCTATAGTACTCCAAATGTTTTCCGACCGATTAGTACAGCCCAAAATTTGACAGTAATTGACCGTTTTCAGTAGCAATAATCAGCAAAATATGCAAGTTTTGTCTTGAAAATACTCTGTAAGTGGTGATTGGTGGCTTTAAAGGGGTCATCGGATGCAAAACTTACTTTTACATGAGCGCCTTACCTTAGACCCGCCCTCACCGTGCTTAAAACAATCCGACTTCGATCGCCATTGTGTCGACTCCGGTGCAGACAAGAATGTCTCCGATTGAGTGATTGAGATGTTCTGTTGTTGGATGTAATAATGAACACAGCAGTCGTCATTTACTGAAGAAACAGAGGAAAATGTTACTTTCGTTTTTAAAAGGAAAGCGCTGATCCCGATCGACATATGCCTCTGTGTTCATGCAAATCATTCCTGATACAGCTTCACCCACAGCAGAAGTGAGTATAAAGGTTTTTTATGCATCTTTGAGAATGGCCTTTCTTAATAATGGAAAAACGCAGCGAAATGCGGCTAAACACTGCTAAATGCGGCTAAAGTAAACATTACGTCTCATAATCCCAGAGAGGGGCGGGGCGAGCAGAGCTTGTTTGCATTTAAAGGGTCCATGTTTTTGAAACCAGCCAACCAGCCTAGGCTGGATTTAGCTGGATTTTTCAGCAGGGACCACAAAACCAGTTGGGTCAGTTTTCTGAAATTGAGATTTATTTGAAAGCTGAATAAATAATCCATGTATGTATTTTTGCATTGTATATTTGATGGTTTGTTATTAGGATAAGAAATTATTTGACCAATATACAACTAATTGAAAATCTGAAATCTGAGGGTGCAAAAAAAAAAAAAAAAAAGAGAAAATTGCCTTTAAAGTTGTCCAAATGAAGTTCTTAACAATGCATATTACTAATCAATAACCTAATGATTTTTGGCATTAAAGAAAAAGTAATAATTTTGACCCATACAATGTATTTTTAGCTATTGCTACAAATACCTGTATACCCATGCTACTTAAAACCAATAACACATTGGTTGATGCATCATCATTCTGTACATGCTAAACTTACACTAAAACATGTCACAATTGAAAAGTAAATGCACTTTGTTCTTAAGGGAGCATCTTTCATCTACTCAGAACAGAATATATAGTACAAAGCACACAAAATATAAACATGTATATAATACAAAGTGGTAAATGTATTTTTTTTTATATCAAGACTTGTCACCCCAGCAGAGAAAGCATTGAGTTTTGCTCACAGCATGCGTGTTTCCGTGTAGGGACCCGAGACTCATGGGAAAGCATAACGTGGATGAGATGTCAGACCGCAAGATGTGTCTGTATGATAAATGCGGCCCAGCACGATTCTCATGTATCACCATGGCTCATACATTCCTATGCTAGTTTAGCATTCATGAACTAGGTCAGAACGGAAGAGGCAGAGCAGACGTGGACGTCTGTGCATCTGCAAAGCCCGTTCTTGGTCTCCTAACAGGCACGTCATGATGTTCGAGCTGTTTGAGGTCATGAAAATTCCCTCTGGCTGCAGCACTGATCTACGCTCCCTCCACCTCATCACCTCACGTGTTCTCCTCTGTATCTAAATCCATCCCGATCTGCTTTAATCACGTAAAACTACTGTGTATTTATGGATATTACTGTTTACCTCCATAGATTATGACTGAATGGACCAGTGTGTTTATTGAGTGAATTTATCCTGCGTTATTTTTTTCTTCCACAAATTCTATTTCCTTTGAGCAGCTAAGTTCAAAGTCTCTCCTCTAGCCATGCCATCTGGCTGTGTTGTTTATGTAACCCTCTGGACACACACACACACACACACACACACACACACACACACACACACACACACACACACACACACACACACACACACACACACACACACACACACACACACACACACACACACACACAGTCTTAATGTAGGCCAGCTTTCCATGTCTGCAGCAGAGGGATTAACACTGGACTTTCATATCTCCTCATTTCACCAAATCCACACTGAGCTGCCAAGCGAAGGTGTCCACAATGATGTTCTCAAACACCGCAGCATCGGTTACATGTTCACAATGAGTTCAGCAATGAGATGAGAACGTGAGATGAGATCTGTGAGCCGCCTGATCTGTGGCTTACTTAACCATCAGACAAGTAATCTAACAGTTATTTAGATACAGACGTTGATGCTAATTCCCCTTCATCGAATGTGGAGAGCATGTTAATAAAAGATCAAATATAACATCTGGCTATGCCACTCAGCATCATGGGAAATGTTTAGAATGGAATACTTGAGTAGCACGCAGTAAACTGATAGTTGATATAGCATAGCTTAAGTTAGACAAATTTAAAGGGATAGTTCATCTAAAAATAAAAATTTCCCCATGATTTACTCACCTTCAAGCGAGTGTATATGGCTGCCTTCTTTCAGACAAATACAAACAGAGTTATATTAAAAATGTCCTGGCTCTTCCAAGTTTTATAATGGCAGTGAATAGCTGTTGATTTTTTCTATGTCCAATAAAGTGCATCCAGGAGGTTGATAAAGCCCTTCTGAAGCTATTTGATGTGTTTGTGTAAGAATAATATCCATATTTAAAATTATATATTCCATAATCTCTAGCTTCTGCTAAATGTTTATTAGAGAGTGCCATTCCAGTTGATGACGTAGGTCTTAGGCATAGCAAAAGCTCTGGTGAGAATATGCTAGTCTTGTGAGAACCAAGTTTTGTTTAAAGCAAAGGAAAACCAGTCTTCTCTTGGCTTATATATCGAAATCCTACATTTTCTTTACAAATAATCATTTTGCACTTGTAATTGGTGACCGTTGTTTTGTTTTGCTCTCTCTTATGCGCTTCTGCGTTCGTCAGCGCATTCGCCTATGTACTACTTTCACTAGAACGTCACTCAAGCTAGTGATTATGGTTTATAAAGTTTAAAATATTATTATATAAGATATTTTTCTTACACAAATGCATGTCATTACACAAATGCATGCACTTCGCTTTAGAAGGTCTTTATTAACTCTCCAGAGCCGTGTGGAGTACTTTTTATGATGGATGCACTTTATTAGACTTAAAAAAATCAACAGCCATTCACTGCCATTATAAAGCTTAGAAGAGCCAGGACATTTTTAATGTAACTGTATTTGTCTAAAAGAAGAAAGTCATATACCCATAGGATGGCTTGAGGGTAAGTAAATCATAGGGTAATTTTTATTTTTGGGTGAACTATTCCTTTAAGTGTATCTTACATCAGAGCATGTTTGTATATTTAAACCCTTTCCAACAATGACTGTATGATTTTGAAACACATCTTTTCACACTGAGGACAACTGAAGGACTCATATGCAATTATTAGAGAAGGATCAAATAAAAAAAAAAAAAAAAAAAAAAAAAAAATGAATAAGAGCCAGGGGTGTAAACTTTTGAACAGAATGAAGAAGTGTACATTTTTCTTATTTTGCTTAAATATAATATACATTTTTTTCAATTTAGTGCTGCCCTTCAGAAGCTACAGAAGATACTTACATGTTTCCCAGAAGACAAAATTAAAGTTATTAAAGTTAAATTTACCCTAATCTTCAAATTCAAAAAGTTTTCCGCCCCTGGTTCTTAATGCATTATGTTTCCTTCTGGTTCAGGACAAACAATGAACTATCACTGAGCAATTCACGGATCATTCAGGTAACAACACAGTGTTAAGAATCAAGCATATATAAACTTTTGAACAGGGTCATTTTTATAAATTCAACTATTTTTTTCTCTTGTGGATCTTCAGATCAGTACTAAATAAAAAAAATACATGCATTTTGTATGATATTATATTTTGGTAAATAATTAACATTTCACAGATTCTGCAAGGTATGTAAATTTTTGACTTCAACTGTTAATATCTTGAGCTTGTCTTAACAACAGACCTTATTTCAGGCATTTAACCAAAACCCATTCAAAAAACCCACTGACTTTGAGACCATAGAACCAGAAGTGCTAAAATGCTACACTTATTTTCAGGTTTTGACCTATAAAAATATGTCACCCCTGCAGCACTCTATAAAGTGATGATAAAAATGATGGCTGATGAACATCCGGTTCATTCGTCACATTGGAAATAGAAGGTCAAGTCGAGCACATTGCATTATGTGATGAAGTATTCCACACAGTGTGCTCTGGTTATATAATCCACTGCACATGGTGACAAATGTAGTAGGTCATACGTGTGCTCTGTGCATGCAGAAAATTTGCATACTGTGCACAGCAGGCTTTACATGCTATGTATTATTTTACTGGAGAAACAGTCTCCTCTCCTCTCTCCTCTGAGGTCTGCTTCTAGGAAGAACAATAAATCAATCAGTCACTATACCCTGTCACTTTCACTGAACTAAACTCCTAAACTATGAGCTGTCTGTCATGTTCAGACGTCAGTAAGGGAACATAATGTACGTGGAGGTCTGCAGATTTGCCTTCAACCCACAGGCGCCCTGCGATCATGAGAAGTTTAGAGGCGATCAGGAGGAGTTCACTAATGGCTGACTCATCAGGCCTGAAGTTCAGCCAAATAGAAATCTGTTGCCAGACACTACTTTCAAATATACACCCTCAGAGAATGAATGCAATGTATTTTCCTCAGTGCACTTCCATGATGAGTTCTGCACTAGTATACATGCATTGCTTACAGTGGAGGTACATTATGGGAGTAGTTACAGTATATGCTCCACAGTGAAAAAACTAAATGTTTTATTAACCTGAAAAAGCCTAATCTGTGCCTATTTATTTAAATTAACTAGTTTTATTGAAGTCAATTTATTTTATTTAACTGAGTAAACTTACATTGGGCAAAAATAATAAAAATAATAATAAAATAAATATATAAATCAGTCATTATATCACATAGCTGCTTCAAGGTCATTTTTTTTCAGGATATACATTTATACTTTAAAAAATCACAGTGAGCCAGTTTTGTTTTATAATATAATATTTGTAATATTTATACATAATGTAGATGAATATTTAATGTATATTAAATATTAATATGTATATTCATATATTTTTTTTATATTTATATTTGAAATATCCTATTCACTACTGTGGTATAACCAATATGCAGGAAAGTCATTTTGTTAAGAAAACCATAAATAAGACATTTTATAAAAAAAAATTACTAAGCTTTTCTTTAAAAATATCAGGTAATCTGATCTTTTTATTGGATGGCAAAGTAGATTCAGATTGTCAAATGCAATTATTGCCAGAAAATGTAATGATATTGATTGTTATTCATGATATTTGTAAGAAAAAAACCTTGATTGTTACACTGGAAAAATAAATTAACTGGTTTTATTCAACTCAAAAAATGTATTTAACATTTCTTAATCAGCCAAAATGTAATAATTCATACAAACAAAAATATTTATGGGTTAAATCAGGTAGAAATAGCTCTTTAAGGAAACAATTCTACTTTTGACAGTGTACCCTACTTAATATTTTGTAAACAAAAATGCAGAAAATTGAATAAAAAACAGCATAGATTACATTTCTAATGACTTGACAACATGTGTGTCTTAAATTAGATTTTTAAAGATCTCAGGCATGTTCATTTGCCATTAAATCAACTTAATTCTTGCTTTATGCTTTTTTTATTGTTACTGTATCCATATCCATATACCTGAATTAACGCTGCACTGTTTTTGTTAAGCAACTGAGATGACAGAGAAACCAAATCGATACATTAGAGTCAGCATTAACAGCACAGACCGTTCAACGACTGCTTTCAAGCGATCCCCACCATCACTGTAAGTGTATCACGTTCTAAACTGAAAAATTTAGCCATAAAATCCTGTGCAACATTAATGAGCTTCTCTTCTTACCACCGTCTCCAAGGAAACATTATGATACCAGACTCAAAATGTCATGTGCTGCACCTTAGCACAAAGGTCACTATAAATAACAGTGTTGATGTTGCGGGATCCATTCGTGTCGCTACAACGCACTGAACAAACCCACCCAGAGCACATCTTTTGAGCTAACCTTTATGGCAGGCAATAGTCACAAAATAATCTCATCTTTGTGCAAAACGTGTTAGCTGAGTGGAATAAATCAATTTATCTTGCACATTGGAGTGCCATATCTTGTCAAAGTGGCCAGTGTGGTGGATGGATGGATGTGTGGAGGCACACACACACATGCATACGCACTGTAGTCTGACCTCTGATATAGAGGCCTCCTCATGGGGCTCCACAGCAAACAGAGCATAAGATGAGCAAACACAGGTCCGAGACGCGGCGAGGAAGGAGCGAAAGACGGCGTGGACGTGACTGCATTGGGATGAACGAGTAAGTCAGAGAGAGAGAGAAAAAAAAATGCCAATCTGTGTTTGCCAAATATACCTCACCCAGAATAAACAACCTGACATGAAGCTTTTTGCAGAAATCGTTTGATTACTATTGTAGTCAAAGCAAGAGCATGCTAAAGTGATAGTTCACCTAAAAATAAAAAAAATCATAACACTTTACAATAACCTCTTTTAGTTAACCTTAGTTAATGCATTAATTAGAATTAATGAGCAATTCATTTGTTACAGTATTTATAAATTTTAGTTACTAAAAATACAACTGTTCATGTTAGCTCAGGTTCATTAAATAATATTAACAGATTTTAATTTAAAAAATGTTTTTTACAGGTAATTAATAAGATGCTTTAGAATAATTTTTTATTGTTAGTTCATGTTGTAAGGAACTAATGTAAGAAAAAGAAAGTATGGTGACCCATATGACATGACATGTGGTGACCCATACTTGGAATTGTGCTCTGCACCCAACACCTTTAACACACAACCGGAGCCATGGGCAGCGGCGCCTGGGAAGCAGTTAGGGAATTCGGTGCCTTGCTCAATACACCTCAGTTGTGGTACTGAAGGTGGAAGAGAGCACTAATCAATCACCCACCAACAATCCCTGCCAGACCTGAGACTAGAACCTGCAACCTTCGGGTTACAAGTTTGACTCTCTAACCATTAGGCCACAACTGCCCCCTGAAAAGTGTAGTTAATTGTAGTGTGTCCTGTTACTTATCGCTCATTAAGTTTAGTATTTAAAGTGATGCCTGCCCTAGATTCCCTTGCCCGGCGTTAACGTCATTTAAATGTCTTCATGTCTATGATTTATGCTACGTGTGTGCTGTTATCCCTCATCTCCTCACCCCTCGCAGTATCAGCTACCTTGACAGAACACCGGACCCACACAAATAGTTTATTTGTGTGTTTTCCCTCCGTTTGTTTTCCGCATTTTGTTCAGTGTTCTGTTTTCCCCATGGATCCCCTTGACACTTTGTTCACCTCTCTAGCCCGCAAAGACCTGCCCCACTTGGAGTATGCAGTTAGAGCTTCAGCCAGCTCGCCGTTCTAACAGCATCCGACGACGCTGCGCTAAACTCACTGTTCTGGATCGGGGCGAACTTCTATCGTCCCGTCGACCTCCCAGACACCACCGGACTGTGCTGGAGGGAAGCTATCATCCGGTGTCTGGAGAGCGTCTATCCCTGATCCAGAGCACAGCCAGACCCAGAGCCCAGGCCACCATCTCTCCGCTGTGCAGAGCACAAGCCCACGCCCACAGATGACAGAGAGGTTAAGCCCACCACGAGCGACAGCTGAGGATCGCTACGGAGCAGGTGCTGTAAATGACATCAAACCAGGTGCAAGAGATGGCTACAATGGAATAAGCCGTTGCCAGTGAGATCGTGAAGAGGAGCTCCACCCACTGCACCATGGCTGAGGGTGAGCTGATTGTGGAGTTGGAACTGTGTAACTCTGAAGGTGAATTTAAGGATTTATATGTCGACCTGCTCCCTCTCCTCCCTTCTTCGTCTGAGCCATCTGTCACTCCTGTTCCCACGCCTAGCCCAGAGAGGGCTACTGTTTCCACGCCCAGCCCAGAGAGGGCTCCCATTCCTGAGTTTAGCCCAGAGAGGGCTCCTGTTTCCCTGTCCAGCCCTGAGTGGGCTCCTGTTTTCAAGTTCAGCCCAAAGAGGGCATTTGTTTTCACGTCCAGCCCAGAGAGGGCTCCTGTCTCCACGTCCAGCTCAGAGAGAGACTCTGTTCCCATGTTCAGCCCAGAGAGGGGTTCTGTTCTCAGCCCACCATTTGTGCAGTTGGATCACTGCGGGTCTACCAGTCTCCATTGGTGTCCACAGCAGTCCACTGGCTCTGCCGGGCTCTCTCATCCCTCCGGCTCTGCCTTGGTCTGTAGTCAACCATTCTTCGCCTCGGGACTCCACTCCTCCAGCTTTAACTCGTCCCTCCGCTCCGTCAGGCTTCTCCATTCCTTCGGCTCCACCTTGGTTGTCTATCGCTCCGACTCCACCACAGCCTTCCGGATTCACGCTGCCATCCGTTTCACCTAAGCTCTCCGGATACTACTCGTCACCCTGAGTCATCGGCTCTCCACCTCAGGTTCCTCCACCGCTATCAGTTGGCTCCATTAAGCTGTCAGCCCTTCCTTCTCCATGGCTCCTCCCTCCGTCGGCTCCACCATGGGTCGCCATTACGGCTGTGGCCTGGGTCTCACCTGGCGCCGCCTGCTCCAAGTCCCTTCTGTCTTCTCCCTGGCTCCTCCCTCCATAATATAATTGCATACCTCAATTCGTCAGCCAGTCGGATTTAAGCATTCGACAGCTCCATAGTATAACTAAGATGAATTCTTTGGAATAATTTTTTATTGTTAGTTCATGTTAACTAATGTAGTTAACTATAATTAACTAAGGACGTTTATTGTAAAGTGTTTCCTAAATACTATTACCAGTTTTGATTTAAAAAATGTATTTGTACAGACCCCACAGAGAGAGAGAGGGGTTGGAGATAACAGATTGTACTGCGCATACATAGAAACTTCTTGTCAAAGCTGCCCAGCAACTTCTATTAATAAAATAGCTACTAGTATACAGATACTAGATTCCTACATTACAGTTTTTCTCAATTGCTAAAACACTATAACCAGTCTTTTGAACTAAAATTTCAAAACTATAACGCCATTTTTGAAAAAGCACACCCATTTCCGTAAACTATAAACCCTATTCCCTGCTTTGACACATGAGTTATATTTGGTGAACTGTTACTTCAAAACTCTACACACAAATCCCTACATTTCTCAGTGCTTACACAATGAGGTCATTTAGAAAGCACAAGCATTCAATATTGTTCACTCAAGTCTGCGAAGTTTGAGCTCAATTAGCACACAATTACCCAACTGGAAACACTAGGAGTCAAAATTTAGCACACACCAATCAGAACCTTCGATGGAGATAAAAGGATAAAAGTTTTTCTCAGTCACTTTGGTGCATTTCTCAGATCAGAAATGAAATATACATTTGTCTGCAGTTTCCTACATTATCAGTTGCTATTGTCATGTTGCTCAAAATGTATTATATACTGTAGTTCTCTGTGCAATAGTCTTACCCCTCAAAACATCAAGTCATTAGCTCATCGTATAAATCATTACCTAAACGCAAAATTTTTGATCTAGTTGTCCTAAACTGTCAATCATATATTCTATACATTTCTATTAGATTTTTGTAAATTTGCCATGAATTATTCAAGTGAATCTTGACTTTCACTAATGAAGATAATATAGATCAACCAATGATAAAGCAGTTCTCTGAAATAGATCAAAGGTACATCTCATGAACCTTCCACTGGAAGGCATATAGATGTCACATCCCCGGACTTTCATGTTGGTTTCTCCCATTCTCCCCCGCAGTTCAGTTTGTGTTTGGTTCCTCCTTCATTGTCTCCACCTGGAATTGTAATCAGTCTGTGCATTTAAGGTGTGTGTTTTCCCCTGTACTCTTGTCGGTCTTTGATGTTATATGGATGTCTTACCCTGCTGTTCCTGTGTCTGCTTGTATTCCGTTGGATTTATTAAATATTCGTCTTTTACTACGTCGTTGTTCGTGTGTTCCTGCCTACATCTGCGACGGTGGAGTGCTGCGTCGAGCAAGAAGGGGCGGTAGAGAGCCCCGCCCACTGCACCATCACTGAGGGTGAGCTGGAACAAGATTTTGGGGATGTAATTGACTGTGTCATGGAAATACCTATCTGCCTGGACTTCCCACCCACCCTCCCTCTTCTGCCTAGTCCTGATTCTCCGCTGGTTCCGCCCAGCCTTCCTGAATCCCCGTTGTCGACTGTCTGTCCCCTTGCTCACCCTCAGTCCACCATCTGTGCGGTGGGTTCGCCGCGGGTCTGCCAGTCTCCATCGGTGTCATGGCTGGAGGATCCCTCACCATCGCCTCCAGCCTCAGAGTCCTGGACTCTGCCTCGGCCCTCCGACCCTGCGGCTCCACCCCGGCTCTCTGCTCCCTCGTCTCCGCCGTCGCCCGTCGATCCACCAGCTCCACCGGGCACCATCGTCCCTCCGGCTCCGCCCTGGTCAGTCGTCGCCCCACCTTCGCCTCTGGACTCTACTCCTCCGGCTGTGCCTCGTCGCGGCGTCCCACCGGCTCTGTGGACCTCCTCCCTCCCGCGGGCACAGCCTCGGTCCTCTGTCGCTCCGCCGCGGATCTCCGGATCTCCATCTCCGCCTTGGTCGCCAGAGCCTTGGTTTCCACCTTGGCCCTCCGGATCCGCGGTGTCACCCAAGATCATCGGCTTTCCGTCTCCGCCTCGGGCTCTCCCACCACCTGCTCCGCCTCCGTCGGTCGGCCCCTTGGAGTCGTCAGCCCTTCCTCCACCATGGCTCCTCCCTCCATCGGCTCCACCGTGGGAATACATCTTGGCTGCGTTCTGGGTCCCACCTGGCTCCTCCTGCTCCAGCCCATTCCTGTCACATCCTTGGCTCCTCCCTCCGTCACCACCCTGGACTCCATCTTGTGCCCTCCTCCCGGGAATCCGTCCTCCGCCGAAACCCCCTCCTAAGACTGTTTGTTGTTTCCTGTTTGTCGGCGTGAGGACACGCCTTCCGGGAGGGGGAGGTAATGTCACATCCCCGGACTTTCATGTTGGTTTCTCCCATTCTCCCCCGCAGTTCAGTGTGTGTTTGGTTCCTCCTTCATTGTCTCCACCTGGAATTGTAATCAGTCTGTGTATTTAAGGTGTGTGTTTTCCCCTGTACTCTTGTCGGTCTTTGATGTTATATGGATGTCTTACCCTGCTGTTCCTGTGTCTGCTTGTATTCCGTTGGATTTATTAAATATTCATCTTTTACTACGTCGTTGTTCGTGTGTTCCTGCCTACATCGTGACAATAGACAGAGGACAACACAGGAGTTACAAATTCTGACAGTGGACTTTCTTATTTTTATTTTCACCTTTGTGCCCATATTTCTTTTTTTTTTTTCTGTTTCACAATGAGGCTGTGTGCTTTTATTTTATTTTATTTTGTCAGACCACTAGTACAAGTGTAACTGTGAATCCTATCCAGTCTTTTTCAATCAATATCCTACATACAGTAATGTGTAATTTTGAAGAGGAAGAGTAGGAGGTGAAAGAGGAGGAGGAGGACGATGACGACAACAACGTGGAAGAGACAGAGGAAGGGCAAGGGCAGGAAGACAAGCAGTCTCATATATTTTAGTTGATGAGTGCCAGGGTTGGATCAGGCATGCAAGAGGATTTTATCCCTGCTGCCTGGCCAGGGCTAATTTAGCCTGTGATGCTGAAGAGGTTCTTGGGCCTGTCCCAGACCAAAGACAGGATGCTGGGCAGAATAATTATTTTGTTGTTTTTTGCTGTTTTGTACTGTACTCTACAGTACATTAAATTAAGGAATAAAACACTTGCAAAGGAATAGATTTGTTGTGTTCATCATGTGAAAAGTTTTTTATTTGTATTGTTTTTGTAGTATTGTTTTGAATTTATCTCATCAGTGTGTAAAACTGTGTTGTAGTGTGTTTGTTTTTGAGGATTTGTGTGTCATGTCTGAAAGCAAAGTTTGGTTTTTCAGCAAGATTGAATTGTTTTGAGTGGAGAGCTTCATTTTGACCTCAATATAGGAAGTTTGGGGAAATGAGTTAGGAGTTGTGGATTTGTGTTTAGAGTTTCGCAAATAAGAGGCATAATTTCAAGAAATGTGTTTAAGCAATTGAGAAAAACTAAATTAATCAGCAACAAAGTGGTAAAATTGCTGTTTTTGAAGTAGCTTCACTGTTTGTAGAGAGACACGCAGATAACACACACACATACACTGTCATCCTCTCTCTCTCTCTCTCAAGACTGATAATTAATTGAAATAAATGCTATAATTAATTTAAATAAATGTGACCTTACCGCACTATTTTATCTCAGTGTCTGCTTTGAAGCGGGCAGAATGCTAGAGCTAACGAGCCATAACTGACGAAAATAACCGTCATTTTTAGTCGTCCTGTCAGCGCTGCAAACATCATTAACAGCTTTAACTTGTTCATGCTGGCAAATGACTATGGTATAAGTGGGATAATGCACAGCTAGCTCCACGTTGTGCATTAAAATCGTTTAATGCACACAGCGCCGATGCTCCGCACACGCACACCACGCACTGCGCGTAGGGCACCAAGTGCCTGGGGGGGCACCAAAAAATCTGGGTCGTGAAAAATCATTACAACAGGCTACTAGTATAAATAACTATTAAAATATGTCTAAAGCATGTTGATATACAAAAAGCAAGTTCAGGTATAAAACAATGTTAATTTCAACATTAAACTAATATAAAAGTGTTATATTCACTGCCTGGGCTGTTTTATCCTATTGATAATTATTGTAAAATAAACGCTAAAACGCTTGTGTTTTCTGAGTCAGTGTCTAGCAAGGATGAAGTTGCCGATCGCCATTTGGTTCGGACTTTGGTTTTGCTGAGAAGAACTCCTGTTGAGATGACATGTTTGTTTTCAACGTTTCAAGCACCGTTTGCAACGTTTTGTTGATATTGTGAGTGCACACAAATAAAAGTAGACCCTTTACAGTTCCGAATAATGTATTACTCGTACCTTTATGAGCAAAAATGAGGTCGATATCCTGCAAAGCGGCTCTTCGTACAAACGATTGCATTTGTGCCTAATACCGCACAGTTATATTATTTTAACGTTGAAATGAACATTGTTTTATACTTTAACTCTTTAAGGCCTAGATCTATATTTATTTTAGGCAAGTCGTGATTATCTGAGAAGGCAAAATTGATCAAACACAATATGATCAACTCATTCTCTGCCGCTGGCCGCTTGGTCGTTACTTTAAAAATCAAAAACTTATATTTAACGAACAAAAAAAATGCCCCAAACGTTTTTTCTAAATTAACTTAATAAAAACGAAACATAATCACTTTGCGTTACATACAAAACTGGACTATTTTAGTAGCTGAAATAACAGTGCAGGGCTCTTATGTGTGTGACAGTGTTAGCTGAGCTGGTTGACATAGAGCCAGAGTGAGAACTTGGAGAGCTAGAAGTATATCCATACAACATATTTATTTACACTTGACAGAGAATCCAGGATTACACACGCAAACTAACTTCAAGACGACACAAAGAGGCAAACGACTTATAAAGGGTAACTAATGATTAAACACAGGTGAAGGGAATACAGACAAACGAGGGCTAAACCAAAGTACACAGATCAACGGGGGGAGACAATGGGAGAAACCAATTTAGAAACAGTGTAAAGACAAGGATACATGTAACAGACAGCAATGCTCACCGTAAATAATACTAATAATTGTAATTATTATAATTATTATTTTAATTTGTAGACTAAATAAATGGGTGAACTTAAGACAGTAAGCTGTTTATAATGAATGCTTCATTTTTAAATAACCTTTTAAAGCTTTTGAAATGTGTTATACTATTCTTAACACGTAGACAAATTTTGGCGATTTTATTATAAGCTTTTCACCCAGAGTTAGATGCATGCTTCACTGTTAATGTTATTATTAAATAAGGCCTCTTATTACATTGCATTCAGTTTGAGAGCAAAGGAATGACAACATAACCTGTAAATAGTTTGTTTTGTATTGCTTTTTACCTTTTCCTCTCCAAACTCTATAATTTACTAAATATGATCAGTTTTGATTTAAAAAATGTATTAGTACAGATTGAAATTTATGTTAACTAAGATTTATTAATGCTTTAGATATTTTTTTCATTGTTAATTCATGTTAACTAATGTAGTGAACTAAGGTTAACTAAGAAAGTTTATTGTAAAGTGTTACCAAAATCATTTACTCACTTTTTTCATACAAATCCAAATGCTATTTTGGACCCTATTAACAAAAACAGTAGAAAACAGAATAAATTAGATTTTAGTGCCTATTTTAAATCATGAAATAATTGAAAGCATATTTTAACTGAGTTTTTAGACATCATTTTACAACTCTAGTTCAGTAAATATCAAGTTATCAAGTTATGACACATTTAAACTGTACAACTGCTAATGGGGCATTATGTGTGCCAATATGAAGTGAAGTTTGATGAGATTTGTCTAAATATGGTAAGTCTCGGTTCAGCCTCAATGGATTTCCTCATAATGAACTATCAGTATTTAATTTATGATTGTATCTACCTCTTAAATGCTCACATAACAGCTATAGTTCACACTGCGTATGAATACAAATAATGAACACACATGGTGTTTTATGGATAAGTGAACGTGGCTCCGCAAACACAGATTAATGTGAAATGCTAATGAGTTCGAAGAACCGCTTTTGATGTTCTCGTGTCTGCTTGTCGATCACAGAAGCCTTCTGCAAACCCGAGTCACGTTTCCTCTAATCTATCATTATGGAGCTTTTAAAAATGTGTTGTCATAACAACTGTGCCGCTATCAGCCACCGCAAATATGAAGCTGATTGACTTTCTCTTTTTGATCTTTCTATAAAGCTTCATTTCAAAGCTCTTCTCCTGGCTGAGAGAACAGTGAATTTTACTAATGCAGTCTCTTATGTAAGAAGAGTTCACGTCTGAGGAGGAATACCATTTTAAGTGTTTGTACTCTCTTCTGTCAACATTTTCATTTATGAAATGCAATCTGCAAATGGAAATAGTTAAAAACAGACAGCATCTGACAGCACTTGCAGTGTACTCGGTTCTATTTTAAAACTCAAGCTTTCAGGTAATGTGTTGCAATGTGTTGTGCTGTTATTTGAATTGGCTGAACAGCTGGCCAGCTGCAGACGCTACACCTTTAGGTTTAAGTGTTATCTCTCAAGAACTTACCAATTAACAATCACCAAAAAGGGTTAGCTAGTAGCTATTAAAAAAATCTTTGGTTTGAAGAACTGTGTATCAGTGATGCGCGAGTTGATCCGAAATGAGCGGGTGCCCGCGGTCACCCGCGGTTACGAGTCATCTAAAAATATTTTTAATGATATTCGGGTCGCGGTCGGTCGGGTCATTTGAAATAAAGATGCCAATTAAACCTTTGTAATTTATATAGTACTAGACACAATTTTCTATGAAATACATAGACCTACACTTTATTGGCTGAATAATATTTACCTTTTGAATGTTGAACGTTATTAACTGTTGAATAAATGCTGACGCGGGACAAAATGCCCGATTTCCCAACACGTTGAACTGAGCAATGGCATTGTACCATTTTAATAGGCTACTTTTAAACGCATGTAGCTCAGTAATGTCAGCTTTATGTATTTTCTGAGAGGGGGTGGGGTTTTTGTTGGGAAAGTGGGGGAAGAGACGCACACTTCGATTAGACTGGATAAACACATGCAGCATCTTAATTGTTAAGAAAATGGCATTCCTAATAAATGTCTCGAATATTTTGAATATGTCCAATGCTTCTCTTTCTTTTTGGAATTATTAGACATTTCACTATGTCTTTTCAAATGCCTAGGTCTGTTTAATTTCCTTAATTATAAAATTTCTAGCTCTGTTTTAAACGTTTATTCAAGCAATAATATATAAATAATCTCATGTATATGCTTGTTTAAAACCAGGGATTAAAAACTAATTCCAAGTAAAAACGGTATTTTTTCTTTACATTTCCAGAGAGCGAAACAAACAAAATTAAACATTACTTAATAAATTCAAAGCACTATAATTTCCTTATTCATTTGCTACAACTATTATAGCTATACAAATATAAAATAATATTATTTTGTCATATTCATGATTCCTGAATTTATATATGAAAACTTCGTTTTGAAGTGCATTCATTATGTTTGTATAAGAAAAGTCGTTAACCTAGCCTATTAAGTTCATTTAATATTCTTGATAATTTTTTAGAAGAAGTTAAAAGTTAAGAAAAAATGAATTAGCTTGTAGTCTGTATATATTTAGGGCTATAGGCTAATCTTTTTCTTAACTTTTATTACACTGTAGATCGAAATAAAATAATTATTGATCATATTTAACATCGGAGAATCACTGACATAATTTAGAGCACTTCGAAAATGAAACTATTTAAATCTGTATAAAGGAAAGACAAAATAAATCACAACAAGAACAATCGGTATTTTTCTTGTAATCAAGAACGTCTTTTGACAAAATTAGCCTACCTAATTAATGCCGAATGATGTTTGACAGTGAATGCACCTCCACCGCAGCCGCATATAATCGTTGGTGTCAGTCGCAAATATTAAACATGCGGGTCAGGAAGCGGGTCGGTACAATATTTCCTTTTTTTTTGCAGTCCGAGTTGCGGGCGGGTTAGTTGAAAATGTCGGTCGGGTTCGGGTTGTTTATACATTGATCCACGCATCACTGCTGTGTATCATGCACAGAGTGGTTGCAGATGAGATTTAACTCTGTACACAAGCATACATTGTCATGGTGTTAAAGGGATAGTTCACCCAAAAACGAAAATTATCCCATGATTTACAAGCCAGGTCTATATGTCTATTTTCAGACGAATGCAGTTATAATAAAAAAAAAGTTCCGTTTATCTCAAGCTTTATAATGGCAATAAATAGAGGAAAAGATTTTGAAGCACAAAAAAAGTGCATAAATCCATCATAAAAAGTACTCCACATGACTCTTTTTACACAAATGCATCGATTCACTTTAGAAGACCTTTATTCACCCCCCCAGATCCATGTGGAGTACTTTTTATGATGGATTTATGCACTTTACTTTGCTTCAAAATTATAAAGCTTGAAAGAGCCAGGACATTTTTGTTAAGGTTGCGTGCTGGACGAAACGAGACGATAGACGAGATACTAACAAACAATATATTTAAATATAAATCTTCAAGATGAACAGGCAGGAACAGGCAGGAACACAGAGAACTTCCACACACGTTGAGACAACATTAAGGACCGACAGGGAACTGAACTCAAAGACAGACTTATAAATGGTGACTAATCATTAAACACAGGGAAGGGGATGACGCTAACAAGGACTGAACCAAATCACACAGATCAACAGGGGGAGACATTTGGAAAGACCAAGTGCAGACAGACATAAACGTAACATTACGCCCCCCTCCGAATAGACGCGTCCTCGCGCCATAGAAAAACAAAAACAAAACAGACAAGAGGGGCGGAAAACCAGAAAAACAGAGTCCATGAGGGAGGGGGCTTCGGCAGAGGACGCAAACCCGGGAGGGGGACCAAAACCAAAGTTCTAGTGGCAGACAAGACAGTCCAAGGGAGCGACGACGGTGGGAGGAGCCAGGGAGGAAACAGGAGGGACCCGGAGCAGGAGGAACTAAGCAGGACCCAGAAGGCAGCCATGATGATCCACGGTGGAGCCGACGGAGGGAGGAGCCATGGTGGAGAACGGGCTGACGACTCCATGGAACCGACCAACAGAGGCGGAGCAGCTGGTGAAAGAGCCCGAGGCGGAGATGAAGAGCCGAAGATCCTGGAGGATCCGGAGGGCCACGGTGGAGCCCAAGGCTCTGGCGGCCGAAGCGGAGGCAGAGATCCGGAGGTCCGCCACGGAGCCGGAGCGACAGAGGATGGAGGCTGTGCCTGAGGGAGGGAGGAGTCCCTAGGAGCCGGTGGGACGGAGTGACGAGGCGCAGCCGGAGGAGCAGAGTCCTGAGCTGTGGTGGAGCCGCAGGGTCGGAGGGCCGAGGCGGAGTTCTGGACTCTGAGGCTGGAGGCGGAGCTGAGGGATCCTCCAGCCATAACACCGATGGAAGATGGCAGACCTGCGGCGAGCCCACTGCACAGGTGATGGGCTGAGGGTGAGCAGAGGGGCTGTCAGGGGACAGCGGTGACCAGACAGGTGGAGACATAAGCAGAAGGGGTGGGGGTGGGTGGGAATTCCAGACAGGCATATTGATCATGACAGATAATTCGGTACTGAAGTCTATTAAATCACCAGAGTTATCGTCCAAAGCTTCAGAAAAGAAGTCAATTAAGTCCCCAGAGTTATTTTTCATCTCACCCCCAGCGGTGGTGCAGTGGGCAGGGCTCTCCAATGCCCTCACTTGCTCCATGCAGCACTCCACCGTCGTGGTATCCGTAGCCGGCTCTCGCACCTGGTCAGACGTGTCAGGCTCTGGCTCTGTTGCTCTTGGCTCCGGCTCTTCATTTGCGGTGGGCTCGGGCTCAAACTCTGCATGTCGGGATGATGGTTGGCTGGGTTCTGGGTCTGGAGTGGGGCTGACGTCCTCCTCGACGATGTTGATGGTCCACGACGCTCCACAGGAAGCCAGCACCCACTCAATGTACTCCAGCAAGCTCTCTTGAGGACCCTCTCCGGATAGCAGCACCTTGGTGGTGGTGTTGAGTCCGATGAAGTAAAACTTGCTTAGGCTGCTATCCGGAAAGTGGGAATGATCTGCCAGGAGGAGAAAATCACGGGTGTGGTCCTCAAGAGAGCGTTCCCCCTGCCTCAGCAGGATGAGGAGAACGGTAGGGTCCATAATGAGAAATCAAAAAACAAAACACTGAGGAAAAAGAACGAAAAATAAACGCAGGGTAAACAAGCCGGATTTAACTGTAGTCGGTCTGTCCTTCTGTTAAGGTTGCGTGCTGGATGAAACGAGACGATAGACAAGATACTAACAAACAATACATTTAATATAAATCTTCAAGATGAACAGGCAGGAACACAGAGAACTTCCACACACGTTGAGACAACATTAAGGACCAACAGGGAACTGAACTCAAAGACAGACTTATAAATGGTGACTAATCATTAAACACAGATGAAGGGGATGACGCTAACAAGGACTGAACCAAATCACACAGATCAACAGGAGGAGACATTGGGAAAGACCAAGTGCAGACAGACATAAATGTAACATTTTTTTTTTTATATGAAAGAAGAAAATCATATACACATAGAAGGGTTCTTTTCATATTTGGGTGACTTGAAGCATTTATAGAAACCCAGCTGGAAAATCCACTCTAAACACAATGTAAAAATTATGTTTCAAAGTTGTAAATAAAATAAAGATTATTGGAGTATGTTTTGAGTGTGTTTTTACTTTCAAATTTCATAATGAATTTTTACTTGTTTCTTTGTAATTATTTGTGAAACTTACACTTTCTAATGAATTACAATAAATGAACAGAAATTGACAGAAATGTATGATTGTCATTTTTTTTAAACTCTGAATGTTGGCTTGACAAAGCCTTGTTCAAAAGTTTTGAAACATTTTAAGTCTTGAAGGGAGAGAAATAAAAAAAAACACACTATATAAAATACTATATACAGTACTTGTCATTTCTTTGTAATTAAAGCCTTGAAGTTTGAGAAAATGAGCAATAGAGCGAGAGATACAAGTGAATCAAACACTAAATAGCTAACCATCCACATTTACACAACATTGATGTTGTTTTACGCTTTTCTATGTGTATTGTTTTGTGACTCGTTTAATCATGATATAGTGTAAGTAAAGTCTGCTGCTTTTTAGATTAGATTAGATTAGATTCAACTTTATTGTCATTACACATGTACAAGTACAAGGCAAACGGAATGCAGTTTAGGTCTAACCAGGAGTGCAATAAGCAGCAAGTGCAGGATATAGGTATAATTTATAAGTTATAAGTGCACTTATAGGAGATATGTGCAGGGAGAAATTATGGATAATATTTACAGATTAATGTACTGTGAGCATAATTTACAGGCACTATTAACTATAATTAGAAATGTACAAATGGATGAACATAATATACAGGTTGCTATTAACTATAATAAGGAATTTGCAGATAGATATGAACATAATATACAGGTTGCTGTTTACTAAAGCAGGAATTTACAATTAGACATGTATAGATACATGCTTTTACAACATAGTGCAGTTAAATACAGTTAAAAACTGTATTTGACTAGACAGCAAATTCCCTGGTTGGTTTGTGAGCACTTAAGCATTTCATATGCAGAGACTATGTAGTCAAAATGACCACATACATAGTTAAAATAAACTAAAGTAAACTAAACAGACTTTTTAATTGTATGGTTATTGTACAGTTTAAAGAAAGGGAAGAAAATGTTAATGAAAACTAAAATGTGACAGGTTTTAAGTAGACCTCAGGAGAAAAATACTTAAAAGTTTCAAATAATTAAAACAAAACAACAACAAAATGTTTTACACACTCCTGTGGAAATTTTGCCTCCAAAACTTCTAGTATGAGTGAACGGTAGATAACCCCGTGCCACAAATGCAGAAGGACAGAATGAATTATTTCAGTATCTCCATTATCTCAGAGACACGGACAGACAGGGAAGAAATTTTAATAAGCACTTTGAATGTTGTCTCTGAGAAACCTGTCCAGTCAACAGATTTGGCCTCAGTACGCCACAAAAGGCAATGACTGAAGAGCGTGAAAGAGATAAAGGTGAGCGTAACATCAAAAACAGCTTTTCGAGGCGAGTTGCATCTCAAGGGGAAATATCAATCCACTGGCCTGTTAACTCTTTCAGTTCATCCAGCTTGAACCTCTATTACATCTTTACAAATTTATAAAATAGAAAACATATTGAATGTTATATTGAAATGTATTTATTTGTGATATTTCTGTTTTAACTGTGTTTTTCATCAAAGAAATACAGCCTTGGTGAGCATAAGAGACTTCTTTAAAAAAAAAAGAACCTTTTGAATGCTAGTGTAGACAGAAAATCATAACTGGTGATGCTTTTTGCACACAAAATGCTGCATTTACAGCATCTTCCAGCAGAGTCTGAATGCTGTATCGTGGTAAAGAGCAAAACTGCACTGGTGTATATCAGTTTCCATCGCACAGCATAATCTTAATTGAAGAAAGTAACAATTCCTGCCTATTGATTATCTCATTGTCACAATTTCAATTAGAAGCTGGAATGTGTCCAGTTGGCCTGAAGCCAAATCTAATGGAACAGCAGTAAAACCACAACGTTATGAAAACGATTAGGCCATTCCAGTTTAAAAACATGCCCATAGTTTATAGTAGCAATTACTTTTTGTTAGTGAACGTTCATTAACATTAACTCCAAAGTATATTCGGAAAAACATGAGTTGGGTTCGTTTTCCTTCCAAAAACAACCACGTCTTGGATTTCTCTGTCCTTATCAAGCCAAAAATAAACAAATGGCGCTATTATTATGACAGCCAATCAATGGCACCTGGGAAAACAGTTTTCCTTCTGCATCTTCTAGATGTGGTTGGTACTGTTGCTTTGGAAACTGTGTTGTGGCTTTGTGTCGTAGCCCCGCGTGAACATATCTCCGCAGGATGCAAAAAACGCAGCGATTAGCGACACACTGCGCCTTGCTCCCCACACCTCCTCACCACATACTGTCTCAAAATGCTTCAAGCATTTCACCACAGGAGTCAACCACCTCCTGAGCTCACAGCGTATCCAACGTATCGTCGAGACGTTTCTCCAAAAATACATTTGGATAGGGCCACCTTTAGAGCAGCTGGAGTTTAGAGACATTAGGTCTGTACTATTTAGCCCCCGGTGCTTTGTACCCCTCCAAGATAAAGTCTTGCAATACAAGTGCCTGCAAAGGTAAATTGTTTTATTATCTGTTTACACCTTAGAATATAATTCCTTTTTTAACTGCATTTGTTAACATGAGCTATCAATGGAAAATACTTCTGTACTGTGCTTAAAATCTTTTACTTGATTCTGTTTCTGGACAAAAAACGACTTACCTTCATGCCGTTTCCAAACACATAAGACCTTCGTTCGTCTTTGGAAAACAAATTAAGATATTTTTGATGAAATCCAAGAGCTTTTTGGCATAAACAGCAAGGCAATTGACACATTAATGGCCCAGAACAGTAGTAAGAACATTGTTAATATAGTCCATGTGACATCTGTGGTTCAACCGTAATGTTATGAAGCTATGAGAATACCTTTTGTGCGCAAAGAAAACAAAAATAACAACTATTTAACAATTTAGTCTCTTCAACGCCCTTTCATGAGAATTAAGATTAAACCACTGTTGTCACTAGTGTTGTTTTTGGCGGCCGATTTTAGTTTTAGTTTTAGTCTAGTCTTTGTGTGAAGCTGTCATTTTAGTTTTTATTAGTTTTAGTCACGTTCATACTCTTTTTAGTCTAGTCAAGTTTTAGTCGACTAAAAGTCTGAGCATTTTAGTCTTATTTTAGTCAGAATTACCCATGACTATTTTCGTCTAGCTTTAGTCGACGAAAACTCATGACATTTTAGTCTAGTTTTAGTCGATGAAAACTCATGACATTTAGTCAATTTTTTGTCAATGAAAATTGTATTTTAGTCTATTTTTAGTAATGCAATTTTATTTAACCCAGTCAATATAGTATATGTACCTAGTAGTATAGACGAAACCAAAGTTTTCTTTTAGCCAAACCCATTTCAAACAAGATTATTATATTATTGTTACCTTATAAGCTCAAGAATACATCCATTCCAGATATGGAAGATGCTCTAATTTGAAATGACAACATTTATTTTACCTACCAAACATGTTAGAAGTACACACATAGATTGAAATAAAATAAAATAAATAAAATAGCATCACATGACAATGCCAGAAAAAAATTATATATTCAAGTTTAACAAACGTGACTGCTTCTTATTCTGATTCAAACAACACAAACCCCTTGCGCAGGTTTCAAGTGTCATTCACTTCTTTATTAAGAATAAATCATAATACAAATAAATATGTACATGTGTAGTTTTGTGCATGTTCATTTTGTAGTGATTCCCGCTTCAAAAGCACTTCTAATTAATAATAATATTAGTCAATTTAACAATATTCCTAATGTACTTTGATCATCTATGGCTACACAAATCATGCTTGTACTTTTAAAAGTTTATTTACAGATTAATTAATTTGTGTAAGTAAAATATTTCTTATGGTTTTCGTAGCACAAATTGATTCATTTTATGAAACTGTCCAAAAATCGCTTTGACATCTGGGACGCAAAAGAAACGTTTTCCACCTTTGACCACAAGATGTCATTAGAGTACAACGTGTTGAAAAGCTTCGAGTAATAAAGCTTTCTACGATACAGTTGAGGGGAACGCTTTGGTGCTTCGAAAAGCTTCATTTTCCCATCATTACTAAAAAGTAGGAAAACATGTATGTGTCGTTTCTTCTTTTTCTCCCAAAGACGAACCACAGCTGACCGGCCATCGATCCCTTTCTCTGTGTCAGACTTAACTTTGTCTGTAGTCATCTTCTAGCTAGATAATGCCGCGAGTGGGGCTTGAGAAAGTGACGTCTTCTGAGGTTTAGTCTAGCTACTGGGCATGCGCACATCAATCTAACGTTATAACATTTCGTTTCGTCTCGTTTTTGTCACCGAAAATGAAGAGACATTTTAGCATAGTTTTCATTTTGTAAACCACATTTAGTCTCGTTTTTATTCGTCAACGATATTGCATTATACATTTTATTATAGTCATCGTCACATGACCAGCATTTTCGTTTAGTCTCGTCTCGTATTCGTCACGTGATAAAGGTTCGTTGACGACGATATTTAGTCATAATTTTCGTTGACGAAAGCAACACTAGTTGTCACATGGACTATTTTAACAATGTCCTTACTACCATTCTGGGTCTTGAACATATCAGTTGTGTTGCTGTCTATGCAGGGTCAGAAAGCTCTTGGATTTCATTAAAAATATCTTAATTTGTGTTTTAAAGATGAACGAAGGTCTTCAGCTTTGGAACGACATGAGGGTGAGTAATTATTCACAGAATTTTCATTTTTTGTTGAACTATCCTTATTGTAAATTTATGCAGGTTATCATTTAACAATGTTTGGCCTCCACAGGCAGTTTTTAGTAGTTATTTAAAAGGATAATCATTAAAAGATCATTACTATTACATGCATAAAAGAAACCTTTCCTTACACTATATATCCTGTTTTCAAAATCCATTTTTTTTTTCTTCTGAAGCAGGTATTATTTGCCATAATTAATAACTGTGTTAGATCAGTGGTGTATTTGTGTGGCCTTTCTGATCTCTGGCCTCTATTTCCATTAGCTGTATTTTTCTGGAGGGGCGTCTCTTTCACAGGGCTAAATGAATGCAATATGTCATTATCAAGAGGGGCACGGACCATATTTTTCAGTAGTGTTGTGGAGAAAAACATGTTTGTATCATACCGCAGTCAGTTATTTTAGGCAGAAATGTGTGATTACTTCCTCCCCAAATCCAGCTTGACATCCGTGGGCAGAGGTTCAGTCAATTGATTTTCATCAGTTATGTAGACACAGGGCAGACAGTTACATAACTAAAAGAAAGAGAATTTAAATCATTTATCCTGGGTGGATTTCTGTGGATGGGCTTGTCATGAATGCCAAAAGTGGATTTTTACCAAAGGCATATGGACATTTTTAACAGCACTCAGATAATAAGAAACACTACAATTTGTGCATGTTTTCTGATAGTTATTTATGAATAAATCAGCTTGCACTAATATTTATGGTATATAAATGTGTCACCTTTGACATTTAAAAGGATGGTTCATGTATCAGGCAATGGATGATTGTCTACACTCCTATTGGTAGTCATTTGTGACCCTGGATCACAAAACCAGTCTTAAGAAGCAAAAATACATTGCATGGGTCAAAATGATCGCTTTTTCTTTTATGCCAAAAATTATTAGGATATTAAGTAAAGATCATGGAACATGAAGATATTTTGTAAATGTTCTACTATAAATGTATCAAAGCTTAATCATTAATATGCATTGCTAAGAACTTCATTTGGACAACTATAAAAAAAATATATTTTTAATTTTTTGAACCCTCAGATTCCAGATAGTTGTATCTCAGCCAAATATTGTCCCAACAAACCATACATCAATGGAAAGCTATATTTATTCAGCTTTCAGATGATGTATGAACATCAGTTGTTTTTTTTAAATTGACCCTTATGAATAGTTTTGTGGACCAGGGTGACATTTGTTGATGTAAACCACTGTCATTGTGAAAGATATTTTACTGAATAGTGGCCGAAGTTGGCATCACATGATAATTTTCAAGCCACAAATATTGTCTCTGTCCTAAATTGCCCCCGTACCCTATATAGTGCAGTAAAGAGGGTTTGCATTTACGTCATGGTTTGGTCAGTTATCCTGATGCACAGCTATACACTCTCAGAAATAAAGGTACAAAATGTGTCACTAGGGTGATACCTTTTTAAAAGATACACTTTTGTACATTTTAGATTCTAATATGTAAACTTTAAGTATTGATATGTACCTTTAAGGTACCAAAATAAAAAAGTACCGCCCCAATGACAGCTTTTGTAGCTTTATTTTTTGAGTGTGTATATTGGAGATACTCGGATGTAACGTCATTGATTGCATGGTTGATGTACTACTAAATACGTTGTTCTGCTAATTTATGCTGTCTATCCTGGTTCAGTTCTCAAATGCCTTTCGTTCCTCAGGCAGTTTTTTGCACTCTTCCTCTTGTTTTTTCAAATTTAATTTATAAAAATGTTTTGCCTGGTCCGACTGATTAGTAAAGCCCAAAACATGACAATAACTGACCTTTTTTAGCAACAATAATCAGCAAAATATGCCAGTTTCGTTCGGTTCAGTGGCATTGTTTACATTCAGCACCACTATTATGTGTGATTTATGACGTGTTGTGAAAACCCTCTATTTGAGTAGATGTTTGTAGTGGTGTCCAGGGGCGCCGCTCGCAATTTTGGGCCCTATGACAAAATATGAGGTTGGGCCCCCCTACCACACAAACTACCCTACCACAGATCTCTGGGGGCCCCTAAAAGGCGTGGGCCCTTAGAATTTTCCTAACTTACCCCCCCTTAGCGGTGCCCCTGGTGGTGTCTGAAACCATATGGCAAAAATCATTAGGGCATTAAAGGGATGGTTCCGGAGTAGAATTGACTTCATTGCTATGCACTCCGAAGCCCATCTAAATACCCCATCTGAAGTTTTTTTTTACCTTAGTCAAACATTTATGGAGATATTAGAGTTTTTCGAATTGCTTGTTACAGGAGTGAATGGTACATGTGATGTATCTCGTAAATTGCACCACTAAACGTGCAAGTAATCTTACCAAACTTGTACAGTAGTGTAAATAGGTTATGTACTCACAAAACGCTGCATCAGAACATTTGTAAGTCCACCATGAGTGTTTTAAAAACACGTTTTACCCGAGAACTACTAGTCTCAGAAACTACAAGTCGACGTCATTTCCCTGGTTTGAAAAAAGCATGTAAAAGTCCTCCTACTACATCTGTCTGCATGTCAACTTGTAGGAGGACTTTTACGTGCTTTTTTCAAACCAGGGAAGTGACGTCGACGTGTCGCCATTTGTAGTTTTTGAGACTAATAGGGATCGGCTAAAACGTGTTTTTAAAACACTCATGGTGGCCTTACAAATGTTCCGATGCAGCGTTTTGTGAGTACAGTACATAACCTATTTACACTACTGTACAAGTTTGGTAAGATTACTTGCACGTTTAGTGGTGCAATTTACGAAATACATCACATGTACCATTCACTCCTGTAACAAGCAATTCGAAAAACTCTAATATCTCCATAAATGTTTGACTAAGGTAAAAAAAACTTTGGATGGGGTATTTACATGGGCTTCGGAGTGCATAGCAATGAAGTCAATTCTACTCCGAACCATCCCTTTAAGTAGAGACCATTTTCCATTAAGATATTTTGTAAATTTCCTACTGTAAATATATGAATACTTAATTTTTGATTTGTAATATGCATTGCTAAAAACTTCCTTTGGACAACGTTGAAGGTGTTTTCACAGTATTTTGATTTTTTTTTTTTGCATCCTCAGTTTCCAGATTTTTAAATAGCTGTTCCAGCAATGGAAATCTTATTTATTTTATTCATGATGTATTAATAAAAAAAGACCCTTATGACTGGTTTTGTGGTCCAGGGTCACATATTATCAAGTGCATACTTGCCCGCAATGCCTATTTTTCTGTTAGCTCTCCTAGTGGCCAGAATTGCCACCGCATGGTAAATGCAAGCCAAATCATTATTATTATTATTATTTAATACAAACAAATAAAGATTTTAAAATACTTAGTGAAACATAAAAAGATATGGATAAAAATAAAATAACAAAAATAAAAACGAACAAACATGATTGAAAATAACAATACAGCAATGTAACAAAATAAAATAATAGGCTAATATAGATATGACAATATAGAAAAAAAACGAAAATAGACAAAATAGGAAGGCATTTCAATTTGTTTTTGCAGTCTTGCAGTATATATAGTTATTGCAGTAAGAGCTTCAAGTACTAAAAATGTCTAAAACAGTATACCGTGTTGGTTAGTTTACGATGATACATAAAATATCTCACCTTGGTACCTTCACTGAGCACCAACAACACTCGGAGCGTCTTACTGAGGCAAACATCTCCTCAACCCTCCCTCTGATGATTACAGCTGCACGAATGACAACATTTACACATGTGCTTGCTCTACTACCAAACCATTCGCTTTGTGCGAGACACAGTGGACATCCACATCGGAATGGCTTGTTTGTTTTAGTTTTCTAGGTCCTCGACAGACGCCAGTGCGTATTCGTTCTGTAGCGTTACCACAGACAGAATGAAATAAGTATCTGACTGGAAGGCAGAAACAGCGCGAGAACAAACACTCCAACGTGAGCGAGGACTAAAACTTTTAAAGAAGAGAGAGAAAAATGTGCTTATAAGACAGCAATCCGTCTTGACAGGTAAACATTCTTTAGATATTATATTTTTCTAACTGTCATTTTAAATTCCTTCACGCATCGCTGTATCAGTACGGCTGTGTGTGCGCGCGCGCGTGTTATCTCATCCGCAGTAGCGGAGCTCGCATACTAACTAACATGCTGCAGTGAACTGACAGGACATAATAACGCATTTAAGGGCCTAAATAACAATCATTTAGACCTGTTTTATTATCAGCTGAGTCCACTGCAGACTTTATAGAGTAAAAGCTGAAGGAGACTTAGGTAAAGCCGCAACTAAGTGTTTTCCACATTTATAAGTGTTTTTCTCTTCGAGGTGAAGTACGTTAATCTCTTTTGCTCTTATTTTGACAGTTTAAAGATCTAATGTGTTCTCTTATGCATTATGATACTAAGTAGGCTACTGTTTTGCATGTATTAGTCATGGCTGTGATTTGAAGATCTGAAGTTGACTGTGTGATAATAAGCATTTGTGTTTGGTCTTAGTTAATCTGCACTTTAGCTTTTGATGGCATTAGTTGATAAGAATGGCTGCTTTAGGCTGCTTGTTTTTGTGTTTAAATCTCTGGTGGTCAGTTGCCTGAGTAAAAGCTTCATTTATCACCACCTTTGACTCATCCATCATGTTGGAGCCTCTCTAGGGAAAGTGCTGTTTCTTAAAGGGACAGCGCACCTAAAAATATTGTCATTATATATAAATCCCAATGTCGATCCAAACCTGTATGACTTTCCTTCTTTGGAAGAGGACAAAACAAGACATTTTGAAGAATGCACTGGTGGGACATTTGGTTATTATTCTTATCTGTCAAAGTATTTCCATTTTGCATTAAGGCTTGTCCAGACATGCATTTTGGTAAAATGTTATACATTACATGTAGATTTAAAAATTTGTAGTATTTAAGTAGTTTTTTATTAATATTTTGAACAATATTCGGCTGAGATACAACTATAGAAAATCTGAAATCTAAGGGTCGAAAAATCACCGCTATTGAGAAAATCGCCTTTAAATTTGTCCAAATGAATTTCAGAGCAAAGCATATTATCAAAAATTATGTTTTAATATATATACGGTAGGAATTTGAATTTGAACATCTGCTTTAAAATGGTAACCGATATGTTTATGGGCAATTCTACAAAAATTCAAACAACTTTTTTTCCCCACAGCCGTATTTTATTTTCAGAAAGTATTAAAATATTTGTTCTCTCCCCAAATTTGTCACTACTGAAACATATTAATATATGATTTAATAAGAAGGGTTACATTGACCTAAGATTTTGCTTACATCTTCCTTGTAAATGTATATTTTTTCTATTTATTCAAAAGTTTCAGAGATAAATCAATAACAATTACAATTTTAACAGTATTTCAAGTGTGATTTATAAGATTTGTTGTATTTTGAATCAAATTTTCTATTAGTTTGATTATACTATATATATATTGAACCAAATACTATCACAACATAATTTATTTATATAATTATTATAATTATAATTTATTTTTGACAAAACACCCATGTTTTGATCGTGTTTCGGTTGTGACTGTTATGGTAGTGACAATATTATGGAATAACAGCCAAAAAAGCAAAGATGTCACTACCGAAACTTCACCAAATGTAGTGACAATTTTAGATTTTTTAAGATAATAAATATTTCCTGTTCATAAATGTAGGTGTGTAGTTAAAATCAGTCTCAGCCAAAGGACTAAAACATACACCGTTTCTGTAGTGATGTGAAGTTTCATAATTTACAAAGAAAATGTAAAATGAATATATATTTTTTGAATTTCATCTTTTTTTTAAAAACAAAACAATTTTATATTTGACTTTAATTGATTTTTAAATTAACAATGGAATTAAATGAAAATAATATTTAAATATCATTTTTATCAGTTCAAATTTAGGTAGTTAGGGTTCGGGACAGCCACCTCCCAAATGCAAGGACCCACTAAATGATGATTTTATATATATTAAGCTCACTAATATTTAAATATTATTGTGGGTTTCAATAGATATTAAAAGGATCTATGTAAACATCTAAGATTTTAATACTTAAATGCTTTTTAAATGTGTTTTTTGGTTGCGGGACATCAGTTTGGACCAATTCTGTAGAGTGACCCTTATATTTTTAACCATTCTTTGCACATAGCCTATGTAGATGCATTCACTATATTTGTTTTCAAAGCCTTCAAATTGCCCATTTTTTGGAAGCAACATTAGGAAGAATGTGCAGTAACATTTTTTTTTTTAAATAATGGATTCAAATTAATAATTTTTGTTAATTAAAAAAAAAAAAAAACTCTACGCACACCTATTCCCTTATTCCTCCATGTTCTGTCTGATTATCTGTCTCTGTAGTTTGCAGTTAAAGGATTAGTTCACTTTCATAACAACAATGTACAGATAATGTACTCACTCCCTTGTCATCCAAGATGTTCATGTCTTTCTTTCCTCAGTCGTAAAGAAGTTGTGTTTTTTTGAGGAAAACATTTCAGGATTTCTCTCTTTATAATGGATATGGATGGCACCCCGAAGTTTGAACTTCCGAAATGCACTTTAAATGCACTTTAAATGCAGCTTCAAAATGCTCAAAACGATCCCAGCCGAGGAGGAAGGGTCTTATCTAGAAAAACGATCGGTTATTTTCGAAACAAATTGACAGTTTATATACTTTTTAACCTCAAATGCTCGTCTTGTCTCATCTCTGCGCAGCACATGCAAACTCAGTGTGATTGAGGTAAATACAGTTAGGGTACGTCTAAAAACTCCCATCTCGTTTATGTCTTCAATGTCAAAATCGTCCTATAATGCTGTTTTTACCTTTTTTTGTAAAGGGAGTTTGAGTTTCTTTGTATGTTCACTTTGTAAACACTATGTCGGTACTTTTGCAGCGATCTAAGGTGATTTTGAAGTTAGGGAAGAAAATGAGATGGGAGTTTTTAGACGTACCCTAACTGTATTTATCTGAATCACACAGAGTTCGCATGCGCTGCGCAGAGATGAGACAAGACGAGCATTTGAGGTTAAAAAGTATATAAATTGTCAATTTGTTTCGAAAATAACCGATCGTTTCGCTAGATAAGACCCTTCCTCCTCGACTGGGATCGTTTAGAGCCTTTTGAAGCTGCATTTAAAGTGCATTTAAACTGCATTTCGGAAGTTCAAACTTCGGGGCGCCATCCATATCCATTCTGAAATGTTTTCCTCAAAAAAAACATAATTTCTTTACAACTGAGGAAAGAAAGACATGAACATCTTGGATGACAAGGGGGTGAGTACATTATCTGTGCATTGTTGTTATGAAAGTGAACTAATCCTTTAAGGGTGCTTTCACTGATGCTGATTGCCGGTAACAAAATAAACAGATTTGACGTCTTTTTAGCCATTCTGCATAGAAGATTACAGCAATAGAAGGTGCTTATTCACCACATATTCAAAACAGAAAGTAGATTAGCGTCAGTCTTTGAACATTTTAAACAATCGCTAACCACCCATCAGATACAGATGCGAAAAAGTGGCTCCATTTTCCTGTCTTAGAGTTGTCACCTTAATTACACTTCTTTGAAAAGCTTTACAACTACAGCAAATGAAGGCTTACAATGAGGCTGTATCTGATTGCGGTGCAAAACAACCCAGCAAAGCAGGTGGACAAATGATTCATACTGTTTCTCTTGTTTGCAAATCCGTGTCCTGACTAATAGCAACTGTTCCATAAAATGTAGT
>NC_133379.1:16729705-16795319 GCF_049309525.1 Garra rufa | reverse complement strand
AGTGAATTATAATATTTTATAACCCCTTTGCAAAGTCATGTAAATGTATTTTATTATATATATATATATATATATATATATATATATATATATATATATATATATATATATATACATACATATATACATACACCTTACAGTTGTGTCTGCCTTATGTACTTGCAATTGTATATTCTGAAATTTCTATTTTGGTTAATTTAAAGCCTGTTTGATTTGTACATTAATCAAAAACAAATTACAACTATATTTAGGATACAAAAGCCTCTTAACACAGTCACACTAGCTGTTCTTGGGTTAAAGTAAATTAAAAGTTGTATTTGTTAACATTAAAGCACCGTGAAGTGAACAAACAACAATGAACAGCTGTATTTTTATTAACTAATACTAACAAAGCTTAAAAAAATGCTGTAATAAATGTATTGTTCATATAACGTTAATACACTAATTTAAACAAACAAAAACCTGTTGTAATATATTAAACAGCCACAGAGATAAGAGGTGCTTTCTCTGCTACTCAGGTCTCATTCACTAAGCTTCCTACCCACCCCACTGAATTTATACATTTACTCTATAACAACAAATAAAGTCAAGTCCTGTCCTATAATTTTTCACATTCTAAAAGCTATTTCACTCTGAAATATGTCACAATACATAAGCTATAACTTCTGTTACATGCCTTTAAGTTTGCTGAGCAGGACTCTAATTATGAGATGGTGTGAAATCAAAAATCAAAATGGCAATATGCAATAGAGGTTTGTTTTGTTACATTTAAATTGTCATTGCCTTATTCTAATTGTAAAGGTTAAAACAAGGTTAAGATACTGACAAACAGTATTGTTTAGTTGGACTCGGACTCGACCCGGACTCGGACTTGAGTCCGACTCGCCCCATTTTGGACTCGGACTCGACTCGGACTCGAATGGTTAAAGACTCGGACTTGACTTGGACTCGACATAGGGGGACTCGAACCCAACACTACCAATAAATGTTAGATTTTTCTGCCGTAAAACCTGTCGTGACATTTCTTTAAGTGGCAACTTTTGAATTTGTAACAAGTGCGTCCGCACAGGTTTTGATGTTTACGGTCGCTGCTCAGGATGGAGATGAAGATTGCTGAATAAAGGCTTGAATTTGCTGTTGTTCCTCGCAGTCCAGTGGATTCTGAAGATTTGGATTACAACGCACAAATAAAATTGATTCAAGTTGTAATTATGTTGTGTTTTTGGTGTATTTATGGCTCTATTGTCAGTCACAACACAAATGCCATTGATATGACAACTGAATTCAATAATAATAATAAAAAAAAATAATGCTGGGATTCCATTATTGATAAGGATTTATTTATATGTCAGTAAAGTTGTTCATTTGTAAATAATTTACATTTTAGGTGTTATGTTAAAATGCTATAAATACATCAGTATTGTACATTTAGATGCCATAAATATGCCAGTATGTTTTAGTGTCTGTAAAAATGTAAGTAATTGTGCGTTTTGTAGAAGTTCAGGTTCTTACAGGTTCTCCTGTGGATAAACCAAATTTTTTGTTTGGGAGATTGTTAGAGAAACTAAACCAAGGTGACAGCTAACAACACTGACAGCCAACATGCATAGGAAGCATTTCAGTATTTTTCTTCCTGAACACCCTAAAAATATAATTGCCTAGAAAACAGCTACATGGCAGCTTGAGAGACATAACCCCATTACAGCTGTCATTTTCTGACCCATCACAAAGACCTGGCCAGAGGTGCTGAGGCCCAGCATTTCCTGTGCTGCATTCAGTCAATCCTATTAGAGCATTACAGCACACATCTGCATGGCCTACAGACCTGATCCCTGAACAGAATGGAGCCACTATTTTGTATAATGCTCTCTTATTTAATCCCTCACCCAGACGGTTAAGCTCCATGGATGCTGGCAGAGGTCTTGTTCTGCTGCCCAGTTGCTTTGCTCCAGTTCTCCTCCAAACAAGGTTAGGCCCCAGTTTACTGGTCTTGTGAATGAGGGCTGTTCTTCATATGTTTGGCTCCCTCCAATGTTTTGTCTGCTTGACAGCTTTATTTAAGCGTTGATTCAGCTTCATTATTGTTATCATTGCATGTTATCTCAGTAACCCACTATTATTAGACACTTAGTTGTCTAATAAATTAATCATCAGTGACAAACTCATTGTGAATAGAGTATCTGTAGAGACATCAGTATATGAATGGAAACTTTATGCTTCATGCTGCATCTATGTAAATAAGCAAAGTATTGGTCAGCAAAATAAATAAAAAAATAAAATCAAACAAACAAACAAAGTAAACCACTGTGTGTGCAATAGTGTTGTTGTTACTGTTAACCAAAAATAAAATGATAAAAATATAAATAAATTTGAAAATTTAAATAAAGCTGAAAAAAAAAGATTATAAATTGTATTCTTTATAAGTTACTAGAAAAAATGAAATGTAAAAAAAAGAAAAAAAAGAAAAACTAAAATAAAATAAGTTGAAGCTGAAGTAATACATTGCTCAAACTTAAACTGAAATAAAATATAAACAGAAATACAATAAATAGAAATATAAATACTACAAAAATCCTGTTTCACCACTGAAGGAAAATTCTAGGAAATATATAAATTTTATATTATTTTATATTTATATTATGAATATATTAATAAATTTCTCATTAATATTTTATCTCTTTGTGTGTGTGTGTGTGTGTGTGTGTGTGTGTGTGTGTGTGTGTACCTGGTATTCATCACGTTGTGGGGACCAAATGTCCCCACAAGGATAGGAATACCAGTAGATTTTGACCTTGTGGGGGACATTTCTTAGGTCCCCATGAGGAAACAGGCTTATAACTCATGCACAATTAGTTTTTTTGAGTAAGTAAAAGTGTGCACAATCTCCTGTGAGGGCTAGGTTTAGGTGTAGGGTAGGTGTAGGGCGATAGAAAGTACGTTTGTACAGTATGAAAACCATTACGCCTAGGGAATGTCCCCATAAAACATGTAAACCCAACATGTGTGTGTGTGTGTGTGTGTGTGTGTGTGTGTGTGTGTGGGTGTGTGTGTGAGTTTGTAGTAGCTTTGACTTTTTTCCTGTTTCAGAGGAACCATAGCATTAATGCAAAATAATTTGTTCTTCATTTATGGTAATTCAAACCCAACATTTTATTTTATTTCTCATGCTTTCTCCAGGCATTACAGTGTGTGTGTGTGTGTGTGTGTTTGTAGTAGCTTTTACTTTTTTCTGTTATTTTTCCTGTTATTTTATTTTATTTTCATTGATAATTCATTCAATTTGAAAGTACCCAACATATATTTTGTTTTATTTATATTCTATTTTATTGTATTGCATTGTTTTTATTTTATTGCATTGCATTGTATTTTTTATTTTATTTTATTTTTCATGCTTTCTCCAGACATACAGTCCCCTTATTTCCATCTCTTCATTATTCATTTCTCTTTTTTTCCCTTTCTCTATCTCTTCTATTCCTTTACAACTGAAGATGTAGGTTACACTAAATGTGTTTGCCCTGTGACAGTCTGCTTTAATAGTTCCCATGTCAAAAGAAAGCCATTGTTAGGCTCACAGCTGCCTCCCAGAGTCCCTGAACATTTTCCCTGTCTGTTTAGCCCTGCTGTGTGCAGCTCATGGACATCACCAACATGTTGCGGTAGTTTAGCCATCGGTGGCCTGAGAGAACTGCTGTTTGCCCAGCTCTAATGGCCCTGTCCATTTAGTGGACCTCATCTCCACAGTCATTTCCTTGCTTCAGAGGCAGTGGGCAAGGGTTGCTTAGGTATGCGTGTATTTAAAAGTTTTGCTTGTTTATGTATTTATTCTGCACGCTTGTGGACAGATCTGTTCAGGCGAAGCTCTGGCATGTTTCAGCGGTTTTATGGATTCCTAAGCGGGCGGTGTTCTGTCAACTGGCAAACTATCCAATGTTAAATGGTTGGGTTTGCGAAAATAGACTGGGCGCGCACACACACACACACACACACACACACACACACACACACACACACACACACACACACACACACACACACACACACACACACACACACACACACACACACACACACACGCATGTTGGGTTTCCATGTTTTATGGGGACAATCCACAGGCATAATGGTTTTCATACTGTACAAACCGTACTTTCTATCGCCCTACACATAAACCTAGCCCTCACAGGAGATTGTGCATACGTTTACTTCATCAAAAAAAACTCATTGTGCATGATTTATAAGCCTGTTTCCTCATGGGGACCTGAGAAATGTCCCCACAAGGTCAAAATCTACTGGTATTCCTATCCTTGTGGGGACATTTGGTCCTCACAACGTGATGAATACCAGGTACACACACACACACACACACATACAAGTGCATATACAAGACATTTAAGAGTGGAAAGTGAGTGTTCAACAAGCAGTAAATAAAAAATAAGAGCAAGTTTGTTTGTGTGTGTATACATCCATTTGTGTATTTGTTTGCCTTAGCCTTGACTCTTTTCCTTTTTCAGAGCTTGAGAGCAACAGAGCATGGTTCATTTCATCAGCCTCTAATGGTGCGTCATTGCTTTTTTCACATTATCGAATTATTAATTTACTTATAATAAATCACCACATAAATAAAGAACAAGAAAACTTTCACACTTCACTTGATGTACTACATTTCAGGGTTTTAATGAGTTCCACCATTTCAGGGGGTAAAAAAAAACTTGTTTGAATAGACTTTTTAATTGAAAACCCATTTCCACAACATAAAACTGCAGGTCGGAGGACCAGCTGGTGGTGGGGCTGGGGCTGGCTCGCTTGGCAGCTCGCTGCCACTGAAATGGAGAATTATTGTAAAACAGAAGGGATGAAGAAGCACATGCCAGAGGGTGATCAGATCATGGCTCTTTTTTTTTTGCTCGACTGCTTCAGAAGTCTCATTCAACTCTGAAACTCATCGAGCTGAAGCTCCATATGGCAAGCAGGACCTTTAGTGATCTGTCAAGCCACTTTACTCACAGAGCAAGTTTCATATGTGCATTCTGAGGCCTTCAAGAGACTCTGGACTACTGAGGCAAGGAGTTGATGGTTTTTAATAGCGGCATAGATGTAGACGTCTAATGAGCCCTTGAGGCTTAACAATTACACTAGTAGAATTAAGTTTAAATTGAGTTTTTGGATTACCTCAGTCGTTAAATAGTGCCAGTATGAGTCTGATGCTAAGACAGAAGACATGAAAATGGATGCTTCGTAGATGTGAATGAGAGTTGTTGGTGAGGTTGATGACAAACCCCTGGTTTCACAGAAAAGGATAAAGCTAGTCCTAGACTAAAATGTAAATCTGAGCTGTTCCAACTGAAAGAAAGCTGCACTGACTGATCTTAAAATACATCAGTGCCTTTGTTTGGTCTCAAGATGCACACAAGTAATGCCCCCCCCCCCCCCCATGTAAATATCATGTAATTTGACCATCAAGTAAAAAGAAATAACACATTTATCCAGGCGCAAAATAATGGGATTGGTAAGATTAAGATACATTTTTGATAAAGAAATTGATACTTTTATTCAGAAAGGCTGCATTGAATTGATCAAAAGTGACAGTGAAGACTTTTACATTGTTACAAAAAATTCCATTTCAAATAAAGGTTGTTCCTCTATTGTTCTATTTATCAAAGAATCCTGAAAAAATGTAGAGTGTCACAACCACATGAACTTTCTTTGTGTTTTCACCGTTCCTGCATAAGATCGCTTGTTGTAATGGTCACTGTTTTGATTTATGATGTCATTCTTTTCAAGTGTGTATCATTAAAGGAGAAGTTCACTTCCAGAACAAAAATGTACAGATAATTTACTCACACCCTTGTCATCCAAGATGTTCATGTCTTTCTTTCTTCAGTCGTAAAGAAATTATGTTTTTTTCTTTTAGGAAAAAATTTTAGGGATGTTCTCCATATAGGACTTCTATGGTGCTCGTGAGTTTGAACTTCTAAAATCCAGTTTACATGCAGCTTCAAAGGGCTCTAAACGATCCAAGCCAAGGAAGAATGGTCTTATCTAAGGAAAACCAATGGGTTAATTTATTTTAAAAATTACAATTTATATGCCTTTTAACCTCGTCTTTGTCTAGCTCTGCATGAACTCTATGTCACAAGACCCAGAGTGACATTAAGTGGTGTAATTTACCCTGTTTATTTTTCCGGTTTGTCCAACCCAATCTCATGGGAATTTGTACATATTTTACACAAGGTGACTAATTCCCCCATTTTTGCTAGAGCTCACATATTTTACGAGTTCCCCAATTTGTATAAATTTGTATGAATGATGTACCCCTAACCCTGCCCCTAAATCTACCCATCACTGGGGTCTAGACGAATCGTACAAATCTATACGAGTGAGGTCGTACAAATTCATACAAATTAGGCACCTCGTAAAATGTGTACAAATTGGTCATGGGATAATGTTGGTTTGGCAGTGGTTTTTTTTTTTTTTTGCGATCACTTTGCCGCTGTTCACCTGCTCTGCCTTAAGCAGAGACCGCTTTCTCAAGAAACACCGGAATTTCTCGGTCTTGCCAATCCTACATGCCGGCCTGAACAATGCCACCAGAGTGCAGTTGTCCAGGGAGGAACTTCGAGACTGTGTGGAGCGGGTTCTGGTATCCTGTGGATCGCCATTAACTGTCGGACCAGCTGGCAGTGGCACCAGCCACACTCCTAGCCCAGTGCTCAGCTAGTCACCACTCTGCTGCACAGAGCGTCTACCTGAGTGTATACCAACCGCAGACAGAAAGCCAGAGCCCAACGAGACGGATGTGCCATCACAAGGAGAAGCGACTGAGCCTGCCATCACCCTGGAGCCTGAGCCACTGGAATCGTCTGAACAGGTGTGTGAGCCAGCAACACCACACATGCTGGAGGGAGTCCTGTCCAGCCTCTCTCTCCCACCTCCTCTTCAAACTGCATTAAAAGACTTTTTATTTTGGATTGAATTTTGTACATTTCTTAATCCTCAGTCCTTAGCCACTCCAGCTGTTGAGTTATCTTCTTCCCCTGTCTGTCCCTTCATGTTGCCAACTCAGTGGTGGAGCTCCATCTCGGGCTAGCTGGGAGTCTCCATCTCCTGGACCTGAGGAGCCCGGGGCTCCATCTCTGGCCTCGGACAGCTCCGCTCCACCTCATCCCACCGTCCCAGCCTCAATTCTGGTGTGAGCTATCGGCCATTCGGCCTCAGTTGGCTTCACCTGGCTCTGACTTCGCTACACCTCTGCTGTGGACTTGCAGGTTATCCGCTGCTCTCCGGCTCTCCACCCCTTTTTCTCTGTCAAGCTTCTCCTCCTGCCTTAGTCGATCCAGCTCACCCTCTGGCCTTTGGATCCCCATCTACATCTCGGCAATCACCACTACTGCTCTATTGCGGCCGCCTGGATCCTCGGCATCGCTTCACCTCCTTGGTTCTCTGTCTGCACCATGGGCTCCACCTCAATCACTGCCGTTACCTCCAGTCGCCCCATGGCAGCGTGTGTGACTGTCACACCTTGGCTCCTCCCTCCCGGTCGTCTATTCTCCTCCAGAACCTCCAACAGTTTTCTCTGCCGGCTGCCTGCTATGCGCCATACCTTCTCCATCCCTCTTCCGTCTCCTGACCCTCTTCTCTTTGCAGTGAGAGGTCATGCCTTCCGGGAGGGGTGCGATTTTTCACAACCACATTGACTTTGTGTTTTCATTTTTCCTGCCTCAGTTTGTTTGTTTTCATGGTCACAGATTTAAGCTATTGTGTCATTCCATTCAGGTGTGTGTCATTAATTAGTCTAGTCTGCTTGTGCATTTAAGTTGCTCCCTTTCTGTTCATTGTTGTTGGGCCTTGTCAATGTTATGTGTGTTTTAAGCCTTCCCTCTGTATGGGTTTACCTTCTGTGGATTTATTAGACTGCTTATCTTCGTCATCGTGTTCATGTTTGTTTATCAGAACAATAGCGTGACATACAGCTTTCACAAAAAATATTAAGGAGCAAGTTTTCAACGTTGAAATTATGAAAATCTTTTTTTAAATCAGAATATTAGAATGATTTCTTATGACGGTGAAGTAATGATGATGAAAATTCAGCATTGTCATCACAGGAATAAATTACATTTTAAAATATATTCAAATGAAAACAATTTGAAACACAATTAGTTTCAACTGTGTTTTTGATCAAATAAATGGAATTTTGTTGAGCATTTCAAAATCATTTTATCAACCCTTCTGTGATATAATTTCTAGTTTGATGTTACTGTATTTTCCCCATATATTTCTGCACTTGGTTTGGTTCTTGCAACACATAAATTTTGATGTGAGCTGTGCATATTTTTAAGGCTTTGCATCCAGTTGCTGCATTGTGGCTGATGTTTTAGTGCCTTGGCTATTGCAAGGCATTAAAAAAAACTATTTGACTTTTGTTATTTGTTCATATAAACTGCACTGAATCTGCTCTTGTAAGATGCCATATAAATAGGGTGGTTTAAGAGTCACACCTGTTAATAAATACAGTTGTCCTTCGCAAACACTAAATGAGTGCGAATGATCCACAGCATTCCATCGCTCGCTCCTCACTAGGTCATGGAAAACTCACTAAAACAGAGGTTTTAATATCTCTTTTGTGTAACTAGAATCTCTATAACATTTCACATAGTTTTAAATGCCCAGCAAATGTTGCTGCAAATGTTTATGAGTGTAAAAGATCTTTCATTTAACAGCATGAGGTTAATGCTCCGCAGTATAATAGGTTCATAACACAGATGTCTTTTTCTTAAATTAATCTACAGTAGATCTTTGTGTGCACTGTGGCGTGCTGTGTGCGTTTGTGCTGTGATATGAATATGGAAATAGTTAGATTTTCACGTATAGACCATGAAGAGGTCCATATTAAAGTGCCCCTATTATGCCTTTTCAAAAATGATATTTCATGTAGTGTGTCATGTAGCTGTATGTGAACATAAACTATCTGCAAAGTTGTGACGCCGACAGTGCACGATAAATTAAGTTTTTGTCTATCAAAAAAAAGAGTCGGCTCACATTCGCCTAAACGAGTTGTAACTAATTCGAATCTTTTTCTGTTACGGCCACACGTCACAAACTAACACATTTGCATAATGTTCTATGTCGCGAACAACTTGCCCGCCCACAAACAGTACAATTTTCACGTGGATTACATCATGTCAAGAAGACGCTGTATCCTGCGCTGTGAGAGTAAATTTGTTTTATATGCCCTTCCGAAAGATGAATCTACAAAGAATGAGTGGTTAACATTCATTTTTTCAACAACACCTCAGCAGTACAATTCCAATCCTGTGTTGTGTTCGCGTCATTTTACTGATGACTGGTTTTCCAATCTTGGGGAGTACAACGCGGGATTCACCAAACGCTTGGTTTTAAAAAAAATGGATCAGTGCCCAGTTTATTTGGACCGGCTTGCTCCTCTGAACTTCTACCTGTAAGTATGATTAATAATTGATGATTGTATTTTCTAGCGATCGTTCAAAATACGTCTTTGTGTACATTATGTTGTGTAACAACCCCGCACATGTCTTGGTAACCGGCTAAATTGCGTTTCTGTAGTTCTGTTGTTCAGCTGTGAGTGCAATGTAGTCTAAAAATTGTGATTGATGCAGCTTGACTGTCTGTCTGCCTTATTAGTTTAAGTAATGATAATGATAAACGATGGCTTAATGCAGTGTTATGCATTATACAAAGTTCACAACGTAGAGGTGTGCCCGGTTCGCTTACAAAAGCAAATTGCAAGCACTTTCCACAGTTAACATATGACACTTACCACTGAGAAACGTCCTGCTCCAGTCATGCTTGCGAAACAGTTTCTTGTCGATGTGCCACTTCAACCGTTTCATCGTCAGATTCCGGCTCGAATTGATAGGGTAAAATCGAGGCCATCTTTTCTATGTATTGACAGGTCTCCACAGCTGTCATTCAGTTATGGCAATGGGCGTTTTTTTTTTTTTCGTTTTGCACTGTAGCGGTAGACCAATCATAAAGGACTGCGCCATCTGACCAATCACAGCAGTGAGGGCTCACGGAAAGGAGGGGTTTAGAGAGACTGATTCTTCGAACTGTTTCACACGAGTCGTTTACGAATCATTTAGAAACGGGGTAAAATTAAATCTATTTTTGGAGAAAACTAAAGTGTTTTTTGAACTTGCATACATGTAAACCTGTTTTAAGAGACTCATAAAACAATATTAGCTACCTTTAAAATGGCATAATAGTGGCACTTTAAGACACTCCAATTCTAGACGTTCTGTAATAGTGTGTATTGGAACTTATAGAATAATATTTTCTATTTTTATACTCCTTTTCCTTGAGACACATTAAGGAAAAATAGACTATAGCTTTGCATAGAGAAATTGAAAATATGTGAATGAGACATTTGCAGGTGGTTAGTTCAAACCACATATGAATCAACTTTTGTTTTTGGTCATACAGTCGTTCGATCTACTGGCAGTTTTAAATTGTCCTTCACCATGAATGTAGCTAAGGTGATAGATATGAACTCCATGCCGGTAACTTTTGCTTAATGTGGGAGCCAGGCTGGGTAATGGAGAGAGTAAGTCATTTTTCAGCACGGTCAAGTACTGCATTTAAATAGCCATTTTCTCTTCTGTAATTTCCAAGGCATTAAAATGGCTGACTGCTTCATTACTTGAGTAGAATCTGATCACTTCAGTAGGATGTATCTTACTGCTCTCCAGGGCAATCTTCCAAATAATGGTGCAGAGGCCTATCTTTCTTTTGTTCCTATCTATTTCTCACTCTCTCTCACTTTAGTAGTCTCATTCCTCCCTTTACCTCACTAGACAAATGTAATCATGACATTTAAATGAATGAAGTTGGCCAGTGTAAGTATTACAGTAATTGGTTGTAAGTGGATAAATCTGAGATGGATTCTACCTGCACTAAGCCGGAGGAAGATACTGTGCACAAAAGGATATGATGTATATTTGTCATACTGTGGGAGGCATTTCATTGTGAGTATAGCTTGGTGGATTAAAGGCAAGGCAAGGCAAGGCAAGGCAAGTTTATATATATATATAGCACATTTCATACACAATCATGGCAATTCAAAGTGCTGTACATGAAAGGAATTAAAATCATAATAGCATAAAAAATCATACAAATTAAAAATAATAATCACAACAATAAAAACAGAAAATTTAAGAACATTTAAGATGATTTAAGAATTGATTTAAAATTAATTAAAAGTAAAAATGATTATACATAAAATAATGCAATCTGTTCGGATGTAGCACAGTGCTCATTCAATAAATGCACAACTGAACAGATGAGTTTTGAGTCTGCATTTAAATGTGGCTAATGTATTAGCACATCTGATCTCTTCTGGAAGCTGATTCCATCTGTGGGGGCATAATGGCTAAAAGCAGATTCCCTTGTTATGTGTGAACCCTTGATATTACTAACTGACTCAATCCTAGTGATCTGAGTTGTCTGTTAGGTTTATATTCAGTGAGCATATCTGCAATGTATGTAGGTCCTAGGCCATTGAGTGCTTTATAAACAAGTAAAAGTACTTTAAAGTCTATCCTAAACATAACTGGAAGCCAGTGTAAGGACCTGAGGACTGGTGTAATATGCTCTGATTTTCTGGATCTAGTCAGAATCCTGGCAGCAGCGTTCTGGATGAGCTGCAGCTGTCTAATGGTCTTCTTGGGAAGGCCAGTGAGGAGACCATTGCAATAGTCCACCCTGCTTGTGATAAAGGCATGAACAAGTTTCTCCAAGTCTTGATAGGAAAAAAAAAAACATCTAATTCTTTTTGAGATGATAGTATGCTGATTTAGTTACTGCTTTGAAACTGAGGTCTGACTCCAGAATCACACCCAGATTCTTGACTTGATTTTTTGTTTTTTGACCCCTAGCATCAAGGTACGCATTTACCTTATGAACTTCATCTTTGTTTCCAAATGCAGTGACTTCTGTTTTCTCCTTGTTTAACTGAAGAAAGTTTTGGCACATCCAACTGTTAATTTCATCAATGCATTGGTAGAGGGAGTCAATGGGGCTGTAGTCTATTTGCGATAAGGCTAGGCAAGGCAAGGCAAGGCAAGTTTATTTATATAGCACATTTCATACACAATGGTAATTCAAAGTGCTGTACATAAAAGGAAGTAAAATCATAATAGCATAAAAATCATACAAATTTATAATAATCACAACAATAAAAACAAAATTTAAGAACATTTAAGATGATTAAAAAAAAAAATTGGGTAAATCTGGGTATCATCTGCATAGCTGTGATATGCAATTTGGTTCTTTCTCATTATTTGACTTAGTGGGAGCATGTACAGGCTGAACAACAACGGAGCAAGAATTGAGCCTTGTGAGACTCCGCATGTCATGGACGTCCACTTAGACTTATTCTCTCCTATACTAACATAATAGCCTCTCCCTTCTAAGTATGACCTGAACCATTTGAGAACCATCCCAGAAAGCCCGACCCAGTATTCCAGTCTATCTAGAAGAATGTTATGATCGACAGTGTCGAACGCAGCACTGAGATCTAGTAGTACCAGCACTGATATTTTGCCAGAATCAGAATTTAGGCGAATATCATTTATTATCTTTATGAGCGCTGTCTCTGTGCTATTATGTGGTCTGAAACCAGATTGGAAATGGTCCAGGTATCCATTTGAGTTTATGTAGTGGTTCAGCTGATTAAAAACAACCTTTTCAATAATCTTGCCTATGAAAGGAAGATTTGATATTGGTCTATAGTTGCTCAATATGGTGTTATCAAGATTTTTCTTTTTCAGAAGGGGCTTAACAGCTGCAGTTTTCAGGGAGTTTGGAAAAGTCCCAGAAAGAAGTGAGGCGTTCACCACTTCTAAGAGATCTGCTTCTAAACAGTTAAGCACACTTTTGAAAAAAGATGTGGGAAGTGTGTCAAGGTAGCAGGTTGACGATTTTAGGTGCTGTACTGTTTCTTCCAAAATGTTGCTATCGATTGTTTCAAAAGCAGACATAGTGACTTCTTTTTGAAATTGCGGTCGGATCTGTCTGACCTCTGCATAACTTGAGGGTGAACTAATTGTCTTTCTGATATTATTGATCTTCTCAGAAAAGAAGGAAGCAAACTCATCGCACTTGCTGTCGGAGAGCAGTTCACTAGGGATTTGACTAGGTGGGTTTGTTAGTCTCTCAACGGTAGCAAAAAGAGTGCGAGTGTTGTTTAAGTTGCTGTTTATAAGGTTTGAGAAGAACATTTGTCTAGCTTTACCTAGTTCAGCATTGAAAGCATGAAGGCTGTCTTTATAGATGCTATAGTGAATTTCAAGTTTCGTCTTCCGCCACATCCGCTCAGCTTTTCTGCATTGTCTTTTCATACTCTGTACTGCTGTTAATTTTCTCCACGGTGATTTCTGTCTGCCAAACATCTTTCTGATTTTCAAAGGTGCGGTGGCATCAATGACATTCTTAACTTTTGAGTCAAAGGACTCCAGGAGAAGATCAACAGAGTCTGCAGAAATGCTTGGCATTGAAGATATAACCTTCATAAATAGCACACTAGTGTTATTGTTAATGCATCTCTTTCTGACAGAGACAGATCTACATTTATTAGGAGCAGAGATCAATATATCAAAGAAAATACAGAAGTGATCAGATAGTGCTACATCCTTGGTAACAGTGGATGAAATCTTTAGACCCTTACTGATGAGTAAATCAAGAGTGTGTCCACGATTGTGTGTAGGCCCATGCACATGCTGAATCAGGTCAAAAGTGCTCAAAACCATCATAATTTCTTTTGTGGTTTTGATTTCTGCATTTTCTATGTGAACATTAAAATCCCCTGCAATAGCAAAACAGTCAAACTCTGAGCAAATCTCTAGCAGTTCTGTGAACTCCTCAACAAAGGCTGGAGAGTATGTTGGGGGCCTGTAAATAATGATAAATAGAATGCATGGAGCAACTTTCAGCACAATCCCTAGATATTCAAAAGACAAGTACTGACCAAATGACACTTGCTTGCATTGATAGACATCTTTGAAAAGAGCAGCTACACCTCCACCTCTCCTAACAGCTCTGCAGACACTCATGAAAGTAAAGTTAGGAGGGGCTGTTTCATTGAGGACTGTTGCACTGCAGCTGTCTTCTAGCCATGTTTCATTTAGAAACATAAAATCCAGGTTGTTTGTGGTTATAAAATCATTGATCAGAAGTGATTTATTTTTTAGTGAGTGAATGTTTAAAAAGGCTTACTTTTTGTCTCTAAAGCAATCTTAGTTTGATGCCTAATAGGCCTCAGATTAGATGGGTCAACTGTACAACTTGAGAAGGCTTTAAAGAAGGCTTAAAGAGGTAGTTCACCTAAAAATAAAAATTCTGTCAGTACTTACTCACCCTGATCATCTGTCTTTTGTTGAGCATAAAAGAAAATATTTTAAAGAATGTTGTTGTGTCCAGTTGACTTCCATAATATAGAAAAAATGCTATAAAAAATAGTCAGAAACTGATTACCAACATTCTTGAGAAGCTCTTGCAGAAGTTCTGTCATGAAACTCTAGATGGTGCAGACCGATAGGTTCTAACCAGTGATGCGTGGGTTGATCCGAAATGAGGGGTTACCCGCGGTTACGAGTCATCCAAAAATATTTTTAATGATATTCGGGTCGCGGTCGGTCGGGTCATTTGAAATAAAGATGCCAATTAAACCTTTGTAATTTATATAGTACTAGACACAATTTTCTATGAAATACATAGACCTACACTTTATTGGCTGAATAATATTTACCTTTTGAATGTTGAGCGTTATTAACTGTTGAATAAATGCTGACGCGGGACAAAATGCCCGATTTCCCAACACGTTGAACTGAGCAATGCCATTGTACCATTTTAATAGGCTACTTTTAAACGCATGTAGCTCAGTAATGTCAGCTTTATGTATTTTCTGAGAGGGGGTGGGGTTTTTGTTGGGAAAGTCGGGGAAGAGACGCACACTTCGATTAGACTGGATAAACACATGCAGCATCTTAATTGTTAAGAAAATGGTATTCCTAATAAATGTCTCGAATATTTTGATTATGTCCAATGCTTCTCTTTCTTTTTGGAATTATTAGACACATTTCATTTTGTCTTTTCAAATGCCTAGGTCTGTTTAATTTCCTTAATTATAAAATTTCTAGCTCTGTTTTAAACGTTTATTCAAGCAATAATATATAAATTATCTCATGCTTGTTTAAAACCAGGGATTAAAAACGAATTCCAAGTAAAAACGGTATTTTTTCTTTACATTTCCAGAGAGCGAAACGAACAAAATTAAACATTACTTAATAAATTCAAAGCACTATAATTTCCTTATTCATCTGATACAACAATTATAGCTATACAAATATAAAATAATATTATTTTGTCATATTCGTGGTTCCTGAATTTATATATGAAAACTTCGTTTTGAAGTGCATTCATTATGTTTGTATAAGAAAAGTCGTTAACCTAGCCTATTAAGTTCATTTAATATTCTTCATAATTTTTTAGAAGAAGTTAAAAGTTAAGAAAAAAATGAATTAGCTTGTAGTCTATATATATTTAGGGCTATAGGCTAATCTTTTTCTTAACTTTTATTACACTGTAGATCGAAATAAAATAATTATTGATCATATTTAACATCGGAGAATCACTGACATAATTACAGAGCACTTCGAAAACGAAACTATTTAAATCTGTATAAAGGAAAGACAAAATAAATCACACCTAATCACTACCTAATTAATGCCGAATGATGTTTGACAGTGAATGCACCTCCACCGCAGCCGCATATAATCGCTGGTGTCAGTCGCAAATATTAAACATGCGGGTCAGGAAGCGGGTCGGGTACAATATTTACTTTTTTTTTTTTTGCGGTCCGAGTTGCGGGCGGGTTAGTTGAAAATGTCGGTCGGGTTCGGGTTGTTTATACATTGACCCGCGCATCACTGGTTCTAACTCATTCTGACATAATGACAGCCATGTACAGTGCCTTGTGAAAGTATTCAAGACCCTCAAGTTTTGTTATGTTGCAGCCTTATGTTAAACTTTTTTTTTACATCTACACTCCATACACCATAATGACGAAGTAAAAAACATGTTTGTAACAATTTTGGCAAATTTATTAGAAATAAACTTTTTAAAAAATCCATTGCATAAGTATTCATACCCTTTTGCTGGGACACTTGAAATTTAGCTCAGGACCATTTGTATCGCTTGTAGATGTTACTACACTTTAAGTGGACTTAATCTGTAGCAAATTAAATTGAATGGATATGATTTGGAAAGGCACACACCTTTCAATATAAGGTCTAACAACTTAAAATCCATATTAGAGCAAAAACCAAGCCTTGAGATCAAAAGAACCTATAGAGCTCAGAGACAGGATTGTGTCAAGCCACACATCTGGGGAGGATTTCAGAAAAAAAAAATCTGCTGCATTGCAGGTCCACAGAAGCATGTAGCCTCCATTATCCATAATGGAAGAAGTTTGGAACAATTAGGACTCCTCGTAGAGCTGGCCTCCTGGCCAAACTAAGCAATTGATGGAGAAGGGGCTTGATTATACTGGTGGCCAAAAAGCTGATGGTCACTCTAGTTGAGCTCCATGATCATATATGCAGATGGGAGAAACTTACAGAAGGACAAACATCACTGAAACACTCCACCAATCCGGTCTTTTTGGTGGTGTGGCCATACTCAATCCCCTCCTCAGTGAGCACACGTGAAAACACACTTGGAATTTGCAACAAACCATCTAAAGAACTCTCAGATTGTGAGAAACAAGATTCTCTGCTCCGATGAACCACATTTCCAAGCATCATGTTTGGAGGAGACCAGGCACTGCTTGTCACATGCACAATACCATCCCAAAAGTAAAGCATGGAGGTGGCAGCCTCATGCTGTTTTTCAGCAGCATGGACTGAGAGACTTGTTAGAGTTGAATGAAAGCTCAACACAGCAAAATATAGAGCCTCAATAAAAGCCTAGTACAGAGCATTCAGAACCTCAGATTAGAAGGTTCACCTTCCAACAAGACATTGACCCTAAGCACACAGCAAAAGTGGCTTATGGACAACTCTGAGAATGCATTTGAGTGGCCCAGCCAGAGCCTGGGCTTGAACCCAATCAAACATTTCTGGAGAAAAATGTCCATCACCCCCTATCCAAGCTGACAGAGATTGAGAGGTGAAGAGATGAAGTGAAGAATGGCAGATAATTGCCAAATGCAGATGTGCAAAACTTGTCGCATCATACCCCAAAAGACTTGAGGCTGTAAAGGTGCTCCAACTAATTACCACGTTGAGGGTATGACTACTTATGCAATGTACTTATTTAAGTTTAAAAAAAAGTTATTTTAAGCAGTTTAACATAAGGCTGCAACATAACAAAACGTGGAAAAAAATGAAGGGGTTTGGATACTTCTGCAAGGCACTGTATATTACCATGCTAACCTTTCAGAGAGTTGTCATGGCAGAAATATTTTCTATGTTCAACAAAAGAAACAAATTCTAATACTATAATATGTGTTATAAGTCTTATTCAATCCTTTGTCTTTATGTGAGAAACAGATCCAAACTTATGCCATTATTCACTGAAAATGTTGCCCTTCATTAGGCCTGGGCAAGTCTGTGTAGTATGCTGGGGATCTGATTGATTTCTGTCACAGCAAATGGCATCTCCTTCTCTCCCAAAACTATATTTACACTATCCACTCTTTCCTTCAGTCATTCCTTTTTTTTGTGGCCTGTGGGGTGACCGTTCCAATTACTGCCACGAGCTTGTTCCTTCCAGCTCTCTCAAACACAGCTGCTCTCACGCTGGCCATTAGCATGCTGAGAGGGTCTCAGGCCTGATAAAAATGCTGATTTATAGACTGGGATGAACATTAATCCCTGATTGCTCTGTAAATTGAGTCTTATGAAATGAATTATGTCCCAGCTCTGTACAGGCGATAAAAAGAGTCCCCTGGTGCTTTAAACCCAAATTTGTAATGTGCTCCTGATTACCTTAACATGTTCTCGTCATATTTACACATGTAAAAAATATCAGGCAAAAGAAAAATGAAACTGAGTGCATGCAGACCCAGATCCAAACCTGAGATGGACAATGAATGATTTCTCCAACCTGGCCTCATGACAAAAACGTAACTGTGGGAAATACGTACCAATAAGTACATATCACTGCAGTTTCCAACAGAAATTAACACTGGAGGTGGTAAAACAGAGAGCACTTCGTACACAGTTATGATTACAGCTCCATATGCGTTGCTTCCATATGAATGTAACAAGCTTGCTCGGCTGCTCAGGTGGCACTGAATTGGATTTAGGATGCAGAATCCTTGGGTACAAATCCCGTGAAAAACATGACTCACAATGAAAGAGCTGAAAGATGAGAGATCAAAAAACAAGCTACTAACGGGTGGGTTTAGATGTAGTGCAGATGGTACTTTATTTTAAAACATCTCAGAGTATTTAAGTCAGAACTGTGGTGACACGTACAAAACCAACTAACAATAAGGTACATTTTCTACCAGTTAGAAAATTGTTTTAAACATAAAAAGTTTATTTACTTTTAAAAGTAATGGATTACAATATTGCGTTACTTCATAAAAAAGTAACTAATTGCATTACTTAGTTACTTTTTTGGAAGGCAATGCATTATGTTACTTTTGTGTTACTTCTTGTCACCTGAGCTAGGCTTACTGATTTATTTTTAATAAAAAAAAAAGAAAAAAAAAAGTTATGTTTTTGGCAATTAAAAGACATCACTCCCAATTTCTTTCAACATGGGGACAGCAGATCTGTCAGCGAATAAATGAGGAAACAAAGTAACTTGCATTACTTATTTGAAAAAGGATTTTTTTTGCAAATTTAAAAGTAATCCATTACATTACGTTACATAAAAAAGTAATCTGAATACGTAACTCGCATTACTTGTATTCCACTACCCCAACACTGTTTGTTGATGCCAAATACTCAAATTCACACACGCACGCACGCACGCACGCACGCACGCACGCACGCACGCACGCACGCACGCACGCACGCACACACACACACACACACACACACACACACACACATGTTGGGTTTACATGTTTTATGGGGACATTCCATAGGCGTAATGGTTTTTATACTGTACAAACCGTACTTTCTATCGCCCTACACCTAAACCTAGCCCTCACAGGAGATATGCATACTTTTACTTCATCAAAAAAACTCATTGTGCATGATTTATAAGCCTGTTTCCTCATGGGGACCTGAGAAATGTCCCCACAAGGTCAAAATCTACCGGTATTCCTATGCTTGTGGGGACATTTGGTCCCCACAACGTGATGAATACCAGGTACACACACACACACACACACACACACACACACACACACACACACACACACACACACACATACACACACACACACACACACACATTGTAAACAACTACAGCATATAATACAGTAAAAAAAAAGGAAAACATTTGAATAACACACTACAGTTTGAAAGTTTGGGGTTGGTTAGTTTTTTTGTTGTTGTTTATAAAAGAAAGCATTCAATTAATCAAAAGTAACAGTAAAGACATTTATAATGTTATTATGTTACAAAAGTTTTCTGTTTCTTGCAGTTTTCACAAAACAATATTATGCAGCCAAACCATTTTCAACATTATTATTAATAAGAAATGTTTCTTGAGCAGCAAATCAGCATATGATTTCTGAAGCATAATGTGACACTGAATACTGAAGTAATGGCTGCTGAAAATTCTGTTTCGCATTCAAGTAATAAATTATATATATATTAAAATATATTATAATAGAAAACAGTTATTTTGAATTGTAATAATATTTTAGAATATTCTGATTAAAAACCCTAGTAAAAAAGTAATTGATTTAAAATGCATGTATTTTATACTAAGTATAGTTCAAGTCTACTTAACATATTTACTGACATATCGCTCGAAACTTACTGATATAAACATCGTAATTAAACTTTATTTGGAGTACTACTTGTGCACAATGCACATTTTTAATATTAAGTCTAAAATATGTTTTAATATCACTATTGATAAGGATTGTATGATCTTCAAATAATAACGTCTTTAAATGCAAAACATTTAAAGTGTACTTAAAGTATACTTGCAATAGTTTCACTTTAGCACAATCAAATATACTTAAGTATATCTTTAGTTGAACTTCAGCACTACTTCCACACAATTAAAAGTGCATTAAGTACAAAATTAATTTTACAATTTAGCAGACTTATAGGTATACCAGTTTAGTATACTAAAAGTACAATTGCAGGGTATTTTTATCAAGTACATACTATGTAAATGTATTTTTTAGTGCTATACTTAGCACAAAATAAATGTAGTTTAAATACATTGTAGCATATTTATTTTTCACTAGGGTAAACCCATCCGTGGTGAGTGAACGCAACTTATTTAGGAGAATGCAATTACAACTGTACAATTATTACATTTGTATCATGATTTTTTGGATATTGGGTGTTTCTGGAGGAATATTTTTTTTAAATCAGCCAAACATTTTACACAAACAATTGTATGTTTTGGGAGCTGTGATTGTACAGCATTTTTTTTTCTTTGAGCTGAAGCCAAATGAGCTTGAAGTGCCTGCTGTTTTTCCTCAAGTCGCTGGTGTCATCCACTTGGTGCACGGCTGTGGTTTCTTTTAGAGTTCAGAGCCCAAGTCAAAGTGTATTGTCATTGCTCTCTCTCTCTCTCTCTCTCTCTCTCTCTCTCTCTCTCTCTCTCTCTCTCTCTCTCTCTCTCTCTCTCTCTCTCTCTCTATATACATATATATATATATATTGTGTAAATAAGTTGTTTGTCTGTAAAGCTAGAAATTTTTCTTTGAAAGATAGTTTATAGTTGTTGCCTGAAGTAAGCGGCATGACTCATTGTCACTACTGTTTTTATAACAAAACTAACTGTCAGTTTTATCTACATCACTGCATGTCTGAGGTGCTTTTATAGCTTTATCTTTCTGAACTGGATCAAGAGAATAGGTTGAATGTTGTGGCAGAGAGATCCGACATTGGTTCAACACTTGTTGCTATGGTAATAGGACGTATTGAAGCCTTCAACATTTCTTCTAACAAATAACCGCACAAAAATGGTAGAAGTGAGATGAAAATGCTGGAATTCTGTATCAAAACTGTTGTCTAACTCATCACATATTTTAGACACACATTGTAGCTCAAGGACAAGCTTTCCTTTGATTTCCTTCTTCGGATTTACTCAGTAGATTGATGAGCTGTTTGATGAGCCGGCTGTTTGTGTGTATTTGTGCTATGACTCATTTTTGTCCTTTGGGTAAAAGCGAGGGATGCCACAGAGAGTAATAAGTAGAGACAGATGAAAAGTGCTAACAATATGTGTAACTAGCGACAGTGTCAAAATCTTGATCTAGTACTTATTTGATTTACTTGGTTGATCGTACTAAAAGAATTGATTCCAAGATGCACTTATTCATTTTTATATATGCGTTTATGGTGCTGTTTCTCTGACCTTATTTTCTCCTTCCATATGTGTATGTGTATTCTAGAAGGACTGTCAGTCTGTGCATTAGTGGTAAGGATTTTTCTGAGACTCTTTCTGCAGTTTATATAGTTACGGTGGTAGATGGCAAGTGACTGAATGATTTGTTTAACCAACTTTTAAGCAATTTGTTCAATGCTCATTTATTCAGGAACAAAACAAGTGACAGTCTTTTTGATTGATTCAGGAATGAAACAAGTGACCATATTTATGGTTAAGTCATTCAATCATTCACAAGCAATTCATTCAGAAACACAAGTGGCCTTTTCATGAGTCACTGAATCATTGACTCATTTGATTTGTTTAAAACACCAGTTCAATCACAAGTGAAGTCTTTATTAGTAGTCTTTATGCAATGTGCTCCTATATTTATATATTTCATATTTACACATGTAAAAATATCAGGTAAAAGAAACAATAAACTGATGTGCATGGAGACCCAGATTCAGACCTGAGATGAATGAAAATACATAAATGAAAATACATTTTGCATTTCTTTTTATTGGAGAAACAGAGAATTTGAAACTGAATATATACTATGAAAGGTGCATTGGGGCCATATGAAATCTGTTTTAATTTTTCCCAAATTCCTTTTTTTTTCCAAATTCCGTTTTTTTTTTTTTTTTTTTTTTTCAGTTTTAATTTTTCTGGATTACGTTTTTTCCATTTAAATATTTCTGGACTCCTTTTTAATAGTTAAATAAAATTATATTATTCAAAAAAGCATATCTAATTAATTTAAATAATGAAACTTATACAATTTAACATACATTTATTAAAAGTTTAACAAAAATTACATGTTTAGGGCCCTATGAAATGTATTCCTTCTCACCTTATGTTTTATTGTTACCAAATTCTGGTTTTAGCATGTCTAATTATTTGAATGCATAAAAAATTGCTGGTTGAGGCTAGCAGGGATACGGCTGCCATCGGAAACTAACAATATATTTTACTCAAATGAAACGGTCAAATGCCAATGAAGTGGCTCTCAGAGCAGTTTTGGAGATGTTGTTCATGTATTTATGTCCTCATTTATTGAGACGGCAGACACTAAAATCACTGTGAGCGTTACACATGCTTCAGTATGTGTAGTGTAGCGAATTAGCTCAAAAGGGAAATGTATATAAATAATTACAATTAATTATGATTAATTACATTATATCAGTTGCCAGTAGTAACTGTAGCAGAATTAAATCGTCATCGACTAATCTGTTCGTTGTCGATGACATTCAGGGGTTAACAAATTATACTAAACCTCTGTTTGTTTAGTTAAATGTATGATACTTGCATTGCCTTGGTCGTTGATGAGTGTCTGGATGCAGCCTCGGATAAAAGTCTTAATGGTTTCAAGGTTTTGGACTTGCGGTCACATGCTTCCAGATTTGAAGAGTGATGAATTTCAAAGATGTTGATCTTACTCTGTAGTGTTTGGGAGTTTCTTTCCAGGTAGAACGTGAAGAAGTATGAATATCTGAGAGAGAGAGAGAGACCCAGCTGAAATCCTGTGATCTTTGAGCAATGAAAAGACAAGGTCGCAAGGCCTGGTGCAAACTTAAAAGGTCCAGAAGAGTTCTAGCTCATCCTCTTAGGTTCTAAAAGAACCACTGACGGACCGTGTTCGAGTCCTGCCCTGGCGCAGATGTGCTGGCTCTGGGACTCTGATGAGACACGAGTGAAGAGAGTGAAAATTTCTGAGAAATGCCTTAAGAACTTGCTTGAGAACTGAGGCGGGTCACTGTGTGAAGCCTTTATCTCCTATAGAGGTCACACTTCTGGGAGGTCGAAGAGCCAATGGTGACTCTCACTTTCGGAGGAAAAGTTTACAACTTTTTGTCTTCAAGCAGGGTAATTGCATATGTACCGGGATTGGGTGTTCATGCCAAAACTAGTAAAGATTCTTAAAACACTAATATGTTGCATAGGTATCAACATATAATATACATCATCTTTTAGATAATCACAATACGTATTCAAAGAGACCAAACATGTCACATGTGTGGTCATACTACATAGTAATCTATCATAAAACATGCATAAAAAACATTACACAATACAAAAGACAAAAGATACAATTTTTATGACTGGATTCCGCGATTCTGTCCATGTTTTCTGCTTCGAGGAAATCATAGGGCCGTAATTTATTAATTTTAATAATTCAATGTATTTGGTATTTGTTGACAGTGTTGGGGTAAGTTACATATTAAAAGTAATGCATTCTGTGGGTATTATTAGAGACATTTTCTGCAGGTTACGTAGTTATGCCAGTATGTGGCAAATGACTAAATGATAACTAAATGATTTACTCAGAAACAGATTTAACCAAGTCATTTTTTTGAGTCATTATATTATTCACAAATGATAATCATTCAGGAACACAAGTGGCCTCTTTATGAGTCACTGAATTATTGACTCATCTGAATTGTTCAAAACACTTTTTTTTTCATGACCAATACAATTGAACATTTTTATGAGTGAGTCAATGAATCATTCACTCAATTGATTTGTTCAAAACACCAATTCAATCATTAGTGAAACAAATCTTTATTAGCAAGTCACTTGATTCATTAAAAAAGCAAAACAAAAATCAACAAACCAAAACTAGTATGTTTTTGCTCTAAGATGCAACTCTTTATTTTTATTTGAGGTAATATTTGAGCTATTTTAGTTGGCAAAGCAAAAATAGACAAAGTAACTTGCGATATTACTCAATTATAACTTGTTTACTGTTTCATAAAAACAACAAAATAACATGTCTAAATCTGAATAATATAAATAAAATTAAGTTCCAAACATGGGTTCGGATGGAGCTTAATCTTACAGTCCTGTCAATCATTATTATGAGCTTGTATAATCAACAGTCATTGCGCTTTCTCAGCGACAATTCTTCCGGCATTCCTCCACCCCCCTATCTCCTCCTCTATTTCTGTTTTGTAGTACTACAATTGGAGAGTTAAACTTGGAGCTGAAGGTTTGGGTTCGAGCCTCAGTTTAGGACAATCTGCCAAGTTTGTTTACCAATAACCATCTAGACTGAATGGGCAGGCCAATTCATGACATTTTATTTATCCTTGTATCATTTCTTTTCCTTGTGTGACCTAAATGTGTATCCCTGCTTTTCATAAAAAATGTTCAGTTGAATGAAGAAAGAGCAAGTGTTTCCACTGTGTTTCTTCTCCACAGTGAGGCTCCACTCTCCAATAAAGCCTCCTCGAACCCGTGTTTCGTTCCTAATGGCGTACAATATTTCTGACATCCTTGTGAACAATCTATAGTGCTTATTTGATTAAAGACCTAATTGGAGTGAAAAGTGCCATGGCCTGGGCCGTGGATTAGCTGGGCTTTGTGTCAAGAGCCAAGTTTGGACCACATCCAGTCAATCATCTGTTACTGAACGTGAGGATAGTGCCGAGAGCTGGATGCACGCCAGTGGCTTTTTACTGAGGGACTCCATCAATATCAGGCCTGGCAGATAGCACTTTTCCTGCAGCTCTAATTCACTCTCTCCCTTCGCCGCAGAACAAGCCTGACCTGTTTAATCGGGGGAAGCCTAGCCAGCATGTATATCTGCATCTGCTCATGCCTGTCTCTTGACAAAAGTGTTGTTAGGAGAGGGAGCACTGACCTTCTCTCTTTCCCTGCCCACTGCTTGTTGGAAGACAGTTTGCTCGGCTGGGGTCTGGCAAGTGTTTGGTTTGAGTGCAGTCCCATAAGAATGAACAAGATCTCTATTTTTATTATTCCTGTAGATGCTAATTGAAAGCACAGTTGGACTCCTTTGCTTGAACTAAGTAGCAGAGTCTTGAAGTAGCATTACACAAACATCCCGTGACTATGCATACACTCTCAAAAATAAAGGTGCTTCACAATGCCATAGAACCTTGTTTGTTTAAATGGTTCCATAAAGAACCTTTAACATCTGAAGAACCTTTCTGTTTCACAAAAGGTTCTTTGTAGCTAAAGAAGATTCTTCAGATTATAAAAAGGTAAGAAAGTGATGATTCTTTAAAGAACCTTTGACTAAATTGTTCTTTGTGGAACCAAAAATGGTTCTTCTATGGCATCGCTGTGAAGAACCTTCCAAAGCACCTTTATTTTTAAGAATGTGCCATATTTGAACTCCGGTGTAGATGCACAAGTGACTGAATCTGAGTGGTCACATTGATTTTCAGGAGCTAGGTGAGCCATGATTTACATGTGATGCACTGTGGGTTTCAGACTATAGCTTGAGGATGTTGATACAGCTTTAAATTTGAGAGTTTTCAGCATATCCAGCGTTACTCTTCCATCTCCCCGAAACTTAGAGTACACTAGCACAAATAAATTACACTGTGCTCATTCATTTAGACCAGAGGAGAACTTGCCCCCTGACTGAGTCTGGTTTCTCTGAAGGTTTTTTCTTCATTTCTGTTATCTCATAGAGTTTGGGTTACTTACCACTGTTGCCTTTGGCTTGCTTAGTTGGGGTTTAAAAAAAACACTTAAAATTCATTTTTATGATTACAACTCTCAGGAGATTTTAGAATGGTAATGGATGTGGTAATGTCAATGTATTTGGTCTTGGTGGAATATATCTGATATGCTGCTGAATTGCTGTTGGTTGTAGATTATTGCTGCTGCAAAACAAGTACAGAAACCTGCTGCACAAATAGCATATATAAAAACCTCCAGCAGATCTATACAGGTGGAGCTGGGGAAGGTGGAGGGTTTCAGAGGAACAGCGAAATGCTGTAGGGTAATTCTGTGTCAAATCAACCAAATTTCGGAAATTTCCCTGGCTCAAATTGTTTAACTTTGTTAACGTTTTTTTCTGTAGAAAGACAAACCTACATATTTACTGATGTATATTTACTGAGTAATCCACTATTTTGTAGAGGGTGGTCAAAATTACAATTTGGAGCCAAATTACAGGGGTGTAAAAATAACTTTAGAAAGCTGTCAGCATATGTTATTTTTACACAGAGATTAGTAGGTCTATTAGAAAAATATGTCAATTTAAGCAATATTTGTTACAGTATATGCTAATGGTGACACTTAGTCCAAAAATGGCAAAAAGCATTTCTTTGCATGCCTGTAACTCAAGAAGTATTAAAGATATCTTAATATCCTTTTAGATTCTGATTCTTAAAATTTTTTCGTTTTGATATCTTCATTTTAAAGGCCCTCAATGGTTAATTCCAGAGATATGAAGATCTTAATGCAGCTCTATGAGTAAATTTCAGTGGTCAAAAACCAAATGTGGGTCATTTTACATACAACTGATACCTTTTCTTTTAAAGAGGAATATATAAATAACTAATAATGCAGAAACTAGAAATGTATCTCATGATTTTCTATCAGCACAATTGCATAGAACAGTGGTTCTCAACTCCAGTCCTTGTGGCCCACTGCTCTGCACATTTTGTATGTTTCTGAATCTGACACACTCAGTTCAGTTAATGTATCTTTTTCCCAACAAGCTGATGATCTGAATCTGGTGCGTTAAAAGAGGGAAACACACAAAATGTGCAGAGCAGTGGGCCCCGAGTACTTGAGCTGAGAACCACTGGCATAGAACATACTTAAGTATAAATATAAATATTCTTTTTCCAAAGTTTGCATGCCTGTAGCTCTAAAAGTATTAAAGATATTTTAATATTGTTCTAGATTCTCATTCTTAATAAACTTTCCTTTTGAAATCTTAATTTTTAAAGGCCCCATATAGTTAATTCTTACAGATGTGGGGATTTTAAAGCAGCTCCATGTTCAAATTATTGAATTTGACCCATTTTCAGTGTTTAAAAACCAAATGTAGTTCACTTTGCACACAGCCGATACTGCATTTAAAGAGGAATGTCTAAAGAATAAATAGAATTAAACTATGAATTTTGCTTCCTTCTATCAGAAAAAATGCATAAACATAACTGAGTACCAAAAATCCACTGAAAATGGTCAAGTTGAGTCACATTACCTTGATCTCAAAGGTGTATCTATAAGATTTGAATTTGTTTTGAGGATATTTGGAAAATACACAGTATTTTAACTACATGTTACCACTTTGACATTCCAATATATATATGAACCATATAGGACCTTAAAAATGAGACTCCAAAATAAACGTTACATAAGAACAAGAATCTAAAATGATAATAAGATAGCCGTAACACTTCTTGAATTAATGACTTGTAAACTTAGTATTTAAATGTTTGTTTTCGGTGGGTTGTATTCAATAGTTTTGATAGAGGGAAACAAGATACATTTCAAGTTTCAGGATTATTTGTTCTTCAGACATTCCTCTTTAAACACAATAACTATCAGCTGTTTAAAATGTTACCTACATTTGGTTGTTGACCACTGAAAATTCGGACCTGGAGTCACATTGACTGCGCTGACACTATTGGATGAGAACAACACTTGAACTGAATTGAGCTGAACGATGACACTATTGTCTTCTGCGGAGCTGATTTATAGCTGAATAAAATTAGTTTCATAACTGATAAATTTTGCAACATCAACACTGATGTTGAACTGAATTGAATCAACACTGAACTGAGTCAATAACAATAGTGCCTTCTGCAGAGCTGCTTATAGCTGAATTAAACTCCTTTCATAATTCATGAACTTTACACGGTAATTGAATAGAATCAACACTGAACTAAATTACGGAACTAAATAATGACACTTCTGTCTTTTCAGAACTGAATTTAAATTTGTATTATATTTGATGAAGTTTGCATTGATTCTGTTATTGTCCTGCACTGTAAAAAATGTGAACCTGTAATTGTTACCTTAAAGATCTATGCCTATTTCTACCTAATTTAAGCCATAAAAAGAACTTTGTTAGTATGAATTAAATAAATAAATAATAAATAATTAAATAATATTTTTGCCTTGAATAGTGTGCTTTTTTAAAAAAATCTGCATTGTATAAAGCACTACATAACTCAACTTGCACACACCCCGAAAAATGGTGGACGTGAAGCAAGTGGAAAGTATAAATGGGACGTTCAACCAACTGGATAGCAATCCATTTGATTAAGATGCATGAAGTGACTTCATGAGAACTATTAATGTGTTCTAATGGACTCAATTATTCCCATTCATATCAGTGTGTTGGTGTTTCTGTACATGTGAGAAAATGCGTGTAATACTTATTATACTTAGAAGAAAGTAGCTCCATTTATAGAGCCAAACCATTTTGTGGTCTTTATGGTATTGTACATTGGAAGTTATTATGTTCTTAACTGAAGTATAAAATCATAGACTTCATGGCCATTCATTTACTGATTTTTTCACGTTTCAAAAACATCCCACTTTTACTTCACAAGTAAATGTATATTACTATAATTAATCATTTGAGGATATTTCACCATTCGCTCAGATGTATAACTACTAGGAAATAGGTTGATACCCACTGAGGCGTCCTTGTAATGCCCTCACGTGTTCCCTCTGCCGCCCGAAAATATACAGTTGCCTTTGGCAGACGTTCTGCCAAACTAAATGTGTGGTTACTGCGCTTTCCTGAGCACAGCTGCTCCCCATTTCATTAGTGTACTGAGGCAAGTCTTTTTCCTCTCTGATTAAAACTAAGAGCATGTTGGCCGCGGCGTCTAGCGCGCTCCGTGCTTACCAAAACAAATCGCCAACTGCAAGAACCAGCGGAGCGCAGAATTGGCCTCCTCTTCTCCTCCTCTCGTTTCCGAGGCCCGCGGAACCCCGCCTTTCTTATCTGCCTCGCGTCTCCTTAGGCTGCCTCGGTCTGGGGATTTGTTCAGGGTTATTTTTACCATTAGAGGCTCCATTACAAACATGAAAAGGTCAAAAAGCACATGTGCACATGTAATTGGGCCCTGACCATTGTTAGCACGGTGGAGAAGAGAGAGCCGCCAGCAGCCTCCCTCGTTTGTCCGGGGAGTGTGAGCTTTTAATTATTTAGCCTGAACCTATTTGATCGATGCCGAAGAACCGCACTTCTGTACCTCCTGTGGCACAATACCAGCGTCCCGGTTCCGCGCTTAAATATTTATGAGGAAAGAGTGTAAGGAGTTTGGAGGATGGTTGAAAGGATGGAAATTGAAAGAGGATTCCTCAAGAGGATTTCTTTTTCTCTCTCTCTTTGACTCTAATGAATTTTTGATTATCGGAAATATGTAGACATTTCCATGGAAATGAAGTGGATGAAAACGGCCGATGATTATTTTAAGATCAATGGAACGCCAGGCATCAAATTCCGAAATTCTAGAGACGGTTAGGTAATTGTCGAGAATAGCTTTTATTGCACAATTTATTGTGCTCGCATGCTTTTAATCCACATCTCTCGTTACTCTATAATCACTGATCATGCCCTTTTATACTGCGCTCCGGTTTGCCCTTTAGAAGCTCAGGATTGTCTGCCGTTCTCATATCAAGCTCTATCTAAATAATTGATCCGGATTCCATCCGTCAATGTCTTGTCTCTGGGTTGCGTCAATATTAAAGGTCTCTCTGCTAATCCTCCACTTCTTTCTGTGCTTCCAGAAGGTTTTTTGGACCTGTGTGAAGCAATTGTTTACATTTCCAAATGGAAGTGGGAGAGGTCTTCTCATTCTTTACTGACCACTGAATTATAGGCTTACTGTATTTAATTATACAGTATGTATGCGGATATTCAAACATCACACCCATATTTATTTATTTCTTTAATATTGAGTTTCTTTTCATAAACAACATCTTCTAAGAAGAATTTCAATCAGTGTTGCTATTGTTAATTATTAAAAATAACTTTCGTTATTTAAATTAGATAGGAGCTATATTTGCATAACTGACAATAGTTGCATTTCCAAGATGGCCACCTACTGTAGCCAACTGACTTGCCTTGAAAGGGACTTCAGCACTATAAAAAAACCTTGTACTCCAGCCCAGTAGGTGGCAGAAATGCACCTTTTACATTAATGCATTAAAATGCCATAAGAAGCAAGTGACCATTTGTATTGTATTCAACAAACTGGATATAAATTGTATTCAGGAAAAGAAAGTAAGTCTTATAGGTTAGTAAATAATAACGTAAGTTCATTTTTAGCCGACCTGTTACTTTAAGATATATTTTCATTTGCTTTGTGTGGCTGCACTTTTAGCCAGTGTGTATTTTTGAATATTCTACATGTGTCAACATAAACGTAAAAATCATTAAAACAAGTCATTTCACTGGTTCGAACAGTTCTAGTTGTTATTTGTTGACACATTTCACTATGTAAATTAAATTGCAACACAGAATTGATTTTAAACAATGTTGAAAAGGCAGTGATTAGCATAATAAATTTTCAAGTGGCGAATTGGTCGTTGACTGTCTGAAACCCCTGTTTTCAATCAATCAAGCAAATTTAGAGCTGTTGTCGGTGGGAAAACAATGTTTCGGCGGAACGGTTATTAACATTTTAATGAAGTTTTTGCTCAGTGGGTTTTCATTAGATGACTCTGCTTGACTTCTTTTGTTGGGGTTGCTGACAGACGCTATTTAATGGAAGTGCTCTACCTGCTGTGTCCAACATCAAATGCACCTGCCTGATAATACCAGCTTCTCAGAGAAGCACAGAGAGCGATCTTCACTTTATTTCCATTTGGTCACTGCACTGAGACTGACATTGTGATAATGATAAAGTGGACAGGTCACTCTCTCTCTCTCCCTCTTTCTCTCTTTCCTGCTTTGTAATTGGTCAAAGTGTGGAAAGCCTCAGACGCTTTTATCTTGGAGCACTTTTATAGGACAGACAAATCTGATTACTGTCAGCCCTGCTCTTCAGATGCTGGGAGAGTCCATTAGAATGGACTGAGAGTGAGAGAGGAGAGGTAAAAACATATTAAGTGTCTTTGTCAGTGGCAGTTATGACGTAAAGGTCACATAAACAATATTTCCCAGTAATCGTTGGATCTCTTTGTTCATTGTTAGCACATGTTATTCTCTTAAATAATTAGATCATTCCAGAATGAAAAATTCCTGATAATTTAGGCTACCCCTATTTCATCCAAAATGTTCATGTCTTTCTTTCTTCAGTTGAAAAGAAATTAAGATTTTCTCCATATAGTGGACTTTAATGAAGATCAGTGGGTTGAAGGTCCAAATTGCAGTTTCAATGCAGCTTCAAAGGGCTCTACATGATCCCAGCCGAGGAATATCAGCCTTATTTTGCGAAATGATCATATACTTTGGAAACCACAAATGCTCGTCTTGCACTAGCTCAACCTCACACATTTCGAAATCACATTGGAAAGGTCAATGAAACATCCCGCGGCAACACCATTAACCCTCTGAGGTCTAAGACCGCATCGATGACCGCGAAAAGAACTAAAAATACTATGATCATTTTTGATCATACAGATAAGAATAATATATCGTTTGAAACTGCAAAGAGTCTAATTTTATTTGTAATCAGTCTTCAGGAAAGTTAATTTTAAAAGTAATGCTTTACAATATTGCGTTACTTTCTAAAAAAATAAGCCTTAGGCTGAAGGAAAAGTAAATTCACGACTGTACAGTAGAACTGTAGGAAAAGGAAACCAAAAGTAACTGGCGTTACTTTTTTGAAAAAATAACTGATATTTTCTTGTAAATGAAAATGTAAAGCTTTACTTTACTAGTTACTTGAAAAAAGTAATCTGATTATGTAACTTGCGTTTGCTTGTAATGCGTTACCCCCAACACTGGTCATAATAACAACAAAACAATGTGCTTTTGTAAAATAAAGAAAATAAACAGGGTGTGCTCTCTGCCGTCTCAGTCTCCGTTGCCTCTCTTCACAGACACATAAATAAAACAACCTGAATCTCAGTGAATACCTGCCTCACAGACATGAGAAAGCGTGAAATGTCCATTTCAAGTCACATTGAAAACAAATATTCTCTGATGAAGTAATTGGTAGGATACCAACGCGAGCTCCAGTTTTTCTTATCCAAACTCTTTATATCCAATGTAATCACTGCCACAAATGGCTCCACTTCTTTAAATTTTAAACATCCACGTGAGATGCACAAACATGTAGGTAACCGCCCACATCACCTCCATAAACAGTCATGAACATTCATCAAGTTCATCACAAGCTACTTTTCGTTTCTGGACGATTCAGAAATTACCTCAGAAGAAGAACACAATGCGATGCGATGCACAGCTTTGCAGGTCCAATGACTAAGAGAGCGCCTACTCTCATCAGTGAGCTCAATTATAATAACGCAACATTTTATTGTCAGTAATGGTAATGGCATTGTAATGTAGGAAAGAGTAATTTGTTTGATTACTCGTTACTGAAAAAAGTAATGCCATTAGTAACGCTGTTTATTTATAACGCTGTTATTCCCATCACTGCACGTGACATATGCGAAAGTACCAACCCAGTGTTTAGAAAGGGAACGTGCTAAGAAAGTCAAACGCCCTTTACAAAAAAAAGGTAAAACAACGATGTTGAATGATTTTGAAGTTGGAGGAAAAAATGAGATGTCGTTTTTCAGCCTACCCTACCTTTTTAAACTTAAGTACACAGACAAAGAACTAACCACATGATTACGCAATGGGTGAAGTCATGGATGCACATCGCAGAGCTAGTCCAAGATGAGCATTTGTGGTGAAAAATACAGGTCCTTCTCAAAAAAATGGCATATTGTGATAAAGTTCATTATTTTCTGTAATGTACTGATAAACATTAGACTTTCAAATATTTTAGATTCATTACACACAACTGAAGTAGTTCAAGCCTTTTATTGTTTTAATATTGATGATTTTGGCATACAGCTCATGAAAACCCAAAATTCCTATCTCAAAAAATTTGCATATCATGAAAAGGTTCTCTAAACGAGCTATTAACCTAATCATCTGAATCAACTAATTAACTCTAAACACCTGCAAAAGATTCCTGAGGCTTTTAAAAACTCCCAGCCTGGTTCATTACTCAAAGCCGCAATCATGGGTAAGACTGCCGACCTGACTGCTGTCCAGAAGGCCATCATTGACACCCTCAAGCAAGAGGGTAAGACACAGAAAGAAATTTCTGAATGAATAGGCTGTTCCCAGAGTGCTGTATCAAGGCACCTCAGTGGGAAGTCTGTGGGAAGGAAAAAGTGTGGCAGAAAACGCTGCACAATGAGAAGAGGTGACCGGACCCTGAGGAAGATTGTGGAGAAGGACCAATTCCAGACCTTGGGGGACCTCCGGAAGCAGTGGACTGAGTCTGGAGTAGAAACATCCAGAGCCACAGTGTACAGGCGTGTGCAGGAAATGGGCTACAGGTGCCGCATTCCCCAGGTCAATCCACTTTTGAACCAGAAACAGCGGCAGAAGCGCCTGACCTGGGCTACAGAGAAGCAGCACTGGACTGTTGCTCAGTGGTCCAAAGTACTTTTTTCGGATGAAAGCAAATTTTGCATGTCATTCGGAAATCAAGGTGCCAGAGTCTGGAGGAATACTGGGGAGAGGGAAATGCCAAAATGCCTGAAGTCCAGTGTCAAGTACCCACAGTCAGTGATGGTCTGGGGTGCCATGTCAGCTGCTGCTGTTGGTCCACTGTGTTTTATCAAGGGCAGGGTCAATGCAGCTAGCTATCAGGAGATTTTGGAGCACTTCATGCTTCCATCTGCTGAAAAGCTTTATGGAGATGAAGATTTCATTTTTCAGCACGACCTGGCACCTGCTCACAGTGCCAAAACCACTGGTAAATGGTTTACTGACCATGGTATTACTGTGCTCAATTGGCCTGCCAACTCTCCTGACCTGAACCCCACAGAGAATCTGTGGGATATTGTGAAGAGAAAGTTGAGAGACGCAAGACCCAACACTCTGGATGAGCTTAAGGCCGCTATCGAAGCATCCTGGGCCTCCATAACACCTCAGCAGTGCCACAGGCTGATTGCCTCCATGCCACGCCGCATTGAAGCAGTCATTTCTGCAAAAGGATTCCCTACCAAGTATTGAGTGCATAACTGAACATAATTATTTGAAGGTTGACTTTTTTTGTATTAAAAACACTTTTCTTTTATTGGTCGGATGAAATATGCTAATTTTTTGAGATAGGAATTTTGGGTTTTCATGAGCTGTATGCCAAAATCATCAATATTAAAACAATAAAAGGCTTGAACTACTTCAGTTGTGTGTAATGAATCTAAAATAAATGAAAGTCTAACGTTTATCAGTACATTACAGAAAATAATGAACTTTATCACAATATGCTAATTTTTTGAGAAGGACCTGTATATATGTTTTTTTTTTGTTTTGTTTTTTGACTGATCGTTTCAGTAGACAAGACTATTTTTCGGCTGGGATTGTTGTTGCATTGAAACTGCAATTTGGAGTTTAACCTGCTGATCTTCATTTAAATCCACTATACAGAGAAAAATCCTAGAATGTTTTTTCTTAAAAACCTTAATTTCTTTTCAACTGAAGAAAGAAAGACACGAACATCTTGGATGACATAGGGATTAGTAAATTATCAATTTTAATTCAGGAGTGAACTGACCCTTTAAGGTGTCAACTTTAACTCTCAAACTGAAACCAAAATTGATTTTTGTTGTCATTTTGTACATTATTTCCAGAGTCATATTATATTATTTATTCAGGGCAGTGAAACTGTTCGGTTTTTCATTTAAAAAAGCTTAAATGTCTTATTTAAATTATTTAATTAATGTAAGACAATTTCAGAGTCCCTCCACCAGACAGAATTGTCCATATGAGCATTGAATATTGAAATATTGAATATTTTGTCTTGAGGCAGGATATGGACATATGACTTTCATGTCTTAAGGGCGGGAATATGTGTTGAAGTAACTGCTTCACAGATTTTCACAATCCATAAACTGAGCACATCAACAACATTCCTTGAACATTTTTTCGCATTTGAGCTTGTAAAGTGCTTCTTCCTGTATTGGACTAGCTGGTTAGTTGCTAAATTGTGCGCGGCAGCTGAGCACTTCCTGTTCACTTACGTGGTTCATTACAGCCACTCCGTGCAAGCATCTGCTCACCTGTAACCAGTTCAGTGGCTGAGTAATGTTGCGCCCAGTGACTTGAGCTGAGTTTGATCTGCCCATATGTCCTCAGCATCTTAGTACAGGAATGCACATTTACTCTCTGGGACAGATGACAACTTGGGAATTCTCTGCAGGACATCTCATGGAGTGCTTACTGCTTACTGCATGAAACAACACCATTTCAATACAATAAAGTGATTCTCTAAAAAAAGTCACCCACATGGTGGCACATATTTGCCAATAAAACTCATATCTTCCACCTCCTCCAGCCATCTGCCGAAAGAGATCACGCATGAACTGTGACATCGACGACAAATCCATTGTATAAATGTGGGCCACAAGAAGTAAAACCTCAAATGAAGTTCATCAGCCTGAATTGCAGAATCTTTGTGACTTTGACCCTTTTGATGTCTTCTGCAGTGCTTCGCTTTTTTTGTTCTAACATCCCTGAAAATGTGAACAGGACTGAAATAGCTGTACACTTCTGTAATTAGCTCTTTTGTCATTTTCTGACCTCAACTTCCCCTCTCAGCCTTTCTGAATCTCCCACAAAACAGGAAGAAGAGCTTCCTTTTCATCTCTCAGTGGCGCAGCGGCAAATTGGCGCTAATTGTTTTGAGATAATTAGGACTCCTGGAAGAGGTAAAGAGGACCCTGACTAAAATGAGAGGTCAAGAAAAAAGACGTGCGTTTAAAGAAAGGAGGGAGCAGCACGTGTTATATGCCATTCATCTCATACAGAGAAACTAAAGGCCCTGCTGATTTTCTCCTAAAACCAAAATTGCTGCAAGCACCTCATGCCACAGCTTTATTCTAAACACCTGCTAAAAGAAAGTGAGGTTATTGTTTGCACTCTTGACAAATGGTTGACAAATGGTAATTTCATAATTTAAAAAAGACTAACAAAAGCCAAAACAAACATACTTGCTTTTTTTTTTTTGGCTCATGTTATGTTGTATCATCAATATTCAAAAAATTCATCACACAAAAGTGAATGGGTGCCGATTACAAAAAAGCAGCTTTTCACTTCACAAGACAGTAGTCAGTGTGGAGTCATGTGGATTACTTGTGGATTTTTGTAATGTTTTTATGAGCTTTTTGAACTAATAGTGTTGGGCTGATAGACAATGCCATAGTTTATTGCAGATGGCTAACAGACATCACGATGTTCAGCTGGCATTGTGATTCCCGTCTCCCACAATTCTATAGTTGGGTTATCAGACTATATAGACATTGAGAGCATCAAGGAGCTGCAATTAATTTGCAGGGCATTGGAATCGCTTTTTAGTATGCGCTCACTTTTTACTTTTACTTTCCAGATTCGTGACCACACATACTCTGTGTATACTACGGAGCGTCCGTACTTACCTCACATTTTGCAAAATTAGATGTTTGTCAGTGGTGCTCAGGATCTACAAATCATTCGCTATCATCCTATCAGTCATGTCTCCTTACTCTGTTTATGTAGTAAGTTAAATTTTGTATACAGGTGCATCTCAATAAATTAGAATGTCGTGGAAAAGTTAATTTATTTCAGTAATTCAACTCAAATTGTGAAACTTCAATACACACAGACTGAAGTAGTTTAAGTCTTTGGTCCTTTTAATTGTGATGATTTGGCTCACATTTAACAAAAACCCACCAATTCTCAACAAATTAGAACACTTCATAAGTGTCACCGATGCGGTCTCTGTGGCTCCCTCTAACCGCCGCCAGCGGGAACCCTCACCGGACTTTTAACACTACAATTCCCATATTCCCCGTACCTGGCGCGCTTACTTCCGGTTCCGGGTCCCCAGGGTCACTTCCCCCCGGCGGCCATTTTAAGGAGTGCCGCGTCGGCGTTTTCTTTGCGAAGTTTTGTTTAGTCATGCTAGCAATCCTGAGCGTTCTTTTATCGGACTGTCTATCTGTTGCCAACCGGACTGTTTATCGACTCTGTGAACGTACTCTGCCTGCCCTTTATCGACCCTCGCTTGTTGTTCGGACTATCCTATCTGATCGCGGCCTGCCCTGATCTCTTGCCCGGACTCTGAACAACCCTTTTGAATTGTCTCAGCAATATCTGTCTGCTGTTGATGACTTTGGCCTGTTTACATTGCCTGTGTTAATAAAATCGTTGCAAATGGATCCAACGTCTCCGGATCAATCCATGACCGCCTCACAATAAGACCAATAAAAAAACATTTTTAGTGAGTTGTTGGCCTTCTGGTTAATATGTTAATTTACTGTATATGTACTCAATACTTGGTAGGGGCTCCTTTTGCTTTAATTACTGCCTCTATTTGGCGTGGCATGGAGGTGATCAGTCTGTGGCACTGCTGAGGTGATATGGAAGCCCAGGTTTCTTTGACAGTGGCCTTCAGCTCATCTGCATTTTTTGGTCTTTTGTTTCTTTTTTTCCTCTTGACAATACCCTATAGATTCTCTATGGGGTTCAGGTCTGGTGAGTTTGCTGGCCAGTCAAGCACACCAACACCAACACCATGGTCATTTAACCAACTTTTGGTTCATTTGGCAGTGTGGGCAGGTGTCAAATCCTGCTGGAAAATAAAATCAAGTATCTTTCTTTCTTTCATCTTTTTCAAAAAAAAAAAAAACACAGTGGACCAACACCAGCAGATGACATCGCAACCCAAATCATCACAAACTGTGGGATCTTAACACTGGACTTCAAGCAACTTGGGCTATGAGCTTCTCCACCATTCCCCCAGACTCTATGACCTTGGTTTCCAAATGAAATACAAAATTTGTTCTTTGGACCACTGGGCAACAGTCCATTTCTTCTTCTTCTTAGCCCAGGTAAGATGCCTCTGACATTGTCTGTAATTCACGAGTGGCTTAACAAGAGGTATACGACTGTGTGTGGTGGCTCTTGATGCCTTTACCCCAGCCTCAGTTCATTCCTTGTGAGGTTCACCCAAATTCTTGAATCGATTTAGCTTGACAAGCCTCTCAAGGCTACGGATCTCTTGTGCATCTTTTTATTCCACACTTTTTCCTTCCACTCAACTTAACATGCTTGGATACAGCACTCTGTAAACAACCAGCTTCTTTGGCAATGAATGTTTGTGGCTCCTGGTGGAGAGTGTCAATGATTGTCTTCCGGTCAACTGTCAGATCAGCAGTCGTCCCCATGATTGTGTAGTCTAGTGAACCAAACTGAGAGACCATTTTAAAGGCTCAGGAAACCTTTGCAGGTGAGTTGATTAGCTGATTGGCATGTCACCATATTCTAATTTGTTGTGATAGTGAATTGGTGGGTTTTTGTTAAATGTGAGCCAAATCATCACAATTAAAAAAAAACCCCAAAGACTTAAACTACTTCAATCTGTGTGCATTGAATTTATTTAATACATGAGTTTCAAAATTTGAGTTGAATTACTGAACTTTTCCATGACATTCTAATTTATTGAGATGCACCTGTAGATAGTGCCCAACCCTAGTAACTTAATATTTTTACTTTGTTACTGTACCTAAGTACAATTTTGAAGTATCTGTCCTTTACTGGGGAAATTGAACAATTTAGTAAATTGGGAACTTAGGAAATTGGGAAAACTACACTACATTCCAAATCTTAAAGGGTTACTCCACCCCAAAATCAAAATTTTGTCATGAATCACTTTCCCCCATGTCGTTTCAAACCTGTAAAAGCTTTGTTCCTCTTCAGAACACAATTTAAGATATTTTGGATGAAAACCGGGAGCTTTGTAACTGTCCCATTGACTGCCAAATAAATAACACTGTCAAGGCCCAGAAAAGTATGAAAGTCGTTTTTATAAAAAAAATGGCGTTCCTCGTTATTTTGAACTGGAGAAATCATCACACAATATAAGACATGGTATGATACCAGAATTTTTCTCTATACTAAAGTGTTACCAAAATTGCTAAATAAATAAACATTGATGAATCAGTATTTGAAAAGGAGTACTTAATACTTTTACTGGAGTAATATTTTATTATCCTACCTTTACTTTTACTCAAGTACTTGATTTGTGTACTTCGTCCTCCTCTGATTTAAACTCTCATTCTGGCGGCACCCATTCGGTTGTCACATTTTGCCCACATTTAACCAACTGACCATTTGATCGATCAGTCAATCAATCCAGTTTTTAATCCTTTAAGTATCATTTCTGTAATGTCTGATATTCTTTTTATCATTATTTTAAATGATAATTCTCTGTACTGCAATTTAATCATTATATACTAATTGTAATTATTAAAATCAGTTATATTTTAAAAGCAGGAAGAATAGAGAGTTTTATTTTCTAATTCATACATGTTTGGTTTGGTTTCATATTTATTTGGTTTGTTTGTTTGTTTTTTTATTATTTTGGGGTAAAACAGGATTCACTCATTAACACTCAAACATCTGTTGTGTTAGTTCTACAATCTAAAATACACAGTAATTAAAGAAATAGTTCACCCAAAAGATAATATTCTGTAATTAATTACTCAGCCTCATGTCGTTCCAAACCTGTAAGACCTTTGTTCATCTTCATAACACAAATTAAGATATTTTTAGTGAAATCCAAGAGCTTTCTGACCCTGCATAGACAGCAACAGAACCAACATGTTCAAGGCCCAGAAAGGTTGTAAGAACCAGTGGCGTAGGCAGAAATTGTATTTTGAGCGGGCCATTGAAAAAGTGAGCGGACCTATATTTTTTCCTAGAAAAAATATTACTTAAATAATAATTAAACCTTAGAGTGTAGAAAAAATAATAGACAAACAAACTGCAAAAACACACCTTTATTTTGCAATATTCGGCAAAGGCAATAACAAAACACCGTCTAACCATCATGTTCAACAGTGCTCAATAAAGGCTGGACAAACCACCAGCATAGACAATAACCTGTCTATTTTATTCAGGTTAGTCAGCAGTGCAGAGCAGACAGTTCACCCGAAAATAAAGTAGGCTAAAAAAGTAAAAGAAATTAAAATAATGAAAACTCTCAGCAGAGAACGGTTTGAAATAAATAACACACTCCCTAATTTCTGTTAAATCAACAATATACAATGCAATCAGCGGCTGAACAAGCTTCTTTAATGTTTTATTAAAAAAAAAAAAAAGAGTTGGCAGGGAAATACCTTCAGATTGGGTTGTGAAGGTGGTTAATCTATTGCAGTTAGATCGGCGGGAAAATCCGCGTCAGGCTGACCGGGGGAGATCACTGGCGCTGCCGCCAGGGAGCAAGCGGCGGCCGCCACCAGCGCCTGACTAGCCTTCTCGTGAGTTAATGAGTCTGAAAAACTGGACTGGGTGGACTCGGTAGATGAAGGCAGTGGCGTGTCTTCTTCCTCAACTCTTTTTTTTTTAAATAAAACATTAAAAAAGCTTGTTTAGCCATTATTGTTTAGCGATGTTAATACACTGAATGCCGCCAGAACCCGCCGCGCAGAGAGTCTTCCTGTCGCCCTAGCAACCATAACAACCAATTAGGCCTAAAGAAAATATATTCATATAAACCTGGTTTTATTCGGCAATGAATAAATAAATCAGGTTTATATGAATATATATTTTTAATACATTTGAATAATGAAAATAAACTAAAAATGTATTTTGATCAAACTTGCCTGGGTGGGCCAGGGAGTAATGTGGGCGGGCCAGTGCCGCCCTGGCCCATTACTGGCTACGCGCCTGGTAAGAACATTATTAAAATAGTTAATTTGACATCAGTGGTTCAACCGTAATTTTATGAAGCTAGAAGAATATTTTTTGTGCGCAAAGAAAACAAAAATAACGACTTAATTCAACAATTTCTTCTCTTCCGTGCCAGTCTTCAATGCGTGTTCATGAGAGTACAACAATATAAAGCAGGGATGCACCGATACCAATCGATACCAATAAAGCTTGCGCGTTTTGTCAGTAAAGCCGGTTCTGTAATCAGCGGTAAATGCCATCAGGTGCGTGATTTCACGTTGAGCCGTATATACTACACACAGCCGTTGTTTACCGACGAGCTGCGCATAGCAATGTTCATTATCAGTGTGAATGTGCGCAGCTCGTCTGTAAACAACGGCTGTGTGTAGTATATGTGACCCTGGACCACAAAACCAGTCATAAGGTTAAATTTTACAAAACTGAGATATATACATCATATGAAAGCTCAATAAATAAGCTTTATATTGATGTATGGTTTGTTAGGATAGGACAATATTTGGCCGAGATACATCTATTTGAAAATCTGAAATCTAAGGGTGCAAAAAATCTAAATACTGAGAAAATCACCTTTAAAGTTGTCCAAATTAAGTCCTTAGCAATGCATATTACTAATCAAAAATTACATTTGGATAGGTTTACAGTAGGAATTTTACAAAAAATCTTCATGGAACATGATCTTTACTTAATTTCCTAATGATTTTTGACATAAAAGAAAAATCAATAATTTTGACCCATACAATGTATTTTTGGCTATTGCTACAAATATACCCCAGCGACTTAAGACTGGTTTTGTGGTCCAGGGTCACATATATGGCTCAACGTGAAATCACGCACCTGATGGCATTTACCGCTGATTACAGAACCGGCTTTACTGACAAAACGCGCAAGTTATCGACCGATACATATTGTGCATCCCTAATATAAAGTCATTATTTTTGCTTTCTTTGCAAACAAAAAGTATTCTCATAGCTTCATAAAATTACGACTGATGTCACATGGACTATTTTAATGATGTCCTTGCTACCTTTCTGGGCCTTAACGTGGCTTTGCTGCCTACGGAGGGTCAGAAAGCTCTCGGATTTCATAAAAAATTATCCTAATTTGTGTTCTGAAAAAATTTAAATGTCTTAGAAGTTTGGAATGACATGAGGTTGAGTAATTAATGACAGATTTTTTTATTTTGGGGTGAACTATCCCTTTAACTATAATAGCTTGGTGCTACAATTTGAAACACAGATTGTTTCAGTGATGGTTGGACTTGCTAACACAGGGTGGTAGAATATTCCCAAGTATAGGCGAAGTAAAAACTGGACAGTTCAGGCAAGTTACTTAACCTAAGGTTGCTCCAAAGGGACTTTCTTACAATTAAGGCTGGTGTCCTACGAGCCAATTTTCAGTTGGAAGCTTCATTTACATAGCCGTTCGAGAATTGGAGGAAGCATTTCACAGCAGGGGAGCCTTAACAGCCTCAGTGTCTCAATTCCCTGCTGAGTTAATGGCCTTGTGACTATATCACAACATCTAGAATGCTTGATATTATCACAGGCAGTGGCTGGGATGGACTCTCGTGGCCTTGGAAGTGACCACATAGCTTCCCCTCACATTGAATAACCGACAAAGCTTTGTGTTGCTCAGATCTGATCCAAACTTTTTCCTCAGCACATATCATCACACACTCCGCTTGCATAACCATCTTTTTTCCCTGCTGTTCTCCTACACTTAAATGACTAATAAAAAAAGAAAGCGGAGGCAGAGCAGTCTGTGTTTATTGAATATACATCTTTTTCTTGCTGAAGCAGCGCATGGACTTCTAACGGCCCCAAAGGGACAAATACGCATCCATATCCTAATTCAGTCTATTACCGTAGTTTATGTTTGCATGGTGCTCTTGTTCTTATCTTTACATTGATTTGCTGCCAAAATGGGCCGTTGCAATACGTGAGGGATTTGGAAAGACCTCCAAATAGAAAGGGTGAGATTTCAGTGAAAACAGTCGGTAGGTGTGACTTCTCTACAAAAATATGTGCTTGTTTGAGTCAGCTAGTGGGACGTTGCCTTTAGTTGCTTGGATGAAAAGTATCTGTTAAATGGTAATTAACCAAAACAGTTCCCGCAGATAAATCTGTTAATTTAGTGGCAAACAACTGGCATTTTTGTGTTTTGCAGAGGCAGTAATTGGGTGTAATTCTACACAAGGAAATCTCTGTGATCTGCTGTACCTTCTGTGGTGGATGGGTGGTAATTGCTACACAAAGCCAGAGAGAATTTACTTACACATGCACCATTAATCAGACGTTTCGACACCTACTCATTCTTTATTATTGCTGTTTTTGACATTTTGGAATGATGGTGAAATCTACAAAATTATGAATTGACACAAATTGAAGTGTGGCAATTATGTATTGACTGGAAATGTTAAGGCAATCACAATTACATTATTTATTAAATCGCATGTAAGGAATAATTGACGACGGGCCGTTGACCACCTCGGGTGTGCATTATTTTCGTAGAATTCAATGGACCGATGTCAATTATTCCGCTTATACTATGGTACCACACCTCAAGACATCGATCAGATGATATATGTCAAGACATTCATCTGGTTTTTGTCCTTAAACCGCTATTGTGAGTAAGATTAATTTCTTACGCAGCTCATCCAACACCTTCATTGCTAATTCCAAAACGTCATTTTAGACCTAGTAACGACACTTGAGCCATTGATAGGAAACTAATGCAGTTAAGAATGAAGTTTAGACAGACCGACAGACAGGCAGACAGACAGAAAGAGAGAGGGAGAGAGAGATTAAGCTCGTGAATTACCTCTCTCAAGTATGTGCATCTTTCAAAAGTGATTGGCAGCATCATCTTTACTAATAGTGAAACTTTAAGTTAATTTTCTTCAAGACAACGCTATTTTTACCTCACTTGTAAGAAATGTCATGCAGTTTTTAAGTTGTTAATTGTCAGAACAGCGCTAACAACATTAGTGCGTATGCTAACGTGTGCAAACTGTATGTGTGTGCGTCTGTAGGGGAGAGAGAGTGGGATAAATAGAGTATGTGCTTTCCATACATAATAAAATGTAATATTGTGGCAAAAACATGGAAATAATCTGTCGTTTTTATCCTATTGTTTACTGTATTTATTTGTTTGGCCAGTGTTATTGTGGGTTTTGGTTATTTTGCTGTTTTAGGCTGTAAGGACCGTTGAAATAACTGAAATCGTGTGGCGAAGTGATATAGACATGTAATGCCGTCAAGTGCTGCCTGGAACTACGTTCATCGTGCATTTCCCTGAAAATAATGCACACCATTATAACATTCATCAGCCAATCAGATTCAAGCATTCAACGACCCTGTAGTATAAATTAAATTAATTTTATGTTGGCCTAGAAGTGCCATTTAAACATAAAATTATGAAATCAAGTATTAATGCAAAAATAAAACAAGTGAGGAAGTAAATTCTTAAGGACTTCTAGATTAAGTTGACTCTTAAATATACGGCAATAAAAGAAGTAATTCATTTAAACATTTTCAAAATATATTTATGTTTATTTTTTAATTTATAATGTTTTTCTTTATCCTGTTGCTAAAGACATCTGTTTATTTGAACATAAATAATAATAATAATAATAATAATAATAATAATAATAATAATAATAAAGGTTATGCATTTGTTTACATTTTTTATTTTTTATTTAATTGATGTTTGATTTTTTTAAATGACCTTTCTAATTTGCCACAAATAACAGATCTGCACACATATTTATATTCATCTTTAAAATAATTCAAAGGTTTTTAGATTTATATAAACATACTGTTTAAAGCCTGTGATATTGTGGAACATTATTACAATGTTTTTTATAGGTTGTTTCCTTTTTTATATTTTTTATAGTTTGTTTTTCACATTTTTTTATACAGAACAATTACTGTATATACTGTACTTTTCTGTTTTCTTAAATTACATACACATGCATATGTAAAATTACAAAAAATAATCTGTAATTAATACAATAACAAAACCATTAGATGACAAACCGGTAAAATGACTGGCAGCAACAGCTGCCAAACAAAAACCAAAAAATTAAAGTAAAATCTCCTTATTTGAGTAAGCTGAAAACAGTGTTGTTTTACAGGTTTTTCCTAAAATATTATGATCAAACACCTTCACTGTAAAACAAAATGCAAGAAATGGTCAAATGACTGGCAGCACAGGGTGCCAAACAAAAACCTTAAAATGAAAGTAAAATCTCCTTATTTAAATAACATTGTTAATCTGCAAGTATTTCCTAAATTGTTACGATCAAACACTGTGAAAAAAATAAAATAAAATAAAAATAAAACAACACATGACTGGCAGCAACAGAACATGAAATACTAACAGATCTCTTTAGATTTCAGCATCTTCACTTATAGCAATCCAGTTTGACTTTATTTCTTTCATACAGAACTTCTTAAGACTTAATAGAGGTTTAGATGTTTAGTCACCATTGTGGAGATGAGTGTTTGCTTTCGTTGGGCTCTTGACCGTTGACTTTTTAATATCAGTTTGTTCTCTCTGGCTTCTGTAATTGTGTGTTTCTAAAACACATTTGTTATAGAAAAAATTACAAGAGAAAATCTGGCCAAATATAAGTGGTTACTTATTGGTGATGATTCAATCATCATATAGTGGCTTGATACATTGAACTCACCAGGAGTCCTCTCTCTGAGTGTGTTAACTGTTAGCTTTTCATTATTTACAACAGTCTTGAAATGTTATGTATGTACGTTCTGATTTTTTTTCTTTCATTATATAGAAATTGGTTTGAGCTGTTTTTTTATGACTCACACAAACATCAAGAATCAGCGCATGAATCTCAACAATGGTGACAATCAACGAAAAGCTTTTTCTTGATGTTCAGCGCTGATCTGTTTATCTGAATAGTTTGTCAGTTGTCACCATTGTTGAGGTTCATATGGAGATTCTTGATGTCTGTGAGGCTACACGATCCTATGTGAATAATTTCTGCATAATGACTGTAACTTTCAAAATATCAAAGAATGTAAAAGTAAACGACTTCACCTGAACAGATTTTCTCTCCCAAACAAACACGCAGTTAGAAAAGCTACTGTCAAGAAGTCAAGAGCCCAACTAAAGCAAACACTTATCTCCACAATGGTGACTTCAAACTTTAATAAAACATCAACATCTAAACCTTTGTTAATTCTCAATAAGAAGTTTAGTTTGAAAGAAATAAGTGAAGATGCTGAGACCTAGAGAGATCTGTTAGTGTTTAAAGGGTTAGTTCACCCTAAAATAAAAAATCTGTTATTATTTACTCACCCTCATGCTGTTCCAAACCCATAAGTAGGGTTGGGTATCATTTGAATTTTATCGATTCCGATTCCACTTATCGATTCCGATTTCTATTGATTCCCAATTTCGATTCCAATTTAGTAAAAAACAACAACAACAAAAGTCAAACATTAATATATCAAACGTTTATTTTCAGTGCCATTAGTTTCAGCTCAAATAACAAACAAAAATTATTTTCTTTTATTTCGACGAGGTGAACCAACTGCAGATGCTTAGACATGTTGCTTGTGACACCTTGCTTGCAACATATTAGCTTATTACAGGGCTTTTGCGGGCGGGCGCGGGACTAAAAAATCCGTCCCTTGCAGTTCTCTGAAGTTTGCGAGCAGCGGTAGCTTTGTGTTCGGTTTTTACAAAGTTTAGCGGTTTTGACAAAGTGTAGCCACACTTTTGAGCGCTTCCCGCGATCCATCTTGTAGACTGATGTTTACATTACCACATAAATTCCTGGCAGATTGCCAGATGAAAAAAATGCACCCAGGAATCGATAAGAGGAATCGAAATTTTAATTTTATAACAAGTATCCGATTCTTTATCTTAAGTATCCGATTCCAGAATCAGAATCGATTTTCGATTCCCAACCCTACCCGTAAATTCATCGTTCATCTTCGGAACACAAATTAAAATACTTTTAATGAAATCTGAGAGCTTTCTGATCCTCCATAGACAGCAAAGGTCCTTCCATGTTCAAGGTCCAAAAAGGTACCAAGAACATTGACAAAACAGTCCATGTGACATCAGTGGTTTAATCTTAATTTTCTGAAGCTACAAGAATACTTTTTGTGCGCAAAAAAAAAAAAAAAAAAAAATAGCGTCTTTATTCAACAATTCGTCTCCTCTGTGTTACCCTAGCACCGTATGTTTTGGTTTTTTTTTGCCCACAAAAAGTTTTTCTGTAGCTTCATAAAACTGCAGTTGAACCACTAATGTCAGATGGACTATTTTAGGTTATTTTGTCAATCTTCTTGGTACCTTTCTGGACCTTGCACATGGAAAGACCCTTGCTGTCAGAAATGGAGGATCAGAAAGCTCTCGGATTTCATTAAAAATATATCAATTTGTGCTCTGAAGATGAACAAAGGTCTTACGGGTTTGGAACGACATGAGGGTGAGTAATTAAAATTAATTATGTTATATTACATTTTGCTTTATTTAAAGGCAGTGACTGTGTAGTTGCTGATGCAGTGATAGTTGCATTAGCTCTTGCATGTGTGTTGTTGCTAGCTAATGCTAACTGCAAAAGATTTATAGATTAATTTTACCCTCTGTTCTGTCTTTTGAGACTAACTTTCTCAGTTGGTCACAGGAGCACATAATTTGGTCGCATTCTTCTTCTTATTAGCTTTTTTAAACATAGGATTAATCAATGCTTGCTGATGAAATTTTATCACAGTTTGTAGTTATATAATGAAAGCGCACAAAAGTTTTGTTGTAATCAGTAAGGAAAACAAAAGTCAGGTACTCAAGCCACTACATGATGATTATTTCAAACACAGTCAATGCTACCTCATGACTTTTCTCTTTGCTTGTATGGCTGTTATAACTCCATAATAGCTGCCAAACAAAATCTAATATTAAAGATTAGAGAGCCTAACTAATGCAAACACTGACCACTATAATGGTTGCTTAAAACTTTAGGCTTTTCTCCTTTGGTTAACATCAGCAGTATTATTTGTTATTTGAATTGTATGAGTTTGTCTTATAAGCCAGGCTTTAAATGCTTTTTTACTATCGCTTTCGAATTCGTAATCTTGTCACATTTTACAAGTAAAGATAATTGTTTGTTTTGCTTACATCTGTACACCTTTCACTTTTGAAGACTAAAACAAAAGATGGATGCATTGTTATTCTTAATTAAAAAGCACAACAACAATAAAACAGTAGGTTACAATGACAAAAAGTAAAATTTAATAGTTTACCTAACTTAGATATAGTTCGTTATCTTTACTAAGTCGCTATACTTATTAGGTTTTATTAAGTTACAGCTACTGTCAACACTGTAAAAAGTTTTCACCAGTTTCAACTTAAAAACTTAAGTTTAGCAGCTGCCTTAAAATGCTAAGTTAAACCAACTTAAGTAATTTAAACTCACAAGTTAAATCAACTAATTTTGATTGTAATAAGTTCAAATGACTTGTAGTTTTAGCTGATTTAACTTAAGAATTTAAGGCAGCTGCTGAACTTAGGTTTTTAAACCTTTTACAGTGAAGGCAAGTAAAACTATTTACTTACTGCTTCGAGTAACGCTTACTTAAAATATTCAAGTAGCCACAAAGGAGCCAACACTTAAACCAGTAAGAGGCAGCAGTGCACTAATATGTTGGTAATGTGCAAAAAAAAAAAAAAAAAAAAAAAAAAAACAGAAGAAGAAGAAAAGAAACCTTTTTTTTTGAGGTGGGGCAATTCTTAATAGACTTTTCCTCCATGTCTGCAGTTATCTTTCTTTCACTAGTTTCCCAAAGTCATCTTGAATGCTGAACTTTCAATACAACTGAAATATTTGAGAAATCATCACATAAGCTGACTTCATAAATTGATTCCCTTTGGTTGGGCACTTGGAACTTTCTTCCTTGATGCAGCAATGCGTTATGATTTCAGAGTTATTTGATTTCAAGGGAAGAAAAATAATAAGTAGATTGCTTTTAGAAAGCAATCTATCTTCTAATTAAATCATTATTTATATATCATTATCTGTATTTTACATTTTTATTAATGATCCCTTGCTGTTTTGTTGTTCTTTATAAACACCTTAAAAAGCTTTTAATTGGGTTGGTTCAGTTCTTTAAAATTTGCGGTAATATGATTGAGTCACACACAGATTTCAACATGCAGCATGTGAATCACAACAATGGTAACAATTTAATTTTATTTTTATTAATTGTAACAATAACCATTTTATGTGCTCTTTTTGTTGTGCTACTGACACAAGACAGTAAATAAAATTGGCAAATAAAAAAACAACAGTAAAACAAAGCAATTGCATAATTTATTCTTGCCGCAATGCACTCTGGGAGTCAGTGAGTAGCTATACTAACTGCAAATTAACTGATATTACAAAATAAATTTAAGTTAAATGAACTGCTTTGTAATTGATATTACAAAGCATTTTAAAGTAAATAAACAGATTTAAAAAAAAATTCACATTACTTATATTTTTAGGGCAACCAGTTTCCTCATGTTTTGCAGTTTTGAGTTGTGCAGTTTTTGTATGGCAGTTGCTTCTACCAGCCATTGGCAGTTTTTTTTTAACCATTATTTTCATAAATGTTAAACATTAGGCACACTTTTGTTATACTTTAGTTTCAGTCCTTATGAATAAATGTCTTTAGTGTTACTTTAGATCAATTCAGTGTTCCCTTGCTAAATAAAAGTATTAATTTGTATATATTTTTTTAATTAATAGTGCACATTTAATCAAATATGTCCAAATGTTTAATTAGACCTGGGGCCTCATTTATAAAGACTTGCGTAAAAACCATCCTTGATTTTATCTAAGAACTTTTCTGATTTGATCGTAAGAGCGATTCAGAGAAACGAACGTACCACGAAATCCATGCATACGCCAGTCATTCGGTTATAAATCACAAATGATCGTGGAATTGTGTGCAGCTGAATGTTCCGCCGTTGAAACGCCCCTGCTTAATTAATTAACATATAAAATGAGCTTATTCCTAAAGCAAAAACTCTGTGACAATGGCAAGAAAAAAGGAGCGCAAGAAATCAAATTATAGTGAGGCTGAACTATCTGCAATACCAGGCATTACCACAAGGAAACGGTCGTACGCCAAGCTGGAATCTGACGTGGAGATAAGTACTTTTCCACGTCAAAGACGGTTTTTATAAATCTGTACTTTGACGTGGATTTGATCGTACGAACACTCTAAGATCAAATCAGTGCGTAAGAAAGTTTTATAAATGAGGCCCCTGCTTTCAGTGGACTGTACCATGACACTGTGTGCTTTGGCTCACTTTGTCCATGATTTTATAATGGTCAAATAATTCCCTTAAAATGCAGCAGCGCTATCCCAAAAAGTGAGAGGAACATTACGGAAAAAGGTGAGGAAAAAGCTCTGTCCGTACTCATTTTTAAAAAGCTGGAGTGCAAAATACACTTCCCTATTGTGAACAGCCCAAATAATGAGATTGTGTAAAGGAAAGAGATGCTCAGTGAGTGTGTGGTGAAGCACCGTGTCGTGTCTGCATTCTAATTTTATGGCACTTGGGAGTACAGACTACAGGCCTCTCTGGCCACTTGTGCTGCCCGCCTGCCATGGAATATAATGTGTTTTGAGAGCAGCCCTATTATCCAGGCCTGGGGGGGAAGGAGGCTGAAGTGGCCAGTGGAGCGGCCCTTAGACAGCACTGCAGGTCTATTTGTGTGTGTGTGTGTGTGTGTGTGTGTGTGTGTGTGTGCGCGAGCCACTTCTCAGCACTGCCTCTGTCTTTATTAGCGTCGCTCCTCGTAACAGCCACTCACACTGCGGTCGAGTGAGAGCCAACCAGCGAGCAAACACCTCCGAAGAGCATCTCGATTTCCCCTGATCTCTGTCTCCTCCTTTAATTCCACATTTGTGAAACATAGTGTTAAAACTATTACATCGTACAAGTGTATGTAAGTGTGTTCTTGTAAAATCTGCTCAGACGTTTGTATTGGCACTGCTGAAACGCGAGTGAAGTGTCATTTGTTTTTCACAGGAGAGCTAAATGCTGAGTTACGGTGGATGAGATAATAGAGGGCTGTGATGAGTGACAGAGAAAGAGACAAACTGAGGTATTCACCACACTTCGGTGTAATGTTGTGAAAAATAGTCATTATTTGCTGAAATGTTTCTTCAAAAGTTATTGTATATTAAACTGTCAGATTTAGCCTGTTCTGGAGATCTATAAAACATGGAGGAATAACCATCTGCCCGCTTTCTTGTTAGTTATGGCCACAGATCTTTTTTTTTTTGAGCTACTTACTTGAATCATAAATGTAATTCTATTACAGCTAGTCTACAATGTAATTGAATATTAGTTAGTTTATTCTAAAATATAAACATTTCTTATTAAATAATAATTTATTATAGCCATTCTATATTATAATTAAATATGAAATGTTCATAATTTTAAAATCTATTCTGTATTAAATATTAGCTGTTCATATTTGTGTATATTATATATTATATCTTAATATTAGTGATTGTATTTGTATTCTAAAATATACTTAAATGTCAATTTATTATACGTTTATTATTATTTAATTATAATATTGTATTATAAATTAAATAATTGCTATTCATTCATTCATTATATTATTCGTATGAGCTATTTATATTAGCTGAATCATTATTGATACTATTTCATATTCAATTTAATATTAATGATTTATTATTTTATTGTATTTATTCTGTAATATAACATTTTTAAGCTAAATATATTTTACTCTAAAATATACTTAATAATCAATGTATTATATTTTATTATAGCTATTTTAAATTACAATTAACTAGATATTTGTCTTTATAATTTAACATTAGTGATTCATATTTTTAATCTATATTATAATTGAATATTAGTATTAGTAATTGTATTTGTATTCTAAAATATATTTAAATATTAATTTATTACACTTTTATTATTATTTAATTACAATATTATATTATAATAAATAATAGCATTCTTATTACATTATTCATATTAGCTATTTATATTAGCTATATCATTATTGTCTGTTTTATATTCAATGTAATATTAATGATTCATTATTTTATTTGATTTATTCTGTAATATAATTACAATTTAAGCAAAATATATGTGTATACTAAAATATACTTCAGTAGTAATTTATTATATATTTTATAATATTATATTATAATTAAATAATAGCTATTTATAATATATCATTCATATTAGCTATATCATTATTGTCTGTTTTTATTTATTTTTAATATATTTTTATTTGTAATATAATTAAATTTTAAGCAAACTATATTTTACTTAATAATTAATGCATTCTATTTTATTGTAGCTATTCTAAATTATGATTTTTTATATTTGTGTCTGTTCTATATTATAATCATTAGTGATTCATATTTTTATTATTTTAATTATATATTATAATTGAATATTAGTGATTTCATTTGTATTCTAAAATATTTAAATATTTAAACTTAAATGTTAATTTATTATACATTTATTATTATTTAATTATAATATACTATTATAATTAAATAATTGCTATTTATATTATATTATTTGTATGAGCTATTCATATTAGCTGAATCGTTGTCTATTTTGTATTCAATTTAATATTAATGATTTTTATTTTATTGTATTTATTTTTTGATATAATAATATTTTTAAGCGAAATATATTTTATTCTAAAATATACTTAATAATTAATGCATTCTAAATTATAATTAACTATTAGATATTTATATTTTTTTCTGTATTATAATTTAACATTAGTGATTCATATTTTTATTATTTGTATTCTATATTATAATTGAATATTAGTATTAGTAATTGTATTTGTATTCTAAAATACATTTAAATATTAATTTATTATACTTTTAATTATTATTTAATTAGAATATTATATTATAATAAATAATAGCATTCTTATTACATTATTCATATTAGCTATATCATTATTGTCTGTTTTATAATATTAATGATTCATTATTTTATTGTATGTATTCTGTAATATAATTACATTTTAATCAAACTATATTTTATTCTAAAATATACTTAATAATTAATGCATTAAATTTTTATAATAGCTTTTTTAAATTATGATAAAATATTAGATATGTATATTTGTATCTGTTTAGTAATTCATATTTTTATTATTTTTATTCTATAACATAATTAAATGTTAAATAATTATATGTGCATTATAAAATATACTTAAATATTAATGTTATTTTTATAGATATTAGATATTATTAGATATAAGCAAATTGTATTTTTATTCTGAAAGTTATATTTTTATTATATTTATTTATTATATATTAATATTCAGATTTTTCATTATATTTATTCTATAATATAGTTAAACATTCAAGTGTCATATTTTTTCTTTAGAATATATAGTTAAAACATCCATAAGTGGGCACAGATGTTTCATGTCATCAGAATAGCGTAGTTTTGACATGTACCAGCAGGGGTTTATGGGTCTGAACTCTGGGAAAATCTCTGGGAGTATGTTTCTAAGTAATAAATAATGAGCACCGAGCGAGAAAGACAAGAAAGTGTGAAGGAGACTGCTGAGAAACAAAGTATAAGTGGTGGTCATTAGATAAGCTATTAAACACCAGCTAAGCTGTTCTCCACTTGTTTTTCTGTGCTTGTTTCTGTGGCTCAGTTAAGGCCTTTTGCCCATCTCTTTGGGTTTTTAGAGCTGTTTGTTTGTTTCTTTTTTCACATAGCAAACCATCCACAAGAGATTCTTGTAAAAATAAATGGAGAAAACCCCAGCGTCCCTCTCCTGATCTATCCCAGCCCGAGAGACAGTGTGCATAGCCGCCCCAGGGCTTTAGGTAAAGCTAAATTGTTCTGTGCTCGCTTTAGGGTGTACTGCACTCCGGCTGCATGCTCAGTACCGCGGTACTTTACCTTCAAAGCCTTCAGAACCGCACAAAAGAACTCAACATCGCCTCCGGTGCCCGCAGAGTGGGAGGAGATTTTGACATCGAGTTTGCCATGTCGAAAATAGACACTGTTCTTCTGCTGGAAAGTTCTTCAGAGCATGGAGGTGCGATTCCAGCACAGGGAGAGCAGCGAGATGTATTGCATTCTCGGCTTGGGCTAATATCATAGCAGTTCCTACACTTTTGACATTTTCTGTCAAAAAGACTATTTTCATCAGAATCTGCATTTCCTTCCTGTCGCGTATCTCGGATCCTGTAACCCTGGATGCTCATATATAGTTCTTTTTTTGCATTTCTAAAACGGTATTGTGTCAGATTGGTATTCAGTTAGGCTTCTTCAATTGTGTCTATGAAAAATATCTAAAATTATTTTTATTTTTTTAAGCAGCTCTTGCAAATGTACATATGTACAAATGTAAAACCCTATTCTGTAATGTCTCATGTCTCTTTAATTATAATTAACAGCTTTTTGCTACTTTTGAGAGTGAATAATGACTGGAAATGAGGGGATTATGACACAATGTTTTATTTTTGATTAAAAATGTATTATCCTCACTGAATTTTTGTGGAACACAAAAGAAGATATTTTGCAGAATGTGTTAATGATGCTATTTTTTATACAATAAAAGTAAATGAACAAGTGAACGATGACTGGAAATTACCAAGAGTGGACCATGACACTTTTACTTTTAATTAAATAGATCGTTTTAAAATGTTTAAAATTAATTCCAAACCGCATTCGCTCTGAAAGGTTTTGTTGACATCTTCGATCTCCACTTCTTCGGCACCTCGTCCCACAGCTCCACCGGCACCCAGCACTTCTTCGGCTCCCGTATCTTCCATTCCCAAGGCCCGACCAGCGCCCTACTCTGGCGGGGCGGAGGAGTGCAGCGGATTTACAATGTTCATTGATATTTACTATGCAGCCTGCTCTCCACCCCACAGATCAGTCAAAGATCGCTTTTATCACCTCTCTACTCACTGGACCCGCTCTTAAATGGGCAGATACCATCTGGCACCAGGCCGGGCCAGCTACCAGTTCCATACAATCCTTCATCGCTCATTTTAAGGAAGTTTTTGGATGCTCTGATGCGGAAATATCTGCTGGAGAACAACTGTATCATCTGAAACAGGGTAATATGACTACTCAAGACTATTCTCTACGTTTTCGTACTCTAGCTGCTGCCAGCGGATGGAATGAGCGATCATTGCTGACGACTTACCGGCTCGGTCTAGAAGAAGCCTCAACCACCATCTACCAGATTCAACCCATAACCAGCAGAATTAATACAAGGACTCGAATTCATCGCAAATGTGAACCCATCACTCTTCAAATAGGAATCCTGCACCGGGAAGAGATTCAGTTTCTGGTTCTGGAGGGCGCCACTATGGACATCATCCTGGGTCGACCGTGGCTGGTGAGGCATGATCCCATCCTCTCTTGGGGCACTGGAGAAGTGATGAAGTGGGAAAAGGGATGTGCCGACAACTGCTTTCCAGATCTCCCACGTCCGATCCATAAACCCCTGCCAGTCAACGTCACATCTGTGGAAAGTCCTATTGAGAAGCAATCAGTCAAGATTCCCGATCTCTATTCCTCCTTCCAGGATGTCTTTTGCCCCAAGAGAGCCTCCCAGCTACCTCCACATCAGCCATGGTACTGCGCTATTGACCTTGTTCCGGATGCTCCTTTGCCCAGAGGTAAGATCTACCCGTTATCGCTTCCGGAGACCAAGGCAATGGAGAAGTACATACAGGAGGCTTTTAATCAGGGATACATCAGACCATCCACTTCACCTGCAGCATCTAGTTTCTTCTTTGTCGCCAAGAAGGATGGAGGGCTGCGGCCATGTATTGATTACCGGATCCTCAATCAAGGTACCATCAAGTTCCGTTACCCACTTCCTCTCGTTCCTGCGGCCCTCGAACAACTCCGCACAGCCAAGATTTTCACGAAGTTGGACCTCCGCAGCGCGTACAACCTCGTGAGAATACGTGAGGGGGATGAGTGGAAGACTGCCTTCGTGACACCTACTGGCCACTATGAATACTTAGTCATGCCCTATGGTCTGGTCAACGCCCCCTCCGTATTCCAAAACTTCATCCACGAGGTACTCCGGGAGTTCCTTCACCAATTCGTCATAGTCTATATAGATGACATCTTAATCTACTCCCGGAGTGAGGCCGAACATCGCCATCACGTTGCGGAGGTCCTCCAGAAACTACGGGAACATCACCTGTATCTCAAGGCAGAGAAATGTTCATTTCACCTTACATCCATACACTTCCTGGGCTATGTCATAGACCAACAGGGGGTTCGCATGGACGAGGGGAACGTGAACCTTTGGTTCTGGAAGAGGGATCCATCTACTCGTTCCGAGAAATTCTTCAATCCCGACGTCGTGGTGGTAATCTGGAGTACCTTGTCGACTGGGAAGTATATGGACCAGAAGAGAGGTCGTGGGTTCCCAGAGTCGACATCCTTGACACAGCTCTCATGGAAGAATTTCACACTAACCATCCTGAATGTCCGACACCTCGAGGACGAGGGAGACCACCACGACGTCGGAGAATCCGGCCCTCAGGAGCGGGCCCTGGGGAGGGGGGTAATGTCATGGATTGGCCAGGTTCTGTCACCTCACACTCACAGCCGTCACACTCACCAGAGTACTAATCAGCCGCACCTGCAACTAATCACCAGCAGCACATATAAGCACACATCACACACCACTCAGTGTCCGGGCTCGTTTGCAGGAAGCGGACTCATTGTGTCACTCTCTGGAGTTCACAAACCAAAAACCTACCTTGCTACTTACCTATTGATACTTACCTGTATTCTCATCTGTTCCAGTCTGCATCCTGTCCTCTGTTTCCAGTCAGTGGTGTGTGCGCTGTAAGTCTGTCTTCTGGACGTCATCTAGTACTGTGAGTGTGTCCTGTCTGAAGTTCGCCTCCCGTCGTTCCTGCAAGGAAATCATAAGAAATCATCAAGTGGATCTGCACTCTATATTATCAACCTCTGAACTGTTATACTTACCCGGCTCTGCACTCTATCATCTTCATATCTGCTCTGCTGAAATAAACCTTGTTATCATTATCACTTACCTCTCTCATCTGGTCTGCTTCTGTAACACTTTTCTTTGTGGAACACAAAAGAACAAGTTTTGTTGAATGTTCATGCTGCTCTTTTTCATGCAATTAAACGCAAATGGGGACAAGGTCCTCTAAGCCATAAAAAGGACAAAATAATAAGTGAACGATGACTTGAAATGAGCAAGAGAGGACCGTGACACATGTCATTTCACTTTTAATAAAACAGTTCATCTTTAAAAGAAAACAGGCATCCTTTTTTCATCCTCAGTTCATTTCAAACCCTTTTGACTGTGGAACACAAAAGAACACGTTTTGTTGAATGTTCATGCCGCTCTTTTTCATACAATAAAAGTGAATGGGGACCAGGTTTTCTAAGAAAAAAAAAAGAAAGAAAGAAAGAAAAAAAACTAGTAAACATTGACTAAAAAAAAACAAAACAAGATATGGCCATATGGCCATGGCATGTAATTTTACTTTTAATTAAATAGTTCATCTTAACCCTGAGGGTGTTTTGGGGCCCTGAAGAAGTAGACCCTTTACAGATTCGATTGATGTACTGCTTTTATCTGTACGATCAGAAATTACCGAGTAATTGAAGTTCCTTTTGGGAAACTGCCACAAAACGCGTATACGTGTTTGTCGATCCCAGGGGGTTAAAATGAAAACAGCCATCATTTATTTACCATCAATTCATTCCAAACCTATATGACTTTTTTTCTTCTGTGGAACATAATATACATTTTGTAGAATGTTCGTGCTGCTCTTTTTCATGCAATAGAAAGTTAATTGGGACCAGGGACTCTGAGCCATAAAAAGGACAAAATAATAAGTGAACGATGACTGGAAATGAACAAGAGAGGGCCGTGATACAGGTCATTTAACTTTTAATGAAATAGTTAATCTTTAAAAGAAAACAGGCATCATTTTTTCACCCTCAATTAATTTCAAACTCTTTCGACTTTCTTGTGTGGAACACAAAAGAATACATTTTGTTGAATGTTCATGCTGCTCTATTTCATACAATAAAAGTGAACGGGGACCAGGTTTTCTAAGCAAAAAAAGCTGAAAAAAATTGTAAACATTGACTAGAAAAAAGAACACGAGATGACCATGGCACATGTCATTTCACTTTTAATTAAATAGTTCATCTTAAAATGAAAACAGCCATCATTTATTTACCCTCAGCTCATTCCAAACCTATATGACTTTCTTTCTCCTTTGGAACACAATAGATGTTTTGCAGAATCTTCACTCTGAGAAAAAAAAGAGTGAACGATGACTAGAAATGAACCAGAGAAGACCATGACACATGCCATTTTACTTGTAATGAAATAGTTTGTTAAAAAATGCTGTCATTTATTCACCCTCACTTCATTTCAAACCTATGACTTTCTTTCTTCTGTGGAACACAAAAGAAGACGTTTTGTAGAATGTTCATGCTGCTCTTTTTCATGCAATAGAAAGTTAATGGGAACCAGGGACTCTGAGCCATAAAAAGGACCTTTTTTTATTAAATTAAAAAAGCATGATAAAAGATCTTAAAAGTAGTCCATACAGCCCAACTGCTATATTCCAAGTCTGCTGAAGCTTAGTGTGAGAAACTGACTGAAATTTAACTCATTATTCATTGAAACGGAAGGAAGAATGAAAGACATACGGGTTTCAAAACACATGAAGGTGAGTAAATGATGACAGAAATTCATTTTTAGGTGAATTATCCCTTTTCCTTAAATTGAACCCATCAGGTGCGTTCCTCATTCCTCATTCTTCCTCATCACACCACCACCTTTCCCATCGTTATAAATCTCCCTGCTCTCTCCAGCAGCTTCTCCCCACTCATTTCCTGTTATAATTATCATTCCCCTCCCTGCCGTCTTGATCTAAGCATTTCTAATTGAACAGTCACAGTTAACAGTTGGTCACCCTGTGCTGGGCGCGAGCACCAGTCAGTCCCAGCGTGGCGTTTGCCGTGGCCTTTTGTTTCTAGACTGATTAAGACACTGCTCTGCCCAAGATGGATTTTGGTGGATTAACTTTAATAGAGTAGCCCGATACGGCTTGCTTTATGGTGCCACTGAGATTCCCGAATAGATAGAGAGGTTGCATCAATTATTGACATTCAGCACAGTTTTCGTATGGATTGCTGTTGGAGCGGTAACTGCGTGGAACGTCTCCAATGCTGCAAACTTGACCTGTCCTTTGAAAATGTGGCTGCAGTTGCATTTTGAATAAGTTTACCTGAAAGCTAATGGTTGGCCTCTAGCCACTTAGTTCTACTTTTGACTATTTGGTGTTATATGATACAGTCATTATGCTTTTTCGTGTGTATCAATTTAAGCTGTACAAAACTGTCATTAGTAGATTGCCTAGTGCCAGTAGATTTCCTCCGTGTTTACTTTTACCGTCATGTAATGCTAACTTAAGGTTCAGGGTTTAAAACACTAATAATGTAATAACACTATTAAATGTAATGTTTAACAAATGTCAAAATGAATATCAATTTTCCACTTTACATAATCCACTTTACATAATGTTTGATTCCTAAATCACCAAAAATCACAAATCAGTTTTTTTTTTTTTTACCTTCTGGGCCTCTTTGGTCACTTTTGACTGAAAAATTTTACTTTTTTTTTTTTTGCTTCATAGGAATTAGATAACACTTGGTGATTTTTGTTGCATTAGCAAACACACACAAAAAAAGAAATCATAGGCATGATTCAGAGATGTTAAAGAGTCGAAAAATAAAAAAAGTACCACTTGAGACCTTCGTGGTCAAAAATGACTGAATGGGAAATAAATGGGAAATATGAAAAAATAAGAGAAAAAAAAGGTTTATTAAAAATGTATTATAAATTCTAAATAATAATAATATTAAATATAATTAAACCAAAGTATATTAGATTGATTTTCCTGAAAAAAGTGGCATTACTAGACTATATAGTTTTTCTAATTTTGAATGTTTAATAAACATTTTAATAAATTAGTATTTATTTTCATTTTCAATTTAGTTTAAATTTAGGTAATTTTGGAATGTAAATTGTATAAATATTGCAAAGTATCATCAAATCTCCCCATTTTTAATTTTTAATGTAAAAAAAAATGTAATTTAATTTTTTTAATGAATTATTATTTATTTTCCTTTTTCTAAAAAAAAAAAAAAATAATAAAATAAAAATATTGCATAGTATCATAAAGTCTCTCAATTTTTTCAGTTTTAATACACATTGTAATATATTTGTATTTATTTTCCATTTTCATTTTAAATTTAGTTGTAATTTTGGAATAAAAAATTTATAAATATTGCATAATATCATAAAATCCCCCCAATTCTAAATAATAATAATATTAAATATTTTTTTCAATTTTTAATACAAATTTTAATGAATTACTATTTATTTTCCATTTTTATTTTCCATTTTGGTAATTTTGGAATTGTTAATTGTTTAATGAATAAGTACATTAATTAATTGTTTGTTTATTAGAGTTTTTTTAGTACTTCAGGATCAAAAGTGACAGATGGGAATGAAATTATTAAACATCACAGTTTATTCTGCCACTTGAATTGGACAGTAAGTTTGAGCACTTTCTCAAATCAATATTTAATTAGAATATAGTTTTATGTTGAATAATGGAAACTGAATGTTTCAATGCAACTCCACTGAGATTGTTGCTTAAAGAATTTTTGGAAATTTGTAATCATAATGTTATTGTTTAAATGTCAGTTTTGACTAATGTGTAAATACTAAACTACAGACCTTACCTCTGAATCAATAGATCGCATAGCCGTTGATTTATCTAAAAAACAAAAGATCATGTTAAATTATTAGTGCAGAACCTAATTAATATTCATAAGCCTTTACCTTTTTGTGACATCACAACCAGTGTGTCTACAATGCACATGATTATGTCAATGCCTTTGCTTGGTCTCTCATTTTTCCTGTTTGAACACACTTTATCAAAGGCCAGATCAATGGCAAGGGCGGCATCAACCATATATTTATTTGAAAATTGTGAAGTATGTAATGTATATTTTTCATCTTATTTTTCCACAAAACAAATGATTTGCATTGCCTGCATGTCCCGTCTGCCAATGAAACATTTATTAATGTAAATACCAATTGGCAATCAATAAACATAACTAGAGCGCCTCCCCATATGTAAACACTGTCCTCATTGAACATATTGACAGCGCAGTGCCGTGTCCAACCTGAACAATTACAGGGCTGTTTTCTGCTGCCTTGCTCTCAATTGATTCTCTTTGAAGTTCCCAGTTTGTGTTTTAGCACTGTTGATTTAATGTTTTCAACCAAACAACCTTTATCAAAGGGGTTTTTACTTTTATAGGGCCAAATTTTCTAGTCATGTACATTAAGTTAACTGACTAATGATTGCAGCAGTGAAATTAATGTCTGATGCAAAAAAGTATATATTTGATGTGTCTATGTTCAGTATGTCACAAAAGTGAGTACACCCCTCACATTTTCCAACCATATCTTCTCAAAGTACACTTGGATATATTTTAGAGTAGTCAATGTGCAGCGTGTATAGCAGTATAGATTTACTGTCCCCTGAAATTTACTCAACATACAGCCATTATTGTCAAAATAGCTGGCAACAAAAGTGAGTACACCCTAAGTGAACTTGTCAAAAGTGTCAATATATTGTGTTAGCACCATTGTTATCTGGCACTGCCTTAATCATCCTTGGCAAGGAATTGACCAGAGCTGCACGGGTTGTTGCTGGGATCCTCTTTGACTCATCACGGAGCTGCTGGATGTTAGACACATGGTGCTTCTCCACCTTACTCTTGAGGATGCCCCACAGGTGCTTAATAGGGTTCAGGTCTGGAGATATACTTGGCCACCCCATCACCATCAGGCAAGGCACAATTTTCTTTGTACTCCTCACCAGGGCATCACCACGCATGTTGGACACCATCTGAGCCAAACAAGTTTATCCTATAGTCCCATCAGACCACAGGACATGGTTCCAGTAATTAATGCTCTTGGATAGGTTGTCTTCAGCAAACTGTTTGCGGGCTTTCTTGTGAGCCAGCTTTTGATGAGGCTTCCTTCTGGGATGACACCTATGCAAACCAACTTGTTGCAGTGTGCGGCGTATGGTCTGAGCACTTACAAGCTGACCTTCTACTTCTGCAAACCTTTACAGCAATGCTGGAAGCACTTATGCATCTGTTTTTTAAAGCCAGATTCTGCACCTGACGCACAGAAAAAGTGCTCAACTTCGTTGATCGACCCTTGCAAGGCCTGTTCCGAATGGACAACCTCTGTATAACCCTGACCACTGTAGTGTAACTTGGTTTCATGGTGTTACTGATCCTCTAATAGCCTTGGCCATCTTTGCTGGAGAGCAAAAATTCTAATTCTCAAATCCTCAGAGAGTTCTTTGCCATGAGATGCCATGTTGAACATCCAGTGGTCAGTATGAGAGAATTGTACTTAAAGCACCTAATTCTAATGCCTGCTTTAATACAAGATACACAGCTTTGTATGGTCCTTGCAAGTAGACAAAAATATAAACATGATAAATTGGACAGGTGGCTTTGCATGGTTAAACAACATACTGCTGTTATCACTTAGGGTGTACTCACTTTTGTTGCCAGCTATTTTGACAATAATGGCTGTATGTTGAATTATTTTTAGGAGACAGTAAATCTATACTGCTATACAAGTACTCACTTTTGTGAGATACTGTATATTGTTCACACTACTGTTTAAAAGTTTGGAGTTAGTTATTTTTGTTTTAATGACATTTTTATTCAGAAAGGACTAGTGGTGGGCCGTTATCGGCGTTAACGTGCTGCGTTAAAGTGAGACTCTTATCGGGCGATAAAAAAATATCGCCTTAATCTATTCTCAAAGTTGGGTTGGGAGCTGGGTCTAAACTACGCAAGATATGATGACTTTCACCTTGATATTTTAGCGCGGATGATGTATACCTAGTCGAATTGCACTGTAGGGGGCGAGAACGAGTCTTCAACTTCTGTGAAATTACCACATCAAATGAGACGTGCAAACATGGATGCAGTAATGAAGCCACTTCAGGGCAGGTGCATTACTAGACCCTTTTTACTGGGGCACGTGCCCCAGTGAAAATCTGCTGTGCCCCAGTAAAATCTCAAGTTTAGGTTATAATTTACTTTGATAATCCCGAAATAAAGACATTAAACTTAATGCAACAACTGAATTGACACTTCTAAAAGCAACACAGTTTAATGGAAGATGCACGCAGAAATCCATGCCCGTCTGTGTATTTAACGGCAACGCGCACGTCGTGCAGCCTTTTGCGCAGAAGTACTTGGTTACACAAGTTTGTATAGGTAATTATGTTGTAAATGCAATTGTCAAGCAGTTTGTGATGCATTTTGGAAACAGGAGATGAGCGCCTGATCTAATGCGCCACCTGGCCCGTTCTCGAAGACTTACCTTTAGTCATTATTTTGCACACATATTCTGAATGCCTTCAGCAGAATTTAAATTAGCCATTTTAATCTAGATTAATCTAGATTAATTCCAAGATTTAATCTAGATTAATCTAGATTAAAAAAATAATCTATGCCCACCCCTAGAAAGGACACATTATATTAATCAAAAGTGACAGTGAAGACATTAATATGGTTATAATGCAATAATTTCTATTTGAAATAAATGCTTTTTTATGAACTTTCTATTCATCAAAGAATCCTGAAAAATGTTTTATGGTTTCCACAAAAATATTAATATAAACGTTGAGCATAAAATCAGGATATTAGAATGATTTCTGAAGGATCATTTGACTGGAGCAACGTCTGCTAACAATTCAGCTTTGCCATCACAGGAATAAATTACATTTTACACACATTCAAATATAAACTATTTCACAGTGGTACTGCTTTTAATCAACTTTTTAATCAAATAAATCACCAAAACTTGGTGATTATAAGAGACTTTCATAAGACAAAGTCAGAACACTCGCTGAAGTAGATTATTTTCTTATTTTGGTGGTTATATTTGTCAAACATAAAACTTTCTCTAATAAAAATGGACAAAATGAGTTCACCTCTTCATTAACATACTCAGAATGTACTTGATTCAAACTCTAGTAGCTCTCTGCCAACTGCCACTTTCACTATTGTAAGCGAAACCAAGCGGTAATTTACGGTAAGTGGATGGGATAGCGTAGGACGGTACTTTATTAATCTCTTGGGTGAAATTGACGGTAAAAGCAACGTCTCCCTGGGCTTACATTTTAAAGATTGGGGTGAAAATATTGGCTTTTGCTGTATAGTTTTTGCAGTCGAGTAACGTGTCCTAAAAGACCTGACAGTAATTTACAGAGGTGTAGTATCTGTTTCATTGCCTCTGTTTCCCCATATGTAATATTTAGAGTGCTATTTTTCAGGACTAAATGATGTAAAAGTCCTAAACAACAGGCTTCCTGCCAAAGACTCAATGTTTTGATTGGATCCTCCGGTGGCTCCCATGCCTGGCTAACTCAGCACACCGACACAGATGTAGAGTGGGAGGGTGTGATAGAGTCTCTGTGTCTCTACCTGATAATAAGACATCATGAGGATACGTCTGTCTCGAGCTGAAGATAGCACATTCTGTTTGGGAGGCTTGATACATTGTTGTGATGTTTAGGGTATGTATTTCTCCTGCAATATGACATCCTACGTTGATCTCCTTACAGAGTTTTCACGGGTGGTTATCGGCTTGATCTACAGCTGATAGGGAAGCGTTCGGTAGAATGCGGCTTGGGAATTTTGGTAATAGAGAGGCAACTGTTGATTTTAACAGGTACAAATAGACATGTTTTTTCTGTTTATCAAGTTGGCATTCATCATTCGCCCTATGGAAGCTTTTAGAAAAGTACTTGAACAGAAAATCACACAATCACTGTGACAACCATTTTAACTGAAAAATGCACTTTGAATGTGTGAGTAAAATAACTGTTATCTTGCAGATGTAACTATTTGGGGGGAAATTGCTCAAAATGCTTTAGAATGATATTTCATAGACTATACTTACATTATCTATTATATATAATATATATATATATATATATATATATATATATATATATATATATATATATATATATATATAGCAAATTTCGGCAGCATATATTGTCACAAAAATGTAAACTGTATTATTCCACACCTTTATATAAGTTGAATACAGTATATATACAGTAAACCCCTCACATTTCAGCAACAATTTTAGTATATCTTCTCAAGAGACAATACTATAGAAATTAAACTTGGATATATTTTAGAGTAGTCAATGTGCAGCTTGTATAGCAGTATAGATTTACTGTCCTCTGAAAATAATTTCAC
>NC_133379.1:16499707-16729205 GCF_049309525.1 Garra rufa | reverse complement strand
TATCAGTGTTGTTTTAGTATTATTGAGATACTATTATAGTTTAAAGTGATAGTTTTATTATTTGTTCATTTTTTAGTTTATTGTTTTTTAGATTTATTATTTTATTAATAGTTATTATTTATCTCTGATAACCGATATGCAGAATTTTTTATTATTTTTTTAACTATAAATAATAATTATGCTGGGGAAAACATAGGTTGGTATTATATTATATTATATTATATTATAGTTATATGTATCAGTGTTTTTTATTATCATTGAGATAGTATTATAGTTCTAATTATTAATATTATTATTTTTTAGTTTATTGTTTTTTTTAGTTTTATTACTTTATTAATAGTTATTCATATCACTGGTGAATTTTTATTTCAGCTTTTTAACTATAAATAATAATTACACTGGGGGAAAATATTATATTATATTACGTAGCGTAGACGCTGTGGCTGGGTTGGAATCCATATGCGGACATTTATTAAACAATTCAGAAACAGTAGGGCAGGCAAGAGGTCAGTAACGAGTGAGGCAATCCGAACAGCAAACAATACAGTGAGGCAATCCGAGAAACAATAGTCAAAAGGCAGGCAGAGATCAAAGTCATGAGGCAGTCCAATAAAGCAAACAATCCAATGGGGTAATCCGTAAACTTGTGAATACAAGGCAAGGCAGAATCAGCAACAGGTAGTCAGACAGAGTAATAATATACGCTCGGGTAAGGCAGGATTAACTGGCAATACATCGTGAGGAGCGAGCACATGGTCTGTGTTTAAATAGTACCAAACAGGAAGTGACTGTAGAAGCAGCAGAGGGAGTGTAAGCAGTCAGTATTCGGGTGAGGGCTCCCTCTGCTGGCTTGGCGTTACAGAATACCCCCCAGGAGCGACTCCTGGAGCTCGACGTGGACGTCCCCTTGGTCTAGGTGCAGGTCGGTCGGGTCTGGCTCGATGAAACTCTTCAATGAGAGATGGGTCCAGGATGTCGTGGGCGGCTACCCACGATCTCTCCTCAGGTCCATACCCCTCCCAGTCCACCAAATATTGGAGCTGACCCCCTCGACGTTGTGAGTCCAGCAACTCTTTCACCTGATAAGCGGGAGTCCCATCAATCTCCAGGACACATTGAAAGGGAGTAAGGCCTGTGGAAGACTGAGTTAAGGAGTTCTGAGCATATTCTGCCCAAGGGAGAAACTCCGACCATCTGTGTTGCTCTCGGCTGCAGTAGGTTCTTAGATAGCGTTCAATTTCTTGATTGAGTCGTTCAACCTGGCCGTTGGCTTGAGGATGGTACCCTGATGTGAGGCTCACATTAATATCAAGTTGTTTACAAAACGCTCTCCAGACTTGGGAAGTGAACTGAGTGCCCCTATCGCTGACAATATCCTCAGGTAGACCATAGATTCTGAAAACATTATGGAGCAGGGCTAGGGCTGTCTCCATGGCTGTGGGTAGTCCTTTTAATGGTATGAGACGGCAAGATTTGGAGAAGCGGTCAATTGTTACTAATATGGTTGTGAAGTTATTGGAGGGAGGTAAATCGGTTATAAAGTCAATGGAGAGGTGTGACCATGGGCGTTGTGGAATGGGTAATGGCTGGAGGAGACCGGAGGGTAGTTCCTTGGGGTCTTAGATTGTGCACAGATTGGGCAGGACTTGACGTACGTGGTTACGTCCTTTGTTATTGATGGCCACCAAAATGTGTTCTGGACGAGATGGAGCGTTCGTGAGATACCAGGGTGCCCCGCACTTAATGAAGAGTGGACCCACTGTATTACGTGTTGACGTAGAATTGTAGGTACATAGTGTTTATTAGGAGGGCAGTTTGTGGGTGGTTGATCATGTTGCTGCTCCCGTTGGATTTCCTCCATGATGTCCCAAGAGATAGGGGCTAGAATTACGGGTGGGTGGAAGTATGGATTCAGAGGCTGGACGTTCTATGGGGAGATCGTGTCGCCTAGAGAGAGTGTCAGCCTTGCTATTTTTACTACCTGGTCTGTAAGTCACTGTGAATTGGAAGCGGGTGAAAAAGAGGGCCCAGCGAGCTTGGCGAGGATTCAAACGTTTGGCACCTTTGATATATTCCAGGTTCTTATGGTCAGTATAACTTGGAACGGGTGAGTTGCGCCCTCTAGCCAATGTCGCCATTCTTTGATTGCAGTTTTCATGGAAAGGAGTTCCTTATTTCCTACATCATAATTACATTCGGCGCTGGTTAGTTTCCTGGAGAAGAAGGCGCAAGGATGTAGCTTGCCTGGGTTGACCGTGCCTCTGAGAAAGGACTGCCCCGATCCCACAGTCCGAAGCGTCCACCTCTACAACGAAGGGTAGGTTAGGGTCGGGGGTGTGTCAGAATAGGGGCCGTGGTAAGCTTTTCTTTGAGAGCGTTAAAGGCTTGGTTGGCCTCCTCATTCCATCCAAGTTTGGAAGGTTTGCCCTTCAAAAGTGACGTTAGTGGAGCTGCTACCGTGCTGTAATTACGAATGAATCTCCTGTAGAAATTTGCAAACCCCAAGAATCTTTGTAGTTCCTTGACAGTTGAAGGTTGTGGCCATTCAGTGACTGCTTTGATCTTGGCAATATCCATCTTGACTCCTTGGTGACTTATGTTATAGCCCAGGAATGATGTTTGATGTACATGGATCTCACATTTTTCTGCCTTCATGTAGAGCTGATTCTCAAGGAGCTGGGGATAGCACTGTTCTCATGTGGTCAATGTGTCCAGCCTCGGATTTGGAATAAACAAGAATATCGTCAATGTAGGCAATGACATACTTATTGAGGAGGTCCTTGAAGATTTCATTGATAAATGATTGAAATACAGCTGGTGAGTTGGCCAGACCATAGGGCATGACCTGATACTCGTAGTGCCCCCTGGTGGTGAGAAAAGCAGTTTTCCATTTATCTCCTTCTCTAATTCTTATCAGGTTGTAGGCACGCCTCAAGTCCAATTTCGTGTAGATAGTGGCTTCTCGTAGTTGTTCCAATGCAGATGGGACCAGAGGGAGCGGGTAGCGGAATTTGACGGTAACATTGTTAAGTCCCCTGTAATCTATGCAAGGTCTTAATCCTCCATCCTTCTTCTCAACAAAGAAAAATCCTGCTGCGGCTGGAGAGGTAGATGGGCGAATAAACTCGGAGTTGACAGCTTTTGTGATGTACTCCTCCATCGCTTGGTTTTCTGTTCTGGAAAGGGGATATATCTTGCTCTTAGGAGGCATAGCGTTGGGAAGTAAGTCAATTGCACAGTCCTAAGGGCGGTGAGGGGGAAGTTGCGTTGCTTTGGACTTGCTAAACACTTCTGAGAGGTCATGATAATAGGAAGGAATGGCCACCGTCTTGTGAGTAGTGGGGCTTTCTATACTGGTAGTGCAACATGGTTGGGGTTTAATGGGAAAGCAGTTGTTACGACAGAAATCAGACCAATGGGTTAGCTCACCCTCATACCAGGAGATGTCAGGGTCATGAACTGAGAGCCAAGGAAATCCTAGAATAGCCTCATGTTTAGGGGAGTTGACGACGTAGAAGGTGATGGATTCTTGATGCAGCAGGCCGACTGTGAGTGTGAGTGTTTTGGTTTGATGAGTTATTCCTTCCCCGATGAGAGCGTGATTGATGGCCTTGATCTTAATCGGTGGGGTGCAGGGTTGGATGGGGATCTTGTACTTCTCCACAATGTCCTTGTTAATTAGGTTCAGCGCAGCTCCAGAGTCTATCATCGCTGTCAATTCAAGAGACAGAGTATCACTCTTAAGGGAAATAGGGAGTGTCAATGTTCGATTGCTGAGAGTAGAGAAATGATTAATATTTACCCTGGAGCTGGCTTGGTGTTTTTTTGTGGGCATCCGAGGCTGCGATGACCTGCTCCTCCACAATAATAGCATAAGCGGTGAACTCGACACCTCTCACTCTCTTCCTCTGATAGCCTGGAAACATTTAGTTGTATGGGTTCCTCCTGTGGTTGAGATACCATCATTGACGAAACTGGTGAACTTCGTGGATTACCCCTCTCAACTTTTTGTTTGGGAGCTTGCCGCATGAGATTGTCGATTTTAACCATGAGAGAGACGAATTCTGAGAAGGAAGAGTCTTCTCTTCGGCAGGCTAGCTCAGTTTGGAGATCAGAATTTAAACTGTTGAAAAACATGGCTTTTAGAGAAATGTCGTTCCATCCACTCTGAGCGGCCAGTGTTCTGAATTCGACTGTGAATTCAGCAGCAGTCCGGTTACCTTGTTTAATATTAATAATTTGTGTTGATATATCCCTGCCCCCTGCGGGATATTCAAACACTTCACGAAGCTGTTCAATGAAATAGTCGATGGAGTATTTGAAACGGGGATCGGAATCCCATACTACTGAAGCCCAGTCAATAGCTTTGCCGGTTAATAAAGTCATGAGGAAAGCACACTTCTCTTCAGTTTCAAATTTGTCTTCTTGGTGATCGAAGTACAATTTAATTACATAATTCAGCAGTGCCATTGAATTTGTCAAGAAGGGCGAAGCTTACCGTACGTGGCGTGGGAGGAGGTAGAGACCTGATGTATTGAATCAAATGCTCGTTGACTGACTGAAGTTTGGTGAGTTGTTCCTGGTAGCTCTTTAACATCTCGCTTTGGTAAGCGAATACCGCCTGAAGGTTAGAAACATCCGCTGGATTTATGGTAGGCGAAGTATTCTGTAATGTAGACGCTGAGGCTGGGTTGGAATCCATATGCGGACGTTTATTAAACAATTCAGAAACAGTAGGGCAGGCAAGAGGTCAGTAATGAGTAAGGCAATCCGAGCAGCAAACAATACAGTGGGGCAATCCGAGAAACAATAGTCAAAAGGCAGGCAGTAGATCAAAGTCGTGAGGCAGTCCAATAAAGCAAACAGTCCAATGGGGTAATCCGTAAACTCGTGAATACAAGGCAAGGCAGAATCAGCAACAGGTAGTCAGACAGAGTAATAATGTAGAACGCTCGGTAAGACAGGATTAACTGGCAATACTTCGCGAGGAGCGAGCACATGGTCTGTGTTTAAATAGTACCAAACAGGAAGTGATTGTAGAAGCAGCAGAGGGAGTGTAAGCAGTCAGTATTCGGGTGAGGGCTCCCTCTGCTGGCTTGGCGTTACATATATTATATTATATTATATTATATTATATTATATTATATTATATTATATTATATTATATTATATTATATTATATTATATTATATTATATTGTTATCAGTGTTGTTTTAGTATTATTGAGATACTATTATAGTTTTAAGTAATAGTTTTATTATTTGTTTATTTTTTAGTTTATTGTTTTTTAGATTTATTATTTTAATAGTAATTATTTATCTCTGATAACTGATATGCAGAATTTTAATTACATTTTTATTTCTTCTTTTCAACTATAAATAATAATTACACTGTAGGAAAAACATAGGTTGGTATTATATTATATTATATTATATTATATTATATTATATTATATTATATTATATTATATTATATTGTTATCAGTGTTGTTTTAGTATTATTGAGATACTATTATAGTTTTAAGTAATAGTTTTATTATTTGTTTATTTTTTTAGTTTATTGTTTTTTAGATTTATTATTTTAATAGTAATTATTTATCTCTGATAACTGATATGCAGAATTTTAATTACATTTTTATTTCTGCTTTTCAACTATAAATAATAATTACACTGTAGGAAAAACATAGGTTGGTATTATTATATTATATTAATTATATTATATTATATTATATTAATTATATTATATTATATTATATTATATTATATTATATTATATTATATTATATTAATTATATTATATTATATTATATTATATTATATTATATTATATGATATTATAACCAGTGTTGCTTTAGTATAATTGAGATACTATTATTGTTTTTATTAATATTTAGATTTTGATATTTTATAATAATTTGATGTTATTGTTATATTTTCATTATTATTTAAGTTATTTTATGTTTTAGTATTTTGATGTTTTAGCCATTTAATTTTATTTTATTTTTGTCTATATTGTCTTTATTAATATTTTAATTCAGTTTTAGTCAGTCATTTTAACACATCAAGTAAGCTAAATGACAATTTGAAATGAGAAATGTATAATTTAAAATAATTTATTTCATTATTGTTGTTATTGTTGTTATTGCTATTATTATTATTATTTATGTTCCATTGTTATTAAGTTGTTTTGTTTTAATACAACAATACAAATGGCCAGAAATTTATGTTGATCTTTGTTTCAAACCCTTGTTTTGGTGCAGCAATTGTGTTATATGAGTAGGTGGTCCATGTTGTCCTTGGTGCATCCAGAAGCAAACTCAATGAGGACTTCTGCATCCCTAAAGTCATTTTTCACTGGTAATCTTCACCTCCACTGTAGCTCTCAAATGTATATGGTGCAAGTTGAACTCCAATAACATCAAACCTCTATGGTTTTTGAGTGTCTCGTAATCAAACACAATGACATCAAACCTGCACCATATTTGATTTGATAGTAGAGAAGGTAAAATGTTTAGTAGAAAAATAACATTATTTAGGGCCTGCTTCTCACACAACCTTATCATATGGCTTCAAAAGACTTGGAATAGTAATACTTTTATAGTACTTTTTGCTTGATTAGCTCTAAATGAGCTTGATTAGCTTCAAATTAGCTTGATTAGTTACTCTTTTTTTCTATTAGAATCTCTTTTTTTCTTTTTCATGGAAAAAACTAACAGCATACAGAAATGGAAATGCATGAGGTTGAGTAAATAGTGACTATTTTTATTATTAGTGAACAATTTAATACCAGGTGTAAACAGGACCTTAAATGTATGAGCTGCAATGCTTAAAACATACTATAGTTAAAGCAATAACTGTCTGTGCTTTTCCTTTTCGAATTTTGCTCTCCCACATGACGGCTAATTTTAGATCTGCATCATATGGACTTGTCGCTAAAGATCAATACCAATGTGACTGCTTCCCTTTCAGCTTTCGATTTGTTTGGAGTAAGAGTAGGTAGTTTAACAAGCTCTTGATAGGATTTTCATCCATATTACAGCCGGTGGCCATCAAAGCCAACAGAGGGAGGTTGCGACTGTATAGCAACGCTCATGGTCTTTAACTGACAATGAAAAGCAGATTATATTTTAATGCTGTTGCAACATTTTCCAACACCCACTGCCTGTTACAGGAGCTTTGAAGTATTGTGGGGGTCCAGGTGAGTCTCCATCGCAATTAGAGATCATTTCCATGTTGAAGAGGGACATTAGGCCTCTGCTACAGAGTGGTGTGTAATGGGCAGTGCTTGAGATGTAATATTGATGGGAGAGCTCTTACTGGAGACTGTAGTGGAATAAGAATGAGAATGCACTGGGAATGAGGATCTAAAATGGTGAGGATGAGTTAGCTGGTGTATAAACACCTAAACAGACATCTTGGTGGCTGCTGGTTTTTCTATTCATGGAGATGTCTACCTTGCATAGCAAGAGGTGGTATGTTTGTGCGCTGTGGCATATAGACAATTTCAAAAATGGTTGATACAATGGACATATTTTTTTCATCTTTCCATTCTGTGATGGCCTTGGCTGTCTCATATTCTTTCTCTCTCTGTTTCTCTCTCAATCTCTCTCTTATAATTTCAACAGTACAGTTATATGGCCAGTGCGATGAAATCTTTAGAATTTCAAGTCTATGTGATGTTAAAGAGGCCATGCCATGTTTTTTTATTTTATTTTATTTATGTATTTTATTATTTTAATATGTTCCTTGAGGTTTAATTATAATGTTAATACAGTGTTTTTGCACATGAAAAATGTGAAAAAGTGATTATTTTCAACCTACATTTTGACCTTCTCTCTAAAATGACCTGTTTTAAGGTACAGGTCCTTTAAGACTTCAGACATTAATCCACCACTGTTATGATTGGATAATGTCATTGCACAGGAAACAGTATCAATGCCCTGCTCCCTCACTATTGCATGTGAGTGTTTTGACAACATAATCAAAACAAAACGGTACTTTCCAGACAAAATAATATGAAACCATTTACTTACCGTTTGTGATGCAGCTGCAGTTAGATCTAGTACCGCTTCATCATTCAACAAATGTTTCTTTGTGAACTCTCCATGGCACTGTGCCTCGTTTACTAAACGCTCCGGACATTTCTCTGACATGTAGGCAAATTTGATTTCTCATGTCATGACCACAAAACTAAAAAAAAAAAAAAAAAAAAAAACGTATTTATACGAATATCACAGTATATACATCACAGATATATCACAGTTTCCAGTTAAAATAAACACTAGAGGCAGTAAAACACTGACAACTTTTATTCCTTTTCACACAAAGTATGATTTACAGGTAGAGTTTTGATTAATAAAGCCACATTTTTTATATTGTTAGAACTTCAAAACAATTTTGACATCCTGCGCGATTTAAAACCTGATACTTTTAAATGTTGTCGTCACATACAGTATGTGACCCTGGGCCACAAAACCAGTCATAAGGGTCGATTTTTTGAAAAATTGACCTGATGTAAATCTAAATAAGCTTTCCACTGATTATGGTTTGTTAGGATAGAACAACATTTGGCCGAGATACAACTATTTGAAAAACTGGAATCTGAGGGTGAAAAAAAATCTAAATATTAAGAAAATCGCCTTTAAATTGTCTAAATGAAGTTATTAGCAATGCATAATACTAATTAAAAATTAAGTTTTGATATATTTACGGTGAGAAATTTACAAAATATCTTCATGGAACATGATCTTTACTGAATATCCTAATGATTTTGACCACTACAATGTATTTTTGGCTATTGCTACTTAAGACTGGTTTTGTGATCCAGGGTCACATATACAGCTTCATAAGCATGAATTTTCTAATTCGGTAGGTTTGCTTGGTAGCTCATGTGATACGGCGTTGCACTTAAATAATAAAGAGCTCCCCTACAAACCCCTTGAAACTAGTTTCTCAAACTACAGAACAGCTCAAATCCGCATTAGGAGGTTAAAATAGCAGGGCTGCATCAACAAATGCGTTTTTATATCACTTTTGCATTTGTTAACTATTGAGTAGGTTTAGGGTTGGGTTTGATATAGGGGATATTTCCAACATAATAAAGCATTAACCTTTAGCGACACTCCCCGGATATTTGAATTCGGAACAGCCACAATACTTATCTCAAGCAGCATAATAAAAATGCAGTAATACTTACCTGTACCAATGTACTAAAAATGCGCCACGGTCACGTATTGAAATGTGCGTTTTAGCGCCACTTTCTGAACATTTCCCTTTGAAAGTGCTGCAAAACATGCAGTAAGGGACATAATGATGGGGTTTCAGCCTGGGTTGGCTTTTTATAATGCATTTATGTGTTGCAAATGATTCAACAGTTTGTGTTGTTTCAAGGCAAAAATGCGTTTTGCTGATGTATATAGGACATGTGGGCTATTGGATAATATTAACTAATAGCCAGGCATAGTTTTAGCATTCATTTTGCCTCCAATCTGGTATGTTAGGGACTGGTCACAATAGTGAAAGCTCAGTGAAATTTTGCAAACAAAAAAAGGTCCATTATCTGTTGTCGATAGTGTAGCGATGTATGAAGAACAGCTCTCTGTTGTTCAACTAACTTGAACCCATTACAGAATCTGTGTGAGGAAATATTTCACCCTCAAACAAAATCCCATTTATGTGGATTCCTTTTGAAATTAATTAATTTTAAGTGCAATTTAACACCAACTTTTTTTACTGTACAATCAAGTCTTGTCCTATCCAGTGGTAAGCGAAATATTTTAGAATACGGTAAAATTGTGAACAGCAATGTATATTGATTATATTATTTTGAACTATATTAAAAACTAATGTGTGGCAGTCATTGTGAGTAAACTTTGCAGGCGAAGTGGTCAAAGGTCTGAAAGGTCAGTGTTGTTGTTTCGAACCACACAAAGGGCAATTCTTGAGCTTTCGTCTTTGTGCGTTTGAGCAAGCCGTTTAACCTCAGGTTAATCCAGGGGGATTGTCCCTGTAGCCTATTGTAGATTGTGATTTTTTAGTGAAGTTTAGTGAATTCACCTTAGAATGTTTTACACATTTTTGCTTTTTTGTTGTAGCATTGGCACTCTTGTTTTTGTTTGGTTATATTATAGAAAAAATTCAAGGAAGACTGAACGGTGCACTTAAACATCATGTCAACATTTAATTTGCCAGAAGTACAGTGTTAATTATTCATCTGTTCTTCTTTTCTGCAGGCAGTTTTATTTTTTAACAAAATTATGTAACTGCATAATTTGTTGTTTGCATGTCACTGAGTCTGTTGGGTTATGTTCCATGTCGTTCTCATAAAAACGAGACATGTTTGAAACATAATGCATAAAGATTATAGCTCTTTAATATTTGAATACATTATGGCTTTAACTGTGGTAAAAATGATTTAGTCAGCCATATGCTCTCTAAATCTGAGAATACAGGGATATTGTTAGCAGCTGTGGACTGAAGGTGCTAAATTTGAGGCAAGGCAAACAATTAGCCACAAATGAATCAGTGAACTGCAAACTAAACCCTGAGAAAGATATGAATTATGAAAAGAATTTGCTAATTCGCATGGCCTGGTCACAACTCAACATTAGAATGGAAATAATGTGGCGTAAATTAAATAAATGCTTGCAATACTATAATGTCCTTTAACTGCTATTTGTAAAATGTTAGGAATACTCTATGAAGATGTAGAATATCTCTTCCTGACATATATATATATATATATATATATATATATATATATATATATATATATATATATATATATATATCTGAAGGGGACCCAGCACTGCTCCCTGAGGAACTCCTTACTGTCTATAGGAAAAAGAAAAAGACCTCTTTTTTCTTGTTTCAAAGTCCTGCCGTTTATCTCTCCCCTCTCAGTGTGTGGCTTTGATATGGTTATCTAGTGAAGCATAGGCTCAAGGGCAGGTCTGCTACAAACTATGCCAGAGAGCATCTCGCCTCTTCTCAGCCCATCTTGCAGAGATTTAATACTTGGTCTTTAATACCACCAAGGTCAGTGTTGTCATTAATTTAGTGTTGGACATTACAAAACATGCAATTTCAGAATTGTTCTTTTAGCTAGAGTGCTCAACCACGGTGGTTTCACATTGAATGAAGAAATGAAAATCTAGAAAATAAGTCAGGCTTGACATGAGATTTTTGTGTTTGTGTTAACAATTTAATTTATTTTTTTTTTTAATTCACTCTATCTTCTGAGGATTAAAAGTTTTATTTTGCTGTTAAGTGAAAAAAGTGTTTTTCTTCAACATTTTTTGACATTTTGCTGTTCTCCTTGCACTCAAGGTATCCTATTAGACTCTTAGTCACACCCAGCACCTGGACTCTCAGAGTTTTAAAGTCGGCTCATTTGTCATCATTGTGGAAAAAATATTACTCATTTTTTATTTACATTTGAACAAGAAGTGGCATGTCCAAAATTATTCATACCCTTCTCAATAATCAGTAGAAAAGCCTTTATTGGCTATTACAGCAATCAAACGCTTCCTATAATTGCTGACCAGCTTTTTGCATGTCTCCACTGGTATTTTTGCCCATTCATCTTTAGCGATGAGCTCCAACTCTTTCAGGTTAGAGGGTCTCCTTGCCATCACCCTGATCTTTAGCTCCCTCCAGAGATTCTCAATTGGATTTAAGTCAGGACTCTGGCTGGGCCACTGCAAAACGTTAGTTTTTGTCTCGTAATTTTGGGTCGTTGTCGTGCTGAAATGTCCACTGGTGCCCAAGGCCAAGTTTCTCTGCAGACTGCCTGATGTTCAGTGTTGTGCCTGAACGAGTTCATTGAACGATCGTTCATGAACTCGTTCATATTCTGGGTGAACGTGAACTGAACGTGCAGTATATCTGCCTGATGAACGTGAACGTGAACGCGCTCATTCTGGCGTTTATGAACGTCGTTCTCTCGTAGTTCAATTTTGTTCTAGAGAGTGCCAGATTTCTATGGAGCCAGGCAAAATCCCCAATAATGACTGATTGCAGAACAGCAGAACCATACGTCACAGCAGTCACACGGCAGCAGCGCCACGGCAGCAGGCTCAGACGGTAGTGGGCGGAGTCTCCTGCTGCAGCCCAATCAGGTCCCACAAAATATCCGTCCTAAATAGTATTCGAAAATAGAATTGGTGTGTCCTAAAAAGTATTCCAAAGATTTCCGGACGGTCTACTACAATTTACCTTTAGAATTCGAAGTACGGATTAATGCGCACTCTAACGGCTATTATATTGCCCACAACACATTGCGTGTTGAACAAGGATTTGATTAGAACTACAAATACGCATAAAAAGTGTAAAACACTACAAACATGGCGTATATGCGCGACCAACGGATGGGTAGAAAAATGGGGTTTAAGTTATAAATAATCAGTGTGTAACCTTATAAAAAAATATTTATTTAATGTTATTCGCGTTATAATTGCAGCAACATAATGAACTTTTATAATGGCAGAAACAAATGATGAGAGTCTGCTGGCCAAAGAGCCCTTCATGTTTCACTTTGAATTTAAGGATGATATGGACATTTCCTTAATGAGTGTGTGAACAAATCATGCCTCTGGATTAATTGCATGTTTAAAGAGTTTTGATTTATTTTAGGTTTAAACTAATTTAGTTAGGCGAGTAATGTGTGGTTATTATTGTTGTTAAATGTGTGCCTTCTGTGCTATATGTTTTGTTTGATTTTTGGAAAATCCAGTTTATGATGGGTATAGTGTATAGTCCATGGTATTATGTACAATGAAAAATTGGTTAATACTGAAATGATTAGGTAAAAAATATAGTTTAAATAAATAAAAACATTCTATTGCTCAAGTTTTGTTTTGTTTTTTGTTTGAGCTTTGTACTCAGTTTATACTATTTAAAAATATATAGAAAAATATAAGTTGATCATTATTTTCACCCACTTTCGATCTCAGATGGAGACTCCGCCCACTACGGTCTGAGCCTGCTGCCGTGGCGCTGCTGCCGTGTGACTGCTGTGACGTATGGTTCTGCTGTTCTGCAATCGCCCCTATCTCAAAATCCCGGCTATAACCACTGACTGCACAATATCTAGGCTACAACCGCTACAACACAATCTACAACGGGCCTTATTATATAGGGGAAAAGACCAGATCTGGCAACACCAGCCGCCACAGAGTCGCACCGCGCATGCGTCATCAAATTGCGAAAAATGAATAGAGGCAAAATCCGATGAAGGCAGCGGCACTACTTCTGTCTCAATGATGAATGAAACTTCATATGTCCACTTAAAATAATTTTTTGAAAAGGTCAGTGATGATCCAGGTGGGAAAAATTTTACCTTTTTGTGTAAACTGTGCCCGTCGGGTCTCAAGAAGCAACTAAAAGAACTATGAACTAGTTCATTTTGGAACCTGCGAACTTAGTTCAAAAAATTTGAATTATGAACTATGAACTGAACTAGTTCATTTTAAAATGTGTGAACTGAACTTTGAACTAGTTCATGTAGAAAATGAACTTTCCCAACACTGCTGATGTTGTTGTTGAGAATTTTGATGTATTGCTCCTTTTTCATGGTGCCGTTTACTGTGATTAGTTTCCCCGGTCCACCGGCTGAAAAACACCCCTAAAACATTAGGTTCCCACCACCATGTTTGACAGTGGGGATGGTGTTCTTAGGGTTGATGGCTTCTTCTTTTTTATGCCAAATGAAGGCTACATCATTGTGGCCAAACAATTCAATTTTTGTTTCATCTGACCATAAAACAGAAGACCAGAAGTCTTCTTCTTTGTCCAGATGAGCATTTGCAAAGGCCAAGCAGGCTTTAGTGTGCCTTATCTGGAGAAGTGGTGTCCTCCTTGGTCTGCGTCCATAAAACCCAGCGGTGTGCAGTGTCCATTGGACTGTCTGCCTTGAGATGTTGCCACCAGCAGAGCACAGATTCATGAGTATGGCCTTGGTGGTGATCCTTGGATTCTTTTTTTACCTCTCTCACTATCCTCCTGGACAGCACAGGTGTCACTTTTGGCTTCCGACCACGTCCTCTGGGATTTTTCACAGTGCGGAATGTCTTGTATTGTTTAATAATACTTTGTACTCTAGCCATTGGAACTTCAAAACATTTAGATATGGTCTTCTAGCCCTTTCCTGACTTTTTCACCTGTTGAGTTGATTAAAACAGCTGTTCATAATGAATCAGGTTAATTAGGATGCTTTAAAACAGCTTGGACTATTTGGAATGGTATAGAACTGGATTTTCCCGTAGACTGTGACAGTTTTGCATAAGGTATGAATAATTTTGGACATGCCACTTTTTGTTCAAATGTAAATAAAAACTGAGAAATATTTCTGACCATGGCACATTTTTATTACCTTGGTACAGGCATGTATTGCTGCATTTTTATTACGCTGCTTGAGGTACGTATTGCGGCTGTTCAGAATTCAAATTATCCAGGTAGTGACTCTAAAGTTTAATGCTCTATCGTGTTGGAGATATCCCTTACACCAAACCCAACCCTAAACCTACCTGATAGTGTTAACAAATGCAAAAGTGAATTTGCCCTGTTTAGTAAACCTTGCCCTATAACTAAAATAATAATAATAAAAAAAGCCCTAAAACTAACAAAAAAGACAAAAACACGGCAAAATTACCAACATTTTGACTAGAATTAAAGTGAAAAAAACTGGTGCAGGCTGCGCAGGCTGATGGGTTATTAACGCAAACTGAGATATTCACAGTGTTAAATAATTGGCACAAGCTAATTGGTTCATGTTACATACACAGCCAATGAGCTTACTGCTTTACATTTTTATATTTAAATGGCTGGTTAGCATTCACTAGGGTTCCTCTGAAACCCTCCACCTCCCCAGCTCCACCTGTCTAGATTTGCTACAGGTTATTTTATATGCTATTTGTGCAGCAGTATGTGTTAAATACTCCCAGCACTTTATCAGTGTATGTATTGGCAGTATCAAGTTCCTGTACTTGCTTTGCAGCCGCAGCAGCATTTATCTACAACAATAGCAATAACCAACAGCACCAGCAATTCAGCAGCGTAGCAGATCTATTCTGCCAAGATCAAATACATTAACATTGTCATATCCATTACCATGCTAAAATCCTCAGAGAGCTGTCATGATAGAAATATAAAAGCAAAATCAAATTCAAAATATCAGCAAAAACTCTTAGTATATCAGTGATACTACAATAATTGGAACAAACACTTTAAATGTCTTATTAAAAAGTCTTATTCAGTAAAACATTTGCAAGTTACTGTCTGACCTGTTCTATCATAGTTTAGACACACACACACACACACACACACACACACACAGACAGAGAGAGAGAGAGAAAATGCTTCTTAACAGTTGTATTGTGGATGGAAGGCATATTTAGAAAAGCAGAGGGATAAATAATAAAGTTGGCATAACAAAAGGATGCAATCCTCTGATGTCACACAGGAGTTTAAAGATGAGAGCCAGCCAGAGGAGCTCTCATGAATAAGAGACCCAGACGAGGAAACAGCCGTTAGACAGTCAGCTCAAGCGCTGAGCAATACACAACAAAATGACCCAAATGGCCCGTGCTGTGGCTAGAGGAATCAGGGAAGCTCTCTTTTCCACAGCAGCTATTTTCTCCAGCAGTTCAGTCAAGCAGGCCAACATTATTCAGGGCATGCTGACTGCATCCTCTGTACCCTGATGGTATTGATCTCTGTAGATGGAAAGCACGACTGCTTGGCTTCACAAAAAAGAAAGAAGTGCAACATAGACAATAATGCTCGAAGACCAAAGCATCTGGGATGGAATTCAGAAAGGTCGGAGGATTTATTGAAATAGGCTGACATTTATAAAGTAATATAGGCTTCATTGTGAAGGTCTAGCCTTTTTAGAAGGCATCATTTACACCATGACTGTTTGACTTGTGAGAGATTTGTTTCTCTAGCATGAAATGAGAAAAAGGGCCATCCATGAGAGGCCCAGCATGCATACTGTATTCAATACAGCAGTGGAAGTGTGAGATTTATTTATTTATTTGCTTGCTTGCTTGTACTTTCTTTGCATGTACTTTTCTTTCTTTCTTTCTTTCTTTCTTTCTTTCTTTCTTTCTTTCTTTCTTTCTTTCTTTCTTTCTTTCTTTCTTTCTTTCTTTCTTTCTTTCGTAATTGTGTATGATTACAGTAATTATAATGTTAGATAAATAATTTTAAAAGTTTTTATTCTATTTTATTTTCATTAAAGCCTGTACTCTTGTGTTTTGGTTGAAAAAAAGTTTTTCACCAGCTGCTTAATTGTATTGCTTACTTTTATTCAATGTAATGTACAGTATGTAATGTAGATTTTTTTAGAAGTAACATAAAACTAATAAAAAATTGTAGATTAATTGATTGATTCATTCTTTCATTCTGTTAGTCTTTCATTCATTTATTCATTCAGTCTTTCATTCATTCAGTCAGTCAGTCAGACTTTCAATCATTCTGTCAGTCTTTCGTTCATTCGTTCATTCAGTCTTTCATTCATTTATTCAGTATTTCTTTTATCCATTCTGTCTTTTGTTCATTCATTCATTAACTCTGTCAGTCTTTCGTTCATTCATCCAGTCTGTATGTTTTTCGTTCATTCATTCAGTCTTTTATTCAGTCAGTAAGTCTTTCGTTAATTCATTCATTCATTGTGTCTGTCAGTCTTTCATTCATTCAAGTCATTCATTCATTCTGTCTGTCAGTCTATTGTTCATTCATTCATTCATTCATTCTGACAGTCTTTCATTTATTCATTCACTCTTTTATTCATTCATTCATTCATTCATTCATTCATTCTGTCAGTCTTTCATTTGTTCATTATGTCAGTCTTTCATTCGTCCATTCATTTATTCACTCAGTCTTTAATTCATTCATTCTGTCAGTCTTTCATTTATTCTTCCATTTTGTATTTCGTTCATTCATTCAGTCATTCATTCATTCATTCATTCATTCAGTCTTTCAATTCATTCATTCATTCAGTCTGTCAGTATTTCATTAATTTATTAAGTTATTCATTCTGTCAGTCTATTGTTCATTCATTTTGTCAGTCTTTAATTTATTAATTCACTCTTTCATTCATTCAGTCAGTCTTTCATTATTTATTCATTCATTCATTCACTCACTCAGTCTTTCATTCATTCTTTCTGTCAGTCTTTTGTTCATTCATTCATTCGTTCATTCATTCATCAGTTCGTTCAGCCTTTCATATATATTTTGTCAGTCTTTTGTTCATTCATTCATTCATTCATTTAGTTTTTCATTTATTCATTCTGTCAGTCTTTCGTTCATTCATTCATTCTTTATTCATTCATTCTGTCAGTCTTTTGTTCATTCATTCTGTCAGTCTTTTATTCGTTCATTCTGTCAGTCTTTCATTCGTTCATTCATTCATTAACTCACTCACTCACTCAGTATTTCATTTACAGTGAGGTCAATAAGTATTTGATCACCCTGTGATTTTGCAAGTTCTCTTACTTAGAAATCATGGAGGGGTCTACAATTTTCAGCATAGGTGCATTTCCACTGTGAGAAACAGAATCTAAAAATAAAAATCCGGAAATCACATTGTATGATTTTTTAACAATTTATTTGTGAATTACTGTGTCAAATAAGTATTTGATCACTTGCTTATCAGCCAGATTTCTGACCCTCAAAGACCTGTTATTTTGCTTTTAAATAGTCCAGCTACACTCTGCTCATGATTCTAAATTAGTAGCACCTGTTTGAGGTCGTTAGCTGTCATAAAGACACCTGTGCACCCCACAATCAACCAAAGTCTAAGGCTGTATCCGAAATCGCCCCCTATACCCTTAAATAGTGCACTATTTGAGGGGACAGCCATTTTAAGTGGTGTTCGAAACCATAGTGGACGTTCCGGAGTGCACTCATTCAATCCCACAATGCACCGCAAAAACGAGTGTACAACCGATGTACACTCAACAGCTAGAGATAACCCATAATGCACTGTGAGAGTCGCGCGCCGACCATCGTTTCCAAGGCTACTATCAGTAATACACTAAGACGTCATGGTTTAAAATCTTGCATCACACGGAAGGTTCCCCTGCTTAAGTCAGCCCATGTCCAGGCCCGTCTGAAGTTTGCCAGGGACCATCTGGATGATCCAGAGGAGTCATGGGAGAAAGTCCTGTGGTCAGATGAGACCAAAACAGAACTTTTTGGTCTTAACTCCATTCGCCATGTTTGGAGGAAGAAGAATGATGAGTATCATCCCAATAATACCATACCTACAGTGAAGCATGGGGCTGGAAGCATCATGCTCTGGGGGTGTTTTTCTGCACAAGGGACAGGACGACTGCACTGTATTAAGGAGAGGATGAACGGGGTCATGTATTGTGACATTTTGGGCAAAAACCTCCTTCCCTCAGTCAGAGCATTAAAGATGGGTCGTGGCTGGGTCTTCCAACATGACAATGACCCAAAGCACACAGCCAGGAAAGCCAAGGAGTGGCTCCATAAGAAGCATATCAAGGTTCTGGAGTGGCCTAGCAAGTCTACAGACCTAAATCCAATAGAAAATCTTTGGAGGGAGCTGAAACTCTGTGTTGCTCAGCGACAGCCCCGAAACCTGACAGATCTAGAGAAGATCTGTATGGAGGAGTGGGCCAAAATCCCTCCTGCAGTGTGTGCAAACCTGGTGAAGAACTACAGGAACCGTTTGACCTCTGTAATTGTTACCAAAGGCTTCTGTACCAAATATTACATTTTTTTTTGACTCAAGTGATCAAATACTTATTTGACACAGTAATTCACAAATAAATTGTTAAAAAATCATACAATGTGATTTCCGCATTTTTATTTTTAGATTCTGTCTTTCACAGTGGAAATGCACCTATGCTGAAAATTGTAGACCCCTCCATGATTTCTAAGTAAGAGAATTTGCAAAATCACAGGATGATCAAATACTTATTGACCTCACTGTATTCATTCCGTCAGTCTTTCGTTCATTCATTTATTCAGTCTTTCTTTTGTTCATTCATTCTGTCAGTCTTTTGTTTGTTCATTCATTCTGTCAGTCTTTCATTCATTCAGCCATTTATTCAGTCTTTCATCCATTGATTCATTCAGTCTTCATGCATTCGGTCAGTCTTATGTTTGTTTATTTATTAATTAATTAATTAATTAATTCATTCAGTCTTTATTTCATTAATTTTGTCTTTCATTCATTCATTCATTCATTCATTTAGTCAGTCAGTCAGTCAGTCTTTCATTTCATTAACTCTACCAGCTTAATTATATTGCCTATTTAGTCATTGTTATTTATGTATTTTTATTTGTTTTGTTTATATATATATATATATATATATATATATATATATATATATATATATATATATATATATATTAGGGGTGGGCATAGATTAATTTTTTTAATCTTGGAATTAATCTAGATTAATCTAGATTAAAATGGCTAATTTGAATTCTGCTGAAGGCATTCAGAATATGTGTGCTACCCAAATAATGACTAAAAGTAAGTCTTTGAGAATGGGTTTCTCAAGCCAGGTGGCGCATTAGACCAGGGGCTCATCTCCTGTTTCCAAACTCCTTCACAAACTGCTCGATAAAGCTGTTCTATAATAATTTGTTGATGAAAATAAATTATGTTCAATAAGATGTACTTGTGTTTACTAACTAACTAACAATGAAATTATTTTTTCTACCTATTAGATTGTGTTTTTTTAACGTCTTCTACACCTACCCAACCCTAAACTTAGCCCTTACTGTAATAAAAAAACAGTATTATTGTTGTACAGTGTGATAAAAATATACATCTACGTGTAAGTTTCTGTGTATACAGTATGATATGATGCGAGTTTTCTCAAGTGAAACGGTAAAAGTGACACTCACAGCAGTTTTGGAGATTGAATTTATATGTTCATGTGAGATGCAAATGCCAAAAATGACCGGGAGCGTCACGTGTGTTTCAGTATGCGTGTAGTAAAAGCGCGTCTCCACCATTCATACATACAGCTAGGCAAACGGAACATACCGGATTCATATTAAAACGGTCTTTTTGCATTTCAGTTTTCACAGACACTAGTCCATATCGCAATTTGAATTAAGTGACAGACCAACATTTGATTTATGAATCCAAAAAACGACGAATTTACGTGGCATTTCGCACTATAGTACATTCGGTTTTTATGAATGGAGGACGACGCGATCCCGTCTGTGTTTTGGCGGAGGAGACGTAAACGCGCGACCATATTCTATAGTCTTTGGTATACATCCGCGTTAAACTATCAAGGTGAAAGACATCATAGCTTGCGTAGTTAAGACCCAGCTCCCAACCCAAATTTGAGAATAGATTAACGGCGATATTTTTTTTATCGCCCGATAAGAGTCTCACGTTAACGCAGCACGTTAACGCCGATAACGGCCCACCACTAATATATATTATTAATTAGTAATTTATATTTAGTATATTTGGTAAACTATAATTGTATAAAAATCATGGAAGATTGTCTATTAATTTGTTTGTTTGTTCGTTCATTCTTTCATTAATTCAATAAATGCATAAATAAAAGCCTAACTTAGCCACTTTTTGTTTGTACTGAAAACTATTTTTGCCGTAGATTATGTTCTTCTAAACCTATCATCTAAAAATAAACAGAAAAAAGTTCACCCTGCAGGAACAGTTGATATGTGTTGATAGTTTGCATCTTACACTTAGGACTTGAGGACCCATCATCTTTGCTCTGTGAACATGAAGATGTGAACACATCAAATCATTGGGGTTTTGAAAACAGCATGTATCCTGTTTTTCCTATCCTGGAATGTTTTGATGGGACCTCACACTTTTAGCAGGCTGTGTTAACATTTGCATCTCCATCACAGCGGGGCTCTTTGTCAATCAGGGCGTGTCTGAGGCCTGAAAAGACATGATTGAAGTGAAGGGAGATTTTCATGCATTTTTTTTCGAAACGCTTCACTGTACTTGACAGCATGCGAAAAATGCTATGTTACCATGGTAACCCCTCCCTCAACAAATGACCTTGCTACTCTCTCAGATTTTAGCACCTGGTGAAAAAGGGATGTTCACTTTAATGTCCAAGGTGTCTAAGCAAAAGGGAGGGGGGGGGGGATGGGATTGTAAACAATAAACAGACAAGGCGCTCTTGGCCTTTTTTTTAAAAAAGTAGCCCCTTTTGGGAGAATTTTCTGCCTTCTGGCTGTTCAGTTAGACACTATCTCAAATTTACACCTTGGAAGATTTTTCCCTTTGGAGTAGACACACAACAGCAGGGAGGCAGAGTGCTCTGCATGACTTTTCCACACATAAAAACAGCCAGGGAGCTTCTGTTATATGGAACAGGTTTGTAGCAGTGCAACTTTTGCATTGTGTTCCGAGTGATGATATTAGATGATGGAGGGACAATCTGTTCTTACTCACAGCTTACGTGGAGCTGGCCCCAGTTGCCGTTCGCTACTACATGTCAGGTATGCACTGCGTAGGTATGTGTCTCGGTGTAGAACGAGACTCCGTCCCTCAACACCTCCTGCTCCAATTTGAATCCTTGTGTGCCCTCTATTCTCTTCTCCCTTATTAACTATTGTGTCATGCAATCATATTATGTGGATGTGCACTGTGCTTTTCCCCTATATTTGTGCAAAACACAATTGCTCAATAGGTTCTAGTGTAACCTGCTGAGTAGCTGAATGCAAAGCACATTCAGCATAATGTTTTTAGCTGCTTATGAAATGATTATTAAATATTGGTGGTTTCCTGCTTTGCATCGCTCTAATGTAATAGTGAGTCATTATTTTGAAGTCATTAATTGCTGTGGTTTTATGCGGTGCACAGATTTATGTATCTTCTTCATTCACGAATAAGCTTGTCTTTTTAATATTTACCTCATTAATTCATAGTCATTCCCTTATTAATTCATATGTAAATGAACTGAATTCATATATCTAAGCTGATAGAGAGACTCGTAAGGGTTATAAAATTAATATATACTACAAGATAAATGAATATATACTACAACACACTAGACTGAATAAATATTTCTCATGATCTTAAAAACCTTTTCATCTAAAGGCTTAGCTTAAATGCATGAAATCAGTTAACTCTGGGCCTAGTAACTGTAAAAATCTGGTTGTGTTTGGGTCAAATTGACATTTTCTTTTTCCCGAAAATACTAGTTAATGTTATCTCTGTGGAATCAAACTTACTGACTTTTGTAAAAATTATTTACATTAAAAAAATCATTTAAAAAATGAGGTGCCTACTTTTGGATAAATGAGGATTATGATTAATCAGATGTAAATAGAAACACAAAACAGTCCTAAATGAAAGAAAACAAGTTGATAAAAAGACTGATTCCAATATTTGGTGATAATACAGCATAATGAGAGATTTATAAGCAATTGTTTGGAGTCCGGTCATTTTTGACCGGGAACACCATAAGTGTGCTTTTTGCAATTTTGTACAAAATAAAAGCATTTAAAAGCAAACTTCCTGATTAAACATTAAAGTACACTAGTGTGATAAACAGTGCAATTTTTTTTTAATTATGTTTATATTAGTGGTGGGCATAGATTAATTTTTTCAACCTAGATTAATCTCACTGTAATCTTGGAATTAATCTAGATTAAACTAGATTAAAATGGCTAATTTGAATTCTGCCGAAGGCATTCAGAATATGTGTTCTACCCAAATAATGACTAAAAGTAAGTCTTTGAGAACGGGTTTCTCAAGCCAGGTGGTGCATTAGACCAGGGGCTCATCTCCTGTTTCCAAAATGCATCACAAACTGCTTGACAATTTCATTTACAACACAATTAACTATACAAACTTGTGTAACCAACTATTCCTACACTGCATGTACTTCTGCGTAAAAGGCTGCGCGACGTGCGCGTTGCAGTTAAATACACAGACGCGCACGGGCATGGAGATCTGCGTGCATAGTCTTCGGTTGCTTTTAGAAGCGTCAATTCAGTTGTTGCATATAGTTTAATGTCTTTATTTTGGGATTATCAAAGTAAATTATAACTCAAATTTGAGATTTTACTGGGGCACAGCAGATTTTCACTGGGGCACGTGCCCCAGTAAAAAGGGTCTAGCAAAGCCCCTGCCCTGAAGCAAACCCGGCGGCTTCATAGCTGCATCCATGTTAGCACGTCACATTTGATGTAGTAATTTCACAGTAGGCATACACACAGGTTCGAAGACTCGTTCTCGCCCCTTACAGTGCAATTCGGCTAGGTATACATCTGCGCTAAAATATCAAGGTGAAAGTCATCATATCTTGCGTAGTTTAGACCCAGCTCCCAACCCAACTTTGAGAATAAATTAACGGCGATATTTTTTTTATTGCCCGATAGGAGTCTCATGTTAACGCAGCACGTTAACGCCGATAACGGCCCACCACTAGTTTATATTGTGAAAATGATTCATAAAAAAATGTTCTTTCACTCAAAAAACGAGGTACCTATTCTTAGATAAATGAGGCCTACGATTAATCAGAAGCAAATAGAAACACTAAACCAGTCCTAAATGAAAGAAAACAAGTTGACAAAAAGAATGAATCCAATATTTGGTGATAATATAGCATAATCAGAGATTTATAAGAGGCTGTTTGAAGTCCGATCATTTTTGACCAGGAACATCAAAGGAATCTGAACACAACCAGAGGATTAACCCTCCTGTTATCCTTGGGGTCAATTTGACCCCATTCAATGTTTAACGTATGTACATATATAATTGACTTTTTTTTTTTTTTGCTTTAGATTGAATGACTTTTCTTAAATTAATGGGGAAAACTTGGTAAACATAAAATTAACATGATATTATTATTTCAATGCCCTGTACACATTTTGTCACATCGGTGTTCTTTGGGGTCAATTTGACCCCAAGGTCTTTTAGCTGTATAAAACATAAGAAATATAAAAAAATTACACACATTTGTTTTGGGCGATATTGAGGTCACTATAACATGCTATGATTTTATAATATGCACTATAATTTTATATGTTAAGTATAATAAAAATAAAAATAAAAACTAACACAACCATACCTGTAGTATTGCGAGAACCTCTGTCAACTGAATTGCTCTCTCAATTGAAAATGGCCTCTAAGCAAAGGTTCTCTGTCAGTGAGATTTTGTCACAGGTGTTTGACAGTGAAAGTGAGGGGTTTGTTTCAGAGTGTTGTTAAGTAGTCAACAAAGACATCAATTACCTGACACTAACCTTTTAGCAAAAAAAAAATCATATTCTGGAGGTTTTAAATTGCTGGGGTCAAATTGACCCCAGTGGTAAAAAGGTGTTAGCGGATTTTAGGGTAACAGTTAAAACAATTGACCCTTATGACTGGTTTTGTGTTCCAGAGTCACAATTACAAATAAATAAATAAATACTGTAGTAATGTATTTGTGCATGTGGTGAATCTGCAGTTAGACCCACATTATACATTTCAGACATGTTAAGGTTCTTTTTTATATTCATATTTTTTTCCCAAACAATTTTACTTCAGCATTGAAAGCATTTGCAAATGCTACACTGTTCTCAGACCAGTTCTAAAACTAGTTCAACATGTTCAATCTGCAAAAACAAGCACCGACCAACAAAAAAAAGAGAGATACAAACTGATCAGACAAAACCCGATGAATGTATTCTGTTGCTGTTTGTCGGCGTCTGTTGTTGCGGTGTGAATTGGCCTTTTATCCCACCGTAACATAATTTATATTCATTCCTTTCACTGCTTTTCTGAATACAGATGACTAGGACAATACAGAGCTTCAATTAATTTACACACTAAAATGAAGACTTGCTAGAATGAAGAATGTGTTGTTATTATGTAATTTAGCAAAGCCAGTTCTCAGTCAGAGTCATTCAGGTCTTGAAAGGAGTCTGAATTAAAACTTGTATTCTCATTACAGGAAGCTTCGCATTGGCTGATCTGGGCATGTGTGAGCCTCCTCCGTCATCCACTGTATATTGTTCCGACATAAGCCTGCTGCAGGACAGATACGGTCTGAACGCCGGATCCGATGCCGACTCGGACCCAGAGGGGGTCATGACCCCGGAGCGTGCCGTCCAGCTGTGGAGCGGGCAGCCGCTGAAGTCTCGCCGCAGCTCTTGCCTGTCCAGCCCCGACCACTCGGTTCTCACTCTCACCGACTCGGAAAACGAACACAAGACTGATGAAGAATCAGGTAGGAGAGAGAGAAAAACACTTGGGTGTGAAACAAATGAAGAGACAAATGAAAAGACACTGATGATTGGAGATTTATCAGAAGGGTAGTGCATCTAAATTAAGTGGAAAATCTGTAATTTGGTAAGACATTAGTTCCAACAAGGAATGCCGGTGTAATGAGACATCTAAATAAAATGTTCTCATTTCCCCAAAGGCCTTCAGCCTTTTTTGAGGTGAAATTGAGCATACTGAATCATTGAATAACGACTATTTATACGATTCCCAACACTTAGGCGTCAATATTTGTAAAGCCGCTTCTTTTTTCTGAAGACTGCATTCACTGCGATGCCGAGATCAAAGCGATATACAAACCAAAGAGAAATCATCTCAATGCCTGCAATCTCAAGTGCCGTTTCTCTTTGATATAACGAGAGTTTATTGCAACAAACCAGCCCGTCTAACTTGCCAATGTCAAGTGCCGCGTGATGCATTTATCTGGTTATCAGGTCATATTCCTAAGAAGCTCTTTGCTGAGTGTTGAACTGACACCGTTGTAAAACAAGCACCACACAGAAGCATGTAAATTCAGAGGATGAACTGTTGGTTAAGCTACAGTTGTACTTCTGTTATCAGTCTCATCAGAAAAATAATTGAAACATAGTCACTAGACACTAGTCTCATTAAAAAGCTTATCTTAAGATTATCTTAAGATTTTGTTTTAGGGCCTAGTAATATTTTTTGTCTCTTTTTTTTTTTTTTTTCAAATTACATTAGTGTTGTATAATATTAATACATTTTTTGTCCATTATATATGGACTGAAATTACATAACTGTAGTTGATAAAAATAAGATTTTAAGTAAAAATCATGTGCAAAATGACAATAATGTGCCATATATACAGTTTACTGTTCAATAATTTGTTGTCTGTATGATTTTCTTTACACTATTAATAATTTTATTCACAAAGGATTCATTAAATTTATCAGAATTGTCAGTAAAGACATTTAAAATGTTACAAAACTAAATACATTATGATATTTTGAACTTTCTGGTCATCAAAGAATACTAAAAAGATTTCTACAAATCTTCAGAACAACCTTTTTCAACACTGTTCATAATAAGAAATGTTTCAGGACCAAATCAGCATATTAAAATGATTTCTGAAGGATCATTTGACACTAATAACTACACTCTTAAAAATAAAGGTGCTTCACGATGCCATAGAAGAACCTTTTTTGTCTAAATTGTTCCATAAAGAACCTTAAACATCTGATGAACCTTTCTGTTTCACCAAAGGTTCTTTGTGGTGGAAGAAGGTTCTTCAGATTATAAAAAGGTAGGGGAGAGCGGGGCACAACCTAACACTTTTTGAATTTCGCGGTTTATGTAAATCCACTTGGGGTTCAGAGTACTATTTTTATCCACATTATTTTCACACTTGTCTAGTAAAAATATATCGCTTTGTTTCATATTTACAGTGTATGCGTTTTTCATTATTTACCTCAAAAGAAAGGAAATGAAACGTGACAACATGCCCCGTAGGTGGGGTACATTGTAACATCTGAGGGGCACGTTGTAACACGACCATATGACAGCTTAAAATGTTATCTGATCGAATGAAAAAAATATACACAACAAACTAAAATATTTTGTCAATAAAATACGTGTTAACTTTTTCAAATGAAGTAATGACGTTTTTTAAAAAAAATAAAAATGATCTAATTTTTGAGTTTGACAATGAACACATCGCAACAATGCTTTGAACGGCCCTGATCGCAACACACAGCTGTACAGTAGTTCAAAACAATGTGGACAAATAAATGAAACACATTTAGACATTCAGAAAAACACTCCCGTCCCTCCACACACAGCTCTCACAGAACAAGACACACATAAACAGGCCAAAATGCTTTACATTCCTTGAAATAATAACATCTGAACATTAAACATTGATAGTCAGCCTTTATTCACCTGTTTCTTGTGGTTTCTTATCAAAATCCTTAGAAGTAAATAGTGTAAATTGCATAGAGTAGCATAGTTTAATAACAGCGGGGCATATTGTAACATAGTGTTACAACGTTCCCCATCTGCGCGACTGGAGTTTAAAACAGATTAGTGTCTTCTGCTGGTTTGCCAAGCATTAATAAACTTAAACTAATAAACTTAATCTAAACTGATAAATAACAAATTGGAGATTAAAAGAATAGCAGTTTTGTCTAATTTTAAATGAATACTAAAAACTGAAATGAAAAGTTTACTTCAGCCAGAAAAGTACTTTTACTATGGTAAAATAAATATTCAGCGATATCTTCAAAATGCTTTTGAATTTTGGCGCTCTTTTTTCTCTGCATAGTGTTGCTATGGCAACTAGTAAATACCATAAATTTGGTTATGCTAGCCTGTGTGGAAATATTTGAACCACATGTGTTACAATTAACCCCATGTTAGGTTGTACCCCGCTCACCCCTAAGTAAGAAATGGTTCTCCAAAGAACCTTTGACTGAATGGTTCTTTGTGGAACCGAAAATGGTTCTTCTATGGCATCGCTGAAGAACCTTTTAAAGCACCTTCATTTTTATGAGTGTAGAGTAGTGGCTGCTGAAAATTTAGCTTTACCATCATAAAAATAAATTACATTTTAAAATACACTTAAAAAGAAAAATGTTAGACTTTTTTAATTAAGTCTTACTGGCCGCAATCTTTTTGTATATGTCAAAATTATCCTTATAGGATATAATAAGTATACTAGTATTAGCTATTATTTATACAGTAGGTTCTGTTTTGTGAATTCTTCATACATTAGAAACAAATTTTATTTTTTGATAATTTCTTTTAACATTTTTGCATTAGAACATTGCAATGCTCACAGTGGTTGGTATTACTGAATTTTACCTGCGCATTTGCTTCGTTGTTTGTCCAAACATACATTTTAACATTACATTAAGTTATGGATACGGCTTATCCATTTTATTAATCTCACATTAATGTATAGAAAAGATTTGGGTAAACTGAATAACCTACTAGCAGCGGGTTTAGTTGATGACCAGCTCTTGTAACAAATCAAATCAAAAAGCAAACTTTCTTGCTAGTGTTTGTAAAAAAAAGTACTGCAAGTTCTTCAAAATATTGAGATTAGAGGTTACACGCCACTGAAAGGCTTTTATTGTACGTAGAAAAGAAAAAAGAAGAGGAAGTGAACAGAGCAAAGTGTTTAGGGAGGAGATGTGAAACTCCAGGGGGTGCTAACAGAAAAAGAGCAAGATTTCCTTGTTGAGGTGAGCATGTGTGCAGAAAGGGGAAGTAGATCTATAGGGCTGAATACAGGCAGTCATCGTTCAAAGCCAGCCCAGCTATACTGCTCCATTCCTGGACATCAAGGCCACCACATGCATTAATGGAAGCAGGTTGTGCAAAGGAAAGGCACAATGCGGGATTTATGATACCTGCAGCGAGATGCAATAAGCACCAGGTGCGTCTCATCACGCACTGCCAGCAGTGTTCCAGTTTTGTTCGCCTTCTTCTAGTGTCGCGCTCCTATTGTGAGCCTTGGTATGAGGGACAGAAAGATGATGGTGGTGGTGATAAGGGGAAGTGAGTATTGGGCACTGTCTCTCAAACGGTCTAAGGATTTAACATAGGAAATTGACACTTTTCACTAATACTTAAATCAATACATGCACTAACGTTAAACTATCAGACATTACATAAAAACAGCAAAATTAAAATAACACTAAATGTTGCTGTTTACTTGATTGAATTTGTCAAGTTAAACCAATTAAATTATACAACAGTTCTTTCTGGACCTTGAATCTCATTGGCTGAGAGCCTTTTCCAGCAATGCGATATTTCAGTGAAATATTGAACAATACAGAACTCCAACGTTTCACCGTTTGTATCATTCCACTTGTGGACGCCAAAATCCACTATGATTTTATAAATAATACTGTTACTGTGTCACAGAATGTAGTTTTAAGAGTTTTTTAGGCAAGAATGTGGTGGTTTAGACTACATGTATGCAGTTTGTTAATAAGGATAGCATTTCAAAAAAGTTATAAATTGATTTGCATTTTATTGAGTGAAATAAGTATTCGACCCCTTTGCAAACCATGACTTAGAACCCTAGTTGGCAATCACAGAGGTCAGACGTTTCTTGTAGTTGGCCACCAGGTTTGCACACATCTCAGGAGGAATTTTGTCCAACTCCTCTTTGTAGATCCTCTCCAAGACATTAAAGTTTAAAGGCTGATGTTTGGCAACTTGAACCTTTAGCTTCCTTCACAGATTTTCTATGGGATTATAAGGTCTGGAAACTGTCTAGGCCACTCCAGGACCTTAGTATGGTTCTTCTTGAGCCACTCCTTTGTAGCCTTGGTCGTGTGTTTTGGGTCATTATCATGCTGGAATATCCATCCAAGACCAATTTTCAATGCCCTGGCTGGGGGAAGTAGGTTCTCAAGTCCTTCACGGCGTAGTGTGTTATCAATTGATTTTTTTTTTGTGATGGTCCCAGCTGCCTTGAAATAATTGACAAGATCCTCCCGTGTAGTTCTGGACTGATTCCTCACTCACTCATGATCATTGAAACTCCACAAGGTGAGATCTTGCATGGAGCCCCAGAATTAGGGAGATTTTATTGTTGAGACAGTTATTTTGCGTCCCTGACAACCTTGGACAGCTCTTTGGTCTTAACCATGATGGAGAGTTTGAAATCTGATTGATTGATTGATTGATTGCTTCTGTGGACAGGTGTCTTTTATACAGGTAACAAACTGAGATTAGGAGCACTCCCTTTAAGAGAGTGCTCATAATCTCAGCTCATTACCTATATAAAAGACATATGGGAGCCAGAAATCTTGCTGATTGATAGGGGATACAATGCTTATTTTACTCATTAAAATGCAAATCAATTTATAATTTTTTTGAAATGCGTTTTTCTGGATTTTTTTTTTTTTTTGTTGTTGTTATTTTGTCTCACGTCTGTCTATCTATAGTAAATACTGTATACTTTCTGACAATCTATAACCCCTTTGCTAAAAAAGAAAAATTTGACTTCATTGAATTAAAAGCCATGTACCATTTTTTGTGGAAAGTGCCAATGTCTGCTACACCCCTAGAGACTTTTCATAGGATCTTTGGTGTGTCTTTGAAGGAAGGGACTTTGAGGCTTTTTGTTTGGAATGGTGGTTGATGACACTGCCACTGAAAACCTCTCGAGACTGCAGAGAAAGACTCAAGCCCTGCAGACATTAAAAACAGTAAAAAGCAATACTTCTGCAGCAGTGCTTCATTTGACAAGATCGACTCCTCCATCGCTTTTGCCCTTTCTTTCAAGTGAGTGTAAGCATATGAACCATGTGGACAGTTTCCAGAACAGAAAACAGTTTTGAGAGTGACAGCTAGTTATACAATAGAAAAAGGGGGTAAAAAAATCTGGATGAATTTGTGTATGTTCAACAGTGATTATCACTTAGGTGAAGTCTTTTGCATTTGTGTTTGCCTTCCTTCAAAGAATGAATCACCACATACACAGTTTCCCACTCAATCGAACTTCTGTTGCTCCCATAATTGAATGTTTTTTCTATGGTCCGCACCCACTCAGATAAATAATTTTCATTCACACATGAGCATCTTCAGCAAGGATGCATTAAACTGATCAGAAGTGAAAGTTATGACATTTATAATGCTACAAAATTAAATGCTGTTATTGTTAACTTTCTGTTCAACAAAGAATCCTTAAAAATGTCTTCAGATCAGCTAATTAGAATGATTTCTAAAAGGTTGTGTGACAAGTAATGATGCTGAAAATTCAGCTTTACCATCATAAAAATAAATTACATTTTAAAACTCATTACAACAGAAAACAGCTATTTTAAATGTTATAATATTTCACAGTATTGCTATTTTTACTGCATTTCTGATCAAATAAATTTTCACTTCTTTCAAAACCATTAAAAAGTCTTACTGACCCCAAACTTTTTGCATCTTTCCTTCCACAAAGAATGAATCACACAATTTCCCACTCAATCGAACTTCTTTAACTGCCTTAATTACATCTTTTCTCTATGGTCCGCACCACTCAGATGGCTGCTTCTATGAATAATCTTCATCCATACATGAGCATCTGCTTTGTGTCCAGCTGTGTTTGTAATTAGCGCACAAGCACCAAAATAACGTGTTTTTGTAGCCACCTGCCATCTCATGTTTGGTGACACTTGGTGACTTCTTCACTTGGGTAACGGACACCTGAGTCACAGTGTGAGTTTCAAAAAAAGTAGAAGTTTAGTTTGATGCAAGTTTGGCCTGTGGGCAGCATCTGTGTCGGCGGCCGTGTGCCACTGTGACAGACATTCAACGTAGCATCGGTGGCCGTGTTGCCACTGTGACAGACATTCACCGTAGCATCGGCGTGTGCCCATGCTGGGAGCAGCGTGATGTTCTCAGAAGAATCGCTTGCATTGTTTCCACTGCTGCTCTGAGACATGCAGTCATAAAACACTCTTGTGGCAGCCCACTGATCTTTGTTTTTCTCTTCTTCGTTCTGAACTTCCCTTTCAAAGCCACAGGCAGAAATTGAATCCCTCTGTCCTAAACTCCACCCTTTCTTCCGCCTACTGAGACTGAAGTCCACATCAAGTCTGTGTGGGTTACTTTAATGCACCAATGTTTACGAAAAAAAAGTGTGTATTTGTGTACATTGAAATAAAACGCAAACGCAGCAGGACTCCGACCACTAATGGATTTCCACCGTGGGAGCTAATTAAAAGGGATGGCGCGATCTGGATTTGATCAAGAGAATGCTCGGTGACTAGTCGCAGAAGTGAGTCCTGAGGCACCGTGTTCAGCCACCGTGTGCATGAAGAGCATGGCATGATGATATGATAAAGACGGCACCTTCAGGCAACACTTACACTCATTACCACTCGCTTTTGTTGGCATTCACGGGTCAACTCTCAGCGTCAAAGAAACGCCCGGCCGGCGTTCCCAGGCTCCCTTTCCCCCAAGTCTCCTCGCTCAGATCTGCCCGTCTTCTGTTGTTCGCTGAGCCTTGGTTACTTTTACAGACAGTGGGTTCATGTCCCTTGCAGATTACAGCTAAATGATTAGAGTAGGAGTGCTCATTAAAATGCCACAGATTGCTCGTGGTGCTGTTCGCACTCTTTTAAGTTCTCGTGGTGTACTGTCACACAGTTTGTACTGAGGCCATTAGCTAGTCTAAGGACACAAACTTCAGCTCTCGGGAGTCATTGCCTGTGTTATGAGAACTTGTTGCAAAATCAACAGTTAAATGTGAAAACAAAGTTTGGCCAAAGAAGATTACATAATACGAGTGTGCAAATAAACCTTCTGATGCATGAATTATTAAGTCACAAAGGCAAAAAGATTTCTGTTTACTTTATAAGTACACACATCTGAAGTACATCAGCATGTTAGTACTACACAAAAGTACTAGACTCTCTTTCATGTCTTATTGTGCTTAAACTGTCAAATACACAGTTTATGTTTAAAACACACAGGAGTTACAAAACCAGTCAGTTATGTCCATAAAGGCAAACTGCTGGGATATAAATTGCATGTTTATATTAGATCTGTGTGGCAGCAGTGTACTGTACAGTAAATAAATCAATAAATCACTGCTCTCTTGTCTCCTCTGAGCCTGGGACTCTAAATGATGTTCTGTGCTCGTCTATGCAGCCACCGACAGAACAGTTATCATGACCTGAATAATATATTTTACATAAAAGATGTTTACATATAGTCCACAAGAAAAAAAGTTAAATTTATAAAAATAACCCCGTTCAAAAGTTTACATCCCCTTGATTCTTAATAGTGTGTTCTTACCAGAATGATCCACAGCTGTTTTTTTTTTTTTGTTTTGTTTAGTGATAGTTGTTCTTGAGTTCCTTGTTTGTCCTGAACAGTTAAACCACCTGCTGTTCTTCAGAAAAATCGTTCAGGTCCTACAAATTCTTTGGTTTTCCAGCATTTTTGTTTATTTGAACCCTTTCCAACAATGACTGTATGATTTTGAAATCCATATTTTCACACCGATGACAACTGAGGGACTCATATGCAACTATTACAGAAGGTTCAACTGCTTACTGATGCTCCAGAAGGAAGAATTATACATTAAGAGCTGGGGGGTGAAAACTTTTGAAAAGAATGGAGATGTGTACATTTTTCTTATTTTGCCTAAATATCTTTTATTATTATTATTATTATTATTATTATTATTATTTAGTACTGCCCTTCAGAGGCTACAGAATATGACACATTACATAAGTTAAATTTACCCTGATCTTCAAATTAAACAAATTTTCACAAAAAGGTGGTCACTCATGCCTTAGATTTAACATCGAACTCTTAATGGTTAAAATGGTTTTTAAAGATCTGTCCACCATAGTAGAGACATACTGTTAAAACCGAAAATTAGTGCTGAATTCATTAGGCGAAGAGGAACATCTGCTAATTTCCAGTAGATTTCTGGCACACGCATAATTAAAGTGTCAGAAAAAAGAGCATGAAGATTATCTACAATTATGAAAACTAGGTAATCTGCAGGATTTTCTCATTTTCTGTTTCTGTTATCAAAAATAACACCACTTTGCTGAGGACGTCCAACCCGTTGTTGCTTCTCAAAGTGAAAAAGGATGTGAATTCTAAAACTGAGGACGTCCAACCCATTGTTGTTTCTTAAAGTGAAAAAGGAAGTGAGTACTAAAACTGAACACAGTTTTAATGAACACCCCACTCCAAATACGTCTAGTAACAGGTATGTCGACAACCAGAGGTTTTAAAGACTTGTCGAAGAGCTTTGGTTTCCATGACAACAGGTGAAACCAAATGGAGAAGTGTTTCTATGGGGAGGTCAGCGGTGAGAGTGTGCTGCATCTGATTTGTGTGCGAAAGTGCATTTGTATGTTTTGGGGATAATTTGTAATGTTTTTGTTTCTTAGCTGTAATTATTCAGAGATTCTGACCTTGGGGTTTTAAAATTAATATTCTATTTTCAAAAATACAAAGAATTTGTTAGTGTTTTTGTGTGTAAAGGTCAGATCGGCTGTTATGGGTATAATGATCCAGATAAGCACACAATTTAAATGAATCCAATGTATATGAGATTAATGAACTAGAAAATATTTACCAAGTATATTATTTCTTTCACTCATGATCCCAAGTATATTATTCTTTCACTCAATCCTAATTATTTTAGTGTGTGGAGGACAGTTAGGTCTATCCAGACCTGGCAGGGTTGACATTTGAAATTGATCCGCCATCTGTCACACTGGTTTTGATTAGCATGTGTCTTTCCTTTATCTTCCTTGATATGGCAAAAATATGCTATACATGACTATACATAGCATACATGTCATAGATGCTCCAAAAATAAAAAATAAAAAATACTAAAAATAAATGCAAAACTAAATGCTTTAAAAAGTCACAAAAGTCAGGGCAATTTTCCATAAAAAAAAAAATAATAATAAAATTTGGAATATAAAACCTGATGAACAACAACACATGGAAAATGGAAAAACCATGCGTGACAAAGTTAGGACACCCTTACTGTTAACATAAAAATTAAGTGGGTAAGTAGCCGTCAGGCACAGCTAATCAAATGCCTTTGATTAATTGATCATCAGCAAGTGTGAGCACCTCTGTAAAAGCAGAAGTTTTGCCATTTTGCTGGTCTGGAGCCTTCAGATGTGCGTTAACAAAATGCCAAATAGAAAAGGCATCAGAAATGATCTTGGAGAAGCAGTTGTTTCTGCCACCAATCTGGGAAAGGTAAATGTCACACTTGCTGGTGGAGGGCTGATGATTTTGGGCTTTGTAAGGTGCCACAGGACCTGGGCACCTTACAGTCATTGAATCGGCCATGAACTCCTCTGTACACCAAGCAACAGGTTTTATGTGCCAAGGAAAATATATATTTTTTAAATTATAATTATAATATAATTATTAACTTTTTCAAATGACTGTATAACACCAGTATACTAAGATTGGATATTTTCCATTGTTTTTCTATGTAAACATGGACACGTTTGACTGTTGCTCTCACATCACTTGCAGCATCTCGTACATGAAACAGCATTCAAAAAATGTGGCACTCAATTTAAAAGAAGTTCAATTAGCATCTCATAACCTTGCTTTTTCTATTTCACTGCCAGCATCACATCATTCTGTGTGAATTGCACCTAGCGATATGTTCTACATTACGGACATTAATTAATTAATAAACAGCAGTAATTAATCATTTAAATGATGGAGAAGTGCTTTTTTTAACAGACATATATCCAAATGCACATTGTAGTTAAATTTCAGCATTTTGAATGGTCATTTTATGTGTCTGCATAAATCCTTGAGGCCTCTAAGCATTGTATTTGTTCTCTAAACATCATATTTGTTCTGAGTGTCTTTCAACCTGACAGTCAACTGAATCAAAATACTCAAGTTCAAGTTTCCAAATAAAAAAAACCTACATAAACTTCTAAATAAGATGTGATTTTAAATACACAAGAAAGTAAATGAAAAAGACAGATACAGGTGCTGGTCATATAATTAGAATATCTTCAAAAAGTTGATTTATTTCACTATTACCATTCAAGAAGTGAAACTTGAATAATGTATACATTCATTCCACACATACTGATATATTTGAAGTGTTTATTTCTTTTGATGATTATAACTGACAACTAATGAAAACCCAAATTCAGTATCTACGAAAATAAGAATATTGTGAAAAGGTTCAGTATTGAAGACACCTGGTGCCACCCTCTAATCAGCTAATTAACTCAAAACACCTGCAAAGGCCTTTAAATGGTCTCTCAGTTTAGTTCTGTAGGCTACACAATCATGGGGAAGACTGCTGATTTGACAGTTGTCCAAAAGACAACCATTGACACCTTGCACAAGGAGGGCAAGAAACAAAAGGTCACTACAAAAGAGGCTGGCTGTTCACAGAGCTCTGTGTCCAAGCACATTAATAGAGAGGCGAAGGGAAGGAAAAGATGTGGTAGAAAAAAGTGTACAAGCAATAGGGATAACCGCACCCTGGAGAAAATTGTGAAACAAAACCCATTCAAAAATGTGGGGGAGATTCACAAAGAGTGGACTGCAGCTGGAGTCAGTGCTTCAAGAACCACTACACACAGACATATGCAAGACATGGGTTTCAGCTGTCGCATTCCTTGTGTAAAGCCACTCTTGAACAACAGACAGCGTCAGAAGCGTCTCGACTGGGCTAAAGACAAAAAGGACTGGACTGCTGCTGAGTGGTCCAAAGTTATGTTCTCTGATGAAAGTAAATTTTGCATTTCATTTGGAAATTAGGGTCCCAGAGTCTGGAAGAGTCAGGAAGAGAGGAGAGGCACAGAATCCACGTTGCTTGAGGTCCAGTGTAAAGTTTCCACAGTCAGTGATGGTTTGGGGTGCCATGTCATCTGCTGGTGTTGGTCCACTGTGTTTTTTGAGGTCCAAGGTCAACGCAGCTGTATACCAGGACGTTTTAGAGCACTTTATGCTTCCTGCTGCTGACCAACTTTATGGAGATGCAGATTTAATTTTCCAACAAAACTTGGCACCTGCACACAGTGCCTAAGCTACCAGTACCTGGTTTAAGGACCATGGTATCCCTGTTCTTAATTGGCCAGCAAACTAACCTGACCTTAACCCCATAGAAAATCTATGGGGTATTGTGAAGAGGAAGATGCGATGTGCCAGACCCAACAATGCAGAAGAGCTGAAGGCCACTATCAGAGCAGCCTGGGCTCTCATAACACCTGAGCAGTGCCACAGACTGATCAACTCCATGCCACGCTGCATTGCTGCAGTAATTCAGGCAAAAGGAGCCCCAACTAAGTATTAAGTGCTGTACATACTCATACTTTTCATGTTCATACTTTTCAGTTTGCCAAGATTTCTAAAAATCCTTTCTTTGTATTGGTCTTAAGTAATATTCTAATTTTCTGAGATACTGAATTTGGGGTTTTCATTAGTTGTCAGTTATAATCATCAAAATTAAAAGAAATAAACACTTGAAATATATCAGTATGTGTGGAATGAATGTATACATTATACAAGTTTCACTTCTTGAATGGAATTAGTGAAATAAATCAACTTTATTTTGTGAAGTTCACCAAATCAGCTGCACTGAGAACCGGTCTCTCTTGTAGAGGACGAAAAAAGCCAGCTGGGTTGTTTAGTTGAAGATAGGCTCAACCCAGCAGTTGGGTAGAAAAAATGACCCATTACAAGAAAACTACCCAGCACCTGGGTAAAAAAATATTAAAAATAACCCAATAAAATGACCCAAAAAGCTGAACCCAGCATTTGGGCTAAACTAAATAAATAAATAAATAACCCAGCATCCCTTTTGAAAACCCAGCATCCCTGTTGTAAATTTTGATGCTGGGATCCTGGTTAGGTAGGTTTTGATGCTGGTTTAAGCTGGTCCTTTGCTGGTTTTGATGCTGGGATGCTGGCTAGGTATGTTTTGATGCTGGTTTAAGCTGGTCCTTTGCAGTTTATGCTGGTTAAAGACCATAAACTGGCTTTTTTTTCACCAGGGATGTTTTAGTGTTCAGAAAAAATATTCAGAACCTAGGTAAAAATATTAAAAACAACCCAATAAAATGACCCAGCATTTGGTTTAAAAAATGCATTACTAATAACTAGTTACTGCCCAATTGGTTTTGAGTGCCTACTTTTTGCTAATACTGCTGGTGGCTAAAAGGATTTTGCCTTGTATGCTAGCATCTCTGTGTCATCATGTAGCTGTGTTTCACGTGCATGGCACACCATGACCATGACTCCGGGAGCTGTTATTTTTGGTGCGAGTGTGACCGCTTCTAATGAATCTCTTAATGCTGCTTGTTCCTTCCGATGCTTATCTGTCCCACTTTCACATCACGCTGTTATTTCATGATTGTTTACAATCCATTAGCATTCGCATGGCTCTCAAATAACGCCTGCGCAGCTATTCCATCGTCGCCTCACAAGGAGAAATAGCTGTGACAGCGCTGAACGTTTATTTAACGTGTCGATGGCGGCGGCAAAGAGGTAATTGAGAATTGATTTGACCATAATGGCTTTTCATATGTTCCCTACAGAATGCTGATGCCGCCTGATTAAGCCGTGAGACGGCAATTTGCCACTTAATGGGGTCTGCCCTTGTCCTTTGCACAAGATGAACCGACGGTGTGAGAAGTGGTAATAAAGGGACAGTGTTCAGAGGTGTCGTCCGCATCTGAGTCATTGTTCGGAGCACGTTACTGTGGTTTAATCTGTTCTCGCTTTTGTCACCTCAGAGCGTTCGCTTTTTAGAGGGAAGTTTCTTAGTTCCAGTTTGCTGCACAGTCTCAACAACTGCAGCAAAAGCTGATGATACTAATGCCCGAGTACGTTTCCTGTGCCTGCAACGTGTAAAAGGTGCAGTTTTTTTAATAAATATGGAAATGAATACATTTGACAAATATCTTGAAGTAAGGTTAAGCACAGATGTTAGTTTACTTAGAATCCATGAGAAATGAGAATGCTATTTTAAAAAGCCTTATTTTATCTTGGTCAGAAATTTTCAAAGGGCGTTCAGGGGCCGTAAAGGTATACACAGTCAAACCAAAAATTATTCAGTTGCCAGATATAATTTTTGATATTTTTTTACTAGTGGGTGCAGGACACTATAGTTCATTTATGTAATGAGGATAGCAAAATATAGTAAACTGTAACAACAATTCTTCATACAGTGGACTACCAGTAAAATTGATTAAAAAAAAAAAAAAATGGGACCAAAAATTATTCAAACACTTTGAGCTGACCATGTTTTGCTGTGTTTTTTCCTTACACCACATACAGAACAAAATTAAGCATTGCTTGGTATTAGTTGACCTAATTGTGTACTTAAACTTAACAGCTGATAGCTGACAGCTATTCAGCCTAATTAATTATATACCTTTCTAACAAAGTTATCTGATATTATCAAGATGAATTAGTTCTGACACAGTTTAACTTGTCAGTTCTCGTCATATTTTATTGCCATGTTCTAAACTATAATGAAAACTGTGATAATGTGAGAAATGTTGAAGGTGTCTGAATACATTTTCATTTAATTTACCTTTCACATTATTCAAATTTGGATTTTGGTACTATTTCAGTCTATTTTGAGAAGAAGAATTATATTGATTGCATTAATTACATCTTAATGCAACAGCACCAGTTTTAACAGTTAAAAAATCAATTTGCAAGTTGTTTTGTGGGAAAACTGTACAAAAGTGAGCAAATTATTAAATATGAATTAAACATTTTCCACAATAAACTATTTGCTTTCCAATGACAATATAAGAGCTTGTTTTTATGCTTTAAGTGAAATAAAATATAATTATTTAAAAATAATTTAGTTGTTTATTTTGATATTTCTCCTCACACAATATACAGTAAATTGTTGTTTATATGTGACAATAAAATACTGCCTTTATATTTCAGTAACAGGTCACATGCAAAGGATTCATTACTGTATATTTGAGAGTTAATGGCATTAAAAAGTAAAAAAATAATAATAATAACTCTTTTGGTTACGGAAAAAAATTATATAAAAAAAATCATTTTTTTTTTTTTAGTTTACAAAATGATTCAGTGTAAAATCTTTGACCACACTCATTTTTGTCTGTATTGAAAAAAAAAAAGCTGTATCTGAACATCTTACTCTTTTGCCATTCTGCTTGTAACATACTGTGTAGTTGGGGAAGTAGACAAAGTACAGTGCTGGAGGCCAATCCATTTTTTTTTAATGAACCATTTTGATTTGTTATTCAATTTATGAAACTCTAGACAGATTTAACCCTCCACCTCCCCCAGCTCCACCTGTCTAGATCTGCTATGGGATTCATAGTGTATGCCTATTGATGGAACTGCAACTTACTTTACATACTGACAACAGCATGTCAGTGAATCTATTGGTTAGCTAGATTGGTAAGTCAATACTTGCTCTACAGTGCCAGCCTAGGCTGCCAAGACCAAATACATTAACACTGTCATATATATTAATATGCTAAAACTATTCAGAGAGTTATCATGATTGAAATACCATTAACTAATTTCTGTTGATTATTAAGGTCAACATTTGTTGATTATTGAAGTGGAAAGACTTTAAAATTGAACTGGCTCTGTCAAAACCAATTTCAGAAAGAAGAATGAATAGCAGGTCATGCAATAACAGACTGAGTAAATAATATGTGCTGGTGATGCAATGCTCTGTTGATCTGTTCTGTTTGCATGTTGCAGTCGTCAGGTTGCCTCATGCATAGACACACTGTAATTACAATTTCTGTGCTTACATGCTTTGGTCTACACATAAATTACCTTTTTGTTGTTGTTGTTGCATAAATTATGTTTCTGGCGCAGTCACCAGATGCTTTGTTTGCACAGAAGCAGACTGAACTGAAATAAATCCAAAGCAATATTGGCTCTTCAAATGTTACCTCAGTATGGACATCCTTAACATTCCCCAGAAATACAAGCACAAGACTTGAGGAGGGTTTTTATGAGCATTGATCTCACAGTGTCAGATTGTTCAGAAAAAAGAACAACTGGGATTTCTGTATCTAGTTAGTTCTTTGATTTTCAAGGTCTTTTATATTTTAGTTTATTTTCGTTTGTGTGTGTTTGTGTTCACTACGTTTGTTGTTTGTATGATTTGCTTTTCCTTTAATTTGATTTCATTTTTCATTACAAGCATACTTTGATGATGAGGATGAAGATCTGTTTGGTGATTACTGTTTCAGTAAGTCTCATATGTTCAATGTTTTCATGTGTTTGCTGTGTGTGTCTGTATACGTGTGTGTTATATCCAGCCTCTAAATCTGATAATTAGCCACAGATTTATTTTTAATAAATTTTCAGACTTTTAAGCTATTAGCAGGAGCGATACAAATTGGATGGCGGCTGCTTTTTAAGAAAGCTTTTGTTTAAAAATGGTGTTTTCGTGTCAGGAGAATTCCCCTCTTCAAATCACCTCTTAACTGTTCATTTCTATCCCTGTTGAGAGCTGCAGTCACCGGCTGACAGATTGCTGCCTTCATCATAAAGCTCTCATTAGAAACTTCATTAATCACAATGCCTTAAACAAACCCAAGGCCAATTAGCCTCACATGGCATAAAGCCAGTCTCTTCAGTCCATTTCTCTCAATAACATGAGTAACTGTCTTTGAAAAAGTAATTTTATAGTGACTATCGTTTTTAGACAACATTTAAAATCCTGAAAGGCCTGTTTTACAAATCTCATTAGATCTTGTGTGTGCGTTTGTGAAATTATGTCATTTCATATTTTTAGTGAAAACAAATATATGTTTGACTTTCAAAACACGCATGCCTACCCGTGATTCTCGCATTCATAGAATTCTCTTTTCCCATTTTGAGTTTGATCTTGGTTTTCTCACATTTGAACAAACTTCGCATTTGTTCTCAATATCAATATAATGAGTTTCAAAATGAGTGTGAATGAGGTCAGGAATAATATCCGTCCATAATGGCGTCTATGGTTAGCACTCAATTATGAAGCAATAGTCTCATTATCACCCCTTCCACAGTAAAATTGTATAGGCACAGAAGTGACATCTCAAAAAGATTTAAAGAAACACCTGCTGCTTGCATTGTCAAACCAGCAATTTCCTTGAAACCATATTAAGTTAACTTACAGAATGCCCTTGTCAGCTTCCGACAGCCATCATTTACTAGAAGGAAAGGTGCCGTCTGGAATCATGACACTTGGCGACGTGCGAAGACGTGATACATGTTTGTGCTGAGAAATATGGGAAATGAACTGAGAGCTGCAAGAACCAAACAATCTGTATATGAGCACACAATACTTCACCAACCATTATCATTTTAGAGTCCTCAAGCAATTGCAACCAAATTTGACCTTACTAGAATGTTGAAACCATTAGAAAAGCTATGAAGAAATGGAGCTGCAGGGCAGACAATCTTGTTCATTATAAACCGCTGGAGAGATTTATGAAAGATAACGATGGAAGACATATGGTACAAAATGCCCACCAGAGTTGTGATTGGATTTGTAAGGTCCAATGAAGTAAAGTTTCTTTACTGTACACTGACTAATGCGCCATGTGATTCACTTCTTGATTATCTTCTTAATACTGTTTCGGATATAAAAAAAAATCTCAGTTGCTCAGTTACCATCCTTCTCTTGAGCTCACAGACATTCAGTGTATTCAAGTCCGAAGGTCATATGAAATGATAAAAGCTGGACTCGTGTGATGCGCGTTTGGAGTCCATTCTACCCGAATGTTATTGCCCTGGCAGCACATTAAAGGGACGTTCGGACAGCTCTGGAGCTGCACATGGGCCACGACTGCATCCATCTGACTCCAAGCCAGAGAAAACATTTATTTGTGGGTTTAAATCTGTCGACGGTTACGTAACGTCTAAATATTCTATTTTGATATCTGCGCATTCGTCACCGTCACTTCCACACTTAAAGGGAGGAAAAAACACTGCAACATCATGCGTGGATGATGACACCTCAGTGTGTCATAAATGAAATGCATAAGACATTGAGGCTTTTCTTTTAACCCACTCGCACTGTGCCAAATATGAAATCAGCTGTCAGTGGGGCTGTTTGTAGAGAGAAGCTTATAAGGTTTATTCTGAGAACTTGAGGACTTTTTATTTGCATGGAGTGCAGGCTGTAGAAGTACTGTAGAAGTGGCTTAAATTATTTCACATTCAAAGTCTGTGTGAACCCGAAGTTACGACCGGCTTTACTTCAGTATTGTAACATATTTCTGAGTGGAATTGAATATTGAATAAACAGTGGGGCTAGATTTTAAGGGCACCTTCTCACCATCTCTAGCTCGCAGGAGACTGATGGTTGAAAGGGAGGGATTACATTTTCATTTAAGATTATGATTTTTTGTCTGTGTATTAAAGAGGATTCTTCATCCAAAAATGAAAATTCTGTTGTTAATTACTGACCTTTATGTCATTCCAAACCCATAAGTCCTTGGTTCATCTTCAGAACACAAATTAAGATATTTTTGATGAAATCTGAGAGCTCTCTCTATCTCAATTTGTGTTCTGAAGATAAACGAACGACATGAGGGTCAGTAATTAATGACAGAATTTTTATTTTTGGGTGAAGTATTCCTTGCAGTACTTTAGATACAAGCTTTTCTGAAGATCCAGGACTTTATAAAAATTGCATCTATAACAGATTACTTGCATACTAAAAGTAAAAATATAAAAAAAAAAATTGTTTAAAAAAATAGTTATAGAATTTAATAACACAGCGATTTCGTAATTATTCAACCCCTATTCAACATTGCTGTTTTGCTGTTTCACCTATTTGTATGGTGAGGAACAAAATTGTCTTAAAACTAAATTAAACTATCAATTAAACCCTTGGGAATTTTATTAGAAAACGGAATTGGTCCTGGGCGACACAGAGGATCCGGAGGACCAAGGCGGAACCCAAGGCTCTGGCGACCCCGGCGGAGATGGAGGTCCGGAGGTACGTAGCGGAGCCGGAGTGACAGAGGATCGAGGCTGTGCCCACGGGAGGGAGGAGGTCCACAGAGCCGGCAGGACGGAGTGACGAGGCGCAGCCGGAGGAGTAGAGTCCAGAGGCGAAGGTGGGGCGACGACTGACCGGGGCGGAGCCGGAGAGACGATGGAGCCCGGAGGAGCTGGTGGGCCGACGGCCGACAACGGAGACGAGGGAGCACAGAGCCGGGGTGGAGCCGCAGGGTCGGAGGGCCGAGGTGAAGTCCAGGACTCTGAGACTGGAGGTGATGGTGAGGGATCCTTCAGTCTGGACACTGATGGAGACTGGCAGTCCCACGGCAAGTCCTCTGCACCGAAGGTGGGATGTGGGTGAGCAGAGGGACTGTCAGGAGACAGAGGTGGCGGGACTGGAGCAGCAGGGAGGGTGGGTGGGAACAGTCCATGCATGAGCTTCGTGACCAGAACTGGGCAGACAGGAATCTCAGGACGACTGGATGGAACCAGCGGAGGCTCTGGAAGACTGGGTTGAACCAGCGGAGGCTCTGGAAGGCTGGGCTGAACCAGCGGAGGCTCTGGAAGGCTGGGCGGGACCAGCGGAGGATCTGGAAGGCTGGGCGGGACCAGCGGAGGCTCTGGAAGGCCGGGCGGGACCAGCGGAGGCTCTGGAAGGCCGGGCGGAACCAGCGGAGGCTCTTGAAGGCCGGGCGGAACCAGCGGAGACTCTGGAAGGCCGGGCGGAACCAGCGGAGGCTCTGGAAGGCCGGGCTGAACCAGCGGAGGCTCTGGAAGGCCGGGCTGAACCAGCGGAGGCTCTGGAAGGCTGGGCTGAACCAGCGGAGATTCTGGAAGGCTGGGCTGAACCAGCGGGGGCCCTTGAAGGCTGGGCTGAACCAGCAGAGGCTCTGGAAGGCTGGGCGGAACCAGCAGAGGCTCTGGAAGGCCGGGCTGAACCAGCGGAGGCTCTGGGAGGCCGGGCGGAACCAGCGGAGAGTCTGGGAGGGCAGCCATCTTGTGCAATGGCTCTGGAAGGGTGACCATCTTGAGAGCAGACTCTGGAAGGGCAGCCATTTTGCGAACAGACTCTAGAAGGGCGGCCATCTTGTCAACAGGCTCTGGAAGGGTGTTTACCGTCGGAACATTGTTGTCGTCGTCTTCTTGAATTCCCACAGTAAAAAGAGAGCCACTCATTTGCAGAGCAAAGTCAATGTACGTTTGTAAAGTCCAGCCAGGTTCGAACATGGGCATGAGTGAAGCTAATGGCTCTAAGAGTCCTCCCCGAAAGAAAATCATCAGGCACTGCTCATCCACCGTAGACCGATTAGCCAATTCAATGAAGGCCATAGCATAATCCTCAATTGTCCGCTCACCCTGCTTGAGAAGCATGATCGGTACCGTGGAGTTCGTGCTGGAACCGGATGACATCATACTCGCTGCTGGATCCTTGTAATGGCGAAGTCTTCTGTCACAAGGAGGGTCAGAGACGTGCGGATCCATTTGCAGCATTTATTGAGAATAGTCAACAGGCAGGAATAATCACCAGGAAAACAGGAACAACGTAGGAAATCCAGGAAACAGTTCGATACACAGGCAATGGTCGCAATGGCAGGTAGCAGGAATCGTCAACGGGGTACACAGTCCAGAGTCATACACAGAGAAACCAACACAAGGGGAAACGCTCGGAATTACAACCATAGGGAACGGTAAGACTTCGCAAGGTGGCTGTGTGTGTGAGTGGCTTAAATGCAGACAGTGTGATGAGGTGCAGCTGTGAGCAGTAATCAGTAAAGTGAGAGCAGGTGAATGCAGTGATTAGAGCAGTGGCTTGTGGGGAATGAAGTCCATGAAGTGTGGTGCAAGAGTACATGAAGACAGGATAGACCAGATACATGACAGTGCTGAAGTTTGTGTAGCTAATATGACAAAGTCTACAGAGCTCTCACAAAAGCTATAGAGAAGCTATAGAGAAGAAATAATTGTATTACTTTAGAAAGGCTATATGAAGACTTTAAAGACATTTCCAAAAGTTTCTAGCAACACAGCTGGCAGCCTTATTCCTTAGCTTAAAATGTGTTGTACCAGAAAACCTTTGAGGGTGCTGAAGAAAAAGCACAATATCATAAAATGTTTGATCAGAACAACTGAGGAAAAACCTGCAATGTACAGCCACTGACTTTTAAGATGACCGAATGAAAGGAGGAAAAACAGTTTAATGCAGAGTATAGGATGAACACAAGACAAGCTTGGCTTTCATGTTGGAGCACCTTGCCGAATGCCGCTCTTGACCAAGAAGAACATAAAATGCTGACTTGAATATGCTAAAATTAATTTAAACAGACCTGTGGAGTTCTGGAAGAATTGTTTATGGGGTGACCAAACTGGAACTATTTGGACCCATGAATTAGCAGTATGTCTGGTGCAAAAAAGCAAAACTTATGAGCAGAAGAACACCATCTCCATTGTCAAACATTGCACATTCATAGAATGTTCCTGGGTGGTCTGTTTAGTCTTCAGATTGAATTATCATTGAAAATATGTATTATGTGGTTGAATTTGAAAAAAAGCACTGACGATGTGAAAACCAAAGATTGTCAGTGATCTGAAAGCTTTTTTGCAGGCAATGAATGGGCTAAGATTGCAGTAGAGAGGTGACAGAAACTTCCAAGCAGCGTTTATTGGTGGTTTTAAAGAATAAATGATTCTGCACCAAATGTGACATTTGGGGGTTGAATAGTTTTGAACATGAACAATTAGAGCCAATTAGATGTTTTTTTTTTCATTATTCATCAATTTACATTTTCAGAATTACTCATGTGTATTAATAGGTGTATTAATAAGGTCAAGGGGGTTAAAAAATTTCGATTGCAACATGTACGTGTTGCTCACATATTATTGTAGCATCATTTTTTAATATTTAGCTATTAAAATATTCCTAAAACATCAAATACTTATAAATGTCAGGGCATGTCATAACATCTTCACAGCCCCCAAAAAACCACCTCAGACGGTTGAACGTGATGTGAATCTGAGGACGAAATGACAAAATACAGATGAAAAATGATGTGAGAGGAATCAATAAATGTCCACAGCCTGTCCAAATTTAATCGAAATTGGGCTAAATAGGTCAATCTGGTGAAAATAGATAGGTCCGTTGCTAAATTGCACTCACCCACTTGGAGATCACCACTTCTAGTCACATCTGAATTTAAATTAACTTATTGTGTAATGATGTTATGATGAAAATAATAAAATATGTGACATTTTTTTTATGAGTGAGCTGGGTTTTAGCTACATTTCCTCTCTCTAGCTGCATCTCTGCCTGCGACCTTTTTGGCATCTGTTGTGTTTAGAGCGGATTTGATGACTAAAGGTCTGAAAGGAATGTGACTAGTAGTAGCTAAACAAAATTAATTTTTTCGTTTATTTTTAGTGATATTTATGAAGTACATCTTTCATGCTGTTCTTCTCAATAACACCAAATGTACAATACCATCCAAAACAACTAAATTAAAGGTAAAGTTCTATTGTCCCCTCTTGTTATACTGTGTATCAGGTCAACAGACACCAGTAGAAGAAGCAACACCAGAAGTTCTTCACCAGATTTGCTATCATATAGGCCGTCCTGTAGAAAAATATCAGTTTAGACATCCACCCGATCGACCCACAGCTCTACAGGTGTGTCTGGCCATTTATCAGCGTCAGCCACCAGACAGAGAACAATGCTGCCTTCTTGTTCTTAAAGAGCTTGTTTTCTGAGGGGAAATTTATCCATTAATTCAATTCCCAGAGCTCAGCGCCACAGAGAGCATAGAGTCTCACTCTTCACGCCTACAGTACATCCTTGGCACACATTTCATTTGTTCTGCTCAATCAAACAAATGGTTAGAAAGTAAAAAGAAAAACAAAGGAAGTGTGTTGATGATTGTAGTGGGAAATAAATAGAAGACAATGGATTTGATGGACGATAATGAGAATGACTGACAACCACCACTGTCATTTGGTGAAGGGCTCTCAAAGATCAATGCCACTTTGTCTCCAATGATAGACCGACGTATTGACAAGTTAATCAGCCAATCAGAGTGCAATCGAGACAATGCCTTCCTCATGTGAGTTTTCGTTTGTTGTTATGACTCTTTCATATGTATTATATCAACAACAACTTAGAGATGTGTCAATGTGTCAAGTGTCAAACTCGTCTTTTTTTTTTTTTTTTTTTGCTGTGTAGCAAAACAAATCTAAATGAATATCCATTTTCATTCTGTACAATATGTTTTTATGTCTAATTCCACTCAGAGTGTTTAAATAGATAAATAGAAACTTATTTATTTATTTGTGACATACTTAATTTTGTTTTACATTTTAAAATGGCTGTGAAACATGCCACAAAAAACTATTTTGTTAAATGCAATACAACAAGTTTAAAATTTTTATTTACAAAGCTAAATATTTTATCATTTTTCTACTCCACAATCAGCCATCCTAAAAACAAGAAGAAAATGTTCAATATTTCAAAACACTGATTTAGGAACAAAATGTCCAACCTTGCAATGTGCCATAAAAAATATTTTATGTAACTTTTATGTAAACCTGGTGGCCAACTACAAGAATTGTCTGACCTCTGTGATTGCCAACAAGGGTTTTGCCACCAAATACTAAGTCATGTTTTGCGAAGAGGTCAAATACTTATGGTTTTTGCTAAATCTATGAAGAATTACAAGTTTAACATTTTAAATTGGCTGGGAAAAATGCCACAAAAATCTGTTTTGTTAAATGTAATTTAACAAGTCTAAATTTTTTATTTACAAAGCCAAATATTTTTGTCATTTTTCTACTCCACGATCAGCCATCCTAAAAACAACAAGAAAATGTTCAATAGTTCAAAACACTGATTTAGAAACAAAATGTCCAACCTTGAAATATGCCATAAAGTATTTTGTTTTTATGTAACTTTTATGTAAACCTGGTGGCCAACTACAAGAAACGTTTGACCTCTGTGATTGCCAACAAGGATTTTGCCACCAAGTACTAAGTCATGTTTTGTGAAGGGGTCAAATACTTATGGTTTTTTGCAAAATCTATGAAGAATTAAGTTTAACATTTTAAAATGGCTGTGAAATATGCTACAAAAAAATTTATTTTGTTAAATGTAATGTCTACAATTTGTATTTACGAAGCCAAATATTTTTTGTCATTTTTCTACTCCACAAGAACATTTTCAATAATGCAAAACCCTGATTTAGAAATGAAATATCCAACCTTGAAATATGCATATGTGAAATATGTCTTTATGTAACTTCTAAAATTCTGATTTACAAATTCAAATATTTTTGTAATGTTTCTAACTCCATAATAAGCCACGCTAAACCAGCATAAAAATTCACCAGCTGCATTTTTTCCCATCCTGAGCTCTAATACTCTTTTGTTTGCTTTCAATATTTTCACTGTTTACTCTGTACACTTCCTGCTGTCTTGCTTCCTGGCAACCTCGTAAAATCATCCTTCCGTGACGCTCTCTGCACTGCTGTTTGTGTGGAGGTCAAGGTGTCGCAGCACATTTACATTTAATCATTTAGCAGATGCTTTTATCCAAAGCGATTCACAAATGAGGAGCACAAATACCTGCCGCTCGTGTTCAGAAGTGCATTGAAGCTATGGTGCGAGTCATGTGAAACAACCTTTATATCTCACAACTGCAGCATTTTTTTTAAACATTGCAACTTTATATTTGTCAGGGTGCCATAATGTGATTTTATATTTTATAAATCTTATCCACCTTTCTTATACCATTTGTATGTTAATTGCATTTATTAATTTGATTTTAAATACTTAAAAAAAACATGCTTTTAATATACAACATATCAGCTCTACATGAAAATCAGCATCTTGCATATTGCATCTGACTCACTTAGCTTCAGTGAACAGAATGAGTTGAGTCGGCAGAGAAAGTCTCTACACAGCAATGCCCTGTGGTCAGAAGCGTCTCCTCTCCCAGAGTCCAAATGGATGATGAAGCTCCTGTGAGCTCTTTGCTGACAGCTTCTGATAATGTGCCCTCTTTATGGAGGAGGCAGAAACTAATGAGAAGTTGAAGGCACTGAATAAATTGGAAAATTGTAGCATAATGATTCTGTCCGCTGGCCTGTTTATGGGGCTGAGGGGGCAGGAGGGAGAGAGACTAAACAGGCTTTCTCCGGAGAAGATATACACACAGACAAACAGGCGCGCTCTCTCGTACCCCACGGAGAGGCCATCCTGAGCGGGTCAGCAGCTCCCTGCGAGTCTTGGGCATTGTGTGGGGCCAAATAAAGCCTGGCACAATTTGATGGCAATTATTATGGAAATGGAGAAGCTTGTGAAAGATTAACTGGCGAAATTTAGAAATGGACTTGGATGCGAAATAAGTTCATGTTATAGAATGAAGTAGTATGCAGCTCTTATTGCTACGCCGTTTATGCTAATCTGCACAGGAACGTGTGTGTCTGCTGTATCAGCACGCGTGTGAAGACTTATCACCTCTTCCTTCACCTGAGCGATGACTCTATGGACTCCGATTTTTGCCTTACACAAGCGGCCACCCAATTGCAATGGCCTGATAAGAGCCGGAGGGGCAGTTTGGGCCTCGTTCGTGCTCTTCCTAGCCCGGCATCTGCAGAGCGATAAGTGTTTCCCCGAGAGCAGGAGGTGATGAAGGCCATAGTAGACACATTCCTTCAACTGCATTAGTGAAAGAGTGATAAGCGGCAGGATATTTTGTCGACTGCTCGGTTTCTATTTCTGCAGTGTTGTGCTGGGTAGCCCCGCCCACTGTGAAATTTCATTGGTCCAAAAGCTTCCTTCATATAGCTGTGTATAAAATATCATGAAAATCTCCATTTCAGAAGAAGTCAAGTCTCACCACCAGTAGCTGTGGGAAAAGCTGCAATTTAAAAACATTTACATTACATATTAAAAAAGAAAACAGCTATTTTAAATTGTAATTATATGGCTTCATGTTGAGGCATCTTGCTGAATGCCACTCTTGACCATAAAGAACATAAAATGCTGATTTGAATATGCTCAAATTCATATGGATAGACCTGTGGAGTTCTGGAAGAATGTTATGTGGAGTGACCAATCTGGAACTTTTTGGACCCATGAATCAGCGATATGTCTGGTGCAAAAAAAGGCAAAACTCATGAGCAGAAGAACACCATCTCCATAGTCAAACATTGAACATTCATAGAATGTTCCTGGGTGGTCTGTTTAGTCTTCAGATTGAACTCTTGTTGAAAATATGTCATATGTGGTTGAATTTACAGAAAGCAGTGGCAATGTGAAAAACAAAGATTATCAGTCATCTTTTTTCAGGCAAGGAATGGGCCTAGATTGCAGTAGAGAGAAGGCTGAAACTTCCAAGCACTTCCAAGCAGCGTTTGTTGGTGGTTTTAAAGAATAAAAGCTTCTGCACCAAATTTGATATTTGGGGGTTAAATAATTTTGAACATTAACGTTTAGAGCCAACTTATATATATATATATATATATGTGTGTTAATTATGTTCCCAATACATCAAATACCTGAAGTAAATGTCAGGGCATGTCAAAATATAAATATTGTCAAAAATATAAAATAAAAGACAGTTAAATTGTAATGATATCTTACAACATTACTGTTTTTACTATATTTTTGATCACAAAAATGCAGCCTTGATGAGCAGACTATCAGAAACAAACAAAATAGAGTCATTCGAGAAGGCTAAGTTCACACTGCAGGCAAATGTGGCCCAAATCAGATTTTTTGCTCACATGACTTATATCTGTTTTTCTCATTACAGTGCCAAGTCCACAGTTTTCCCGTGAATTTTTTCTCTTTCCCACTGTTGCCACAGGTTATTTTTAAACTTTGTGGGTTGAAGTGACCCTACTAATTCTATGTTTATCCCCCAGAATGAAATTGGGCTAGTTTTGGACTAGTTTTGAGAAGCAATTAGGCAGATTTTGTTGTGAAAACCTGGCAACCCTGTTGCACATTGTTCTTCTGTACATGTGAATGTAGAGTTCAGAACCGTAATCTGTCCATGCTGGAAATCTAATATTGGCCACATTTAAAACAAAAATGTGAACAGCTATACAAAAATTCTGAGAATTGGAATTGGAATTGTGAACAGCACAAATTGCATGGAATTTGATCTTTTCAATTCCAATTTGTCCCACTTCCATATGTGGTACTAAATCCGATACAGGTCAGATAATTCATGCACAAGTGTTGTCAAGTCCATAGTTTTCCTGTGAAATTGGGCTACTTTTCCATAGGTTGTTTTTTAAGCTTTGTGGGTTGAAGTGATCCTACTTATGCTATATTTATCCCCCAGAATAAGGGGGATAGTTTTAGACTAGTTTGGAGAAGCAATTGGGTGGATTTTTTGTGAAAACTTGGCAACCCTGTTTGAATTGTTCTTATGCGCATACAGGTCACCGTGATCTGTTCACGCTGGAAATCTATTGGCCACATTTAAGACAAAAATGTGAACAGTTTGATCTGAGCGGAAGTGACTTTTTGGTGATTCATAAAATGCAAGTCCATAACCAAGTCCATAACCAAAAAATATATATAGGCAAAATATATAGAGAGAGTCAAAAAATATATCCTGGTGATTATTTTCCCATTTTTCCTGGGTCTTATGAAGTGAAACAATCAGTTTGTGCAAGAAACTGAACACTATTTACAGCATTATTAGCTGAAAGTCTTTTTTTTTTCTGCAAACTGATTCTTTTAGTTCGAATTACCAATACATAATCACGCAATGACATAACATATATGCAAGTGTATTATTATTATTAAAGCACCCAAAAACCATGTGAAAAGTGGATGTTTTACATGTCTAAAGCATATAAAGTGAATAGACTTCTCTTAAAAAAACCCACATTTTTTAAATAAAAAATGAGAAACCATACAAACTTTCATTTTGCCTCTTCATTCAAGTACTCGGTTCACACATGCTTGTATCAGTTTTTCACTTCTAGTTCGAACTATTTTCTCAGCTCATTGTTGGAGTAGCTGATGCACTGAATGAGTTGGCAAAAACCGCCCAACTTGTAATGTAATGTGTCTCTTGTTATTTGGTCACTCCCTATACAAATAAAACACTTTATGATGGGCTGTGATTGCGCTTCATTACACAGCAGTTTTTATTAGCTTTAGTCTAAGAAATAACTAGTTAAATAGTAATGCTTGAATAGTAATTTCACTGTGAAATTTCATTGGTCCAAAACTCTCCTCCATATAACTGTATAATTCAACATAGATACCTTCTGATTGGCCTGGGTCGTGTTTTTATATTTAGTGTGCACAGACAAATTGTTTGTCTGTAAAAACTGTCGCATTGTGCACAGTTAGGTCACAGTGTAAGGTCACAGCAAGATTTGTGCAGTGTAATGTACAAATTTGCCCCTTGCTGCTATGATTGAGTTGATGGAGCGTTTCAGCAACATTTTGCTTGGCAGCAGGGCCAAGACAGAAAAAATATACTCAGGATTACTCATGATGCAGAAGAGCTGTGGTTACATAATCAACCTTCTTTCCCTGCAAGCACAATTTAAGTGGAAGATCATACGAGGATCATTTAGACACTGTTTACTGTTTCCTTCTCTTAACATCTGTCATGAAGTCCTCACATCCACAAACCCTGAAATATTCCAAACAAGCTTGTTTAACTCGTCTGTTTGCCTTTGCGTCCTGATTCACAGGACCATATGGACTTTGCATTCAGACATTTTTGCATTTCTTCTTCGAAAAATCTGTGGAATTCTATGGAATATGTGTTAAAAAAAGATGTTAACCAAAAGTCAAATAAATGTAATCAAATTAAATTTAGTTAATTTAATTTTGCATGAACTACTACAAATTTTTTTTGTAGTATTATTTTTATTTTTTGTTTACCCTCATGTCATTTCATACCTCTATGACTTTCCAGCTTTTTTCCTTCTTTGTTTAATAGTTTTCTGGCTTCTCTTTTTTGTGTAACGAAAGTGAGTTGCAACTGGACAAAAAAATACTATAAAAGTAGTTTATATGACTCATTCCCTATATTCAGAGTCCTCTAAAGCCATATGATAGCTTTGTGTGAAGGACAGACAGAAATTGAAGTTTTCTACAGATTCCGTGTGGGCCTGCTGATCCGTAAGTGATGTGGTGCGTAACCCTACCTCACCCACTCGGTGTGGGACACAGCGGGCTGCGACCCTTCAGTGGCCCAGATCTGCTGTTCAATCAGCCCAGTGAGGAGACACAGAGATCCACAGGAGCATTCAAAGCCTTATAAGAGCAGCAAACGCGCTCTTGCCTGGGGAGCATCTCACGATTCACACCCCATTGCCAATGTGCACCATTGAAGATAGCACTGGCACAGCTTTAGTGTTGAGTGCAGCCATATCAAACAAGCTGTGTGCTTGTATCCCTATATTTGTCTCTTTTCTCTCTCTTTCCATCTCTCTTCTTTTTTCCTCTGTACCTTTTTATGCTTGTATCCGTTCTCATGCCGTTTGATACGGCTGCCAAAACGCACAATCGCATTCTCTCAGAAATCACAGGGATCACAGGTAAAGTGGCAGTGGGAGACAGAAAGGTGTGTTGCAAACAACTGCTTCAACAAGCGTAATTAAGCCTCGCCAGCCGCCTCAAAGTCTCGCCGAGCCCTAGAAAGGCTTTTTTACCCCGTTGATGTTTTATTTTTTTGTCAGTCTCAATCTAATTTTAGTCGCTTTTTGAGCAAAAGGTTGTTTTCATTCTTCATCACTCGTGCTGTTTTGCATTCAGATGCAAAACCGAACAGCTGCGACTTGCCGCAGTAAATGATTGTGCTTTTTAGAATCTTGTGAATATGTACTGACATGTTAAAACAGTCAGAACTACACAGTGAGCCATTATTAGGTTTGAACATCTTACTGAGGCACTTCAAATAACTGATTTGAAAGCAATCACTGCTGACAATATGCAGGGCTATTTGTTTGTTTTCTTTCTTTATCTATTTTCTTTTTCTTTTTTTAATTGCATTGAAATTCCTCCTACTAATTCTTCCTCTTTGTCTTTTAAATTTTTTTGTCATTCAAACTTTACACCATGGTTTAACAAGGCATGAAGATAAAGTGAAGAATTGTCATCTCTTCTATGTTTCTATTTCTGCAACATCATGCTGGGAAGCGCCACCCACTGTGAAATCCCATTGGACCAAAGTCCTTAAATTAACAGACCACTTCTTATGAATGTTAAAAGTATTTTAACTTAAATAAACTTAATTAACTTAAATATATACCCCATATAAAGGTATTTCTGTCTGTTAATGTATTTGGTCTTGGCGGAATAGATCTGCTATGCTGCAGCAGTGGCAGAGCAACTACCAAGACTTGCTACTGGTCTAGAGTTAGAGTTATATTGTGACAATTAAACTCAAATATCAGCCAATAACTGATATATTGTAGTACTGATACGGTCTGCCACTGAATATAAAATGGCTGGGATAGTGTAAAACCTTAATTTCTTTTTAACTAAAGAAAGAAAGACATGAACATCTTGGATGACATGGGTGTGAGTAAATTATCAGAACATTTTATTCTGGAAGTAAATTAATCCTTTAAGCATTTTAATTTTACAGAATTTAAAAATTTAAAAATTCCCATTGTTTTTTTAGGGAAACATTTCAGGTTTTGCTAAATAACTTTAGAGCACTTTGAAGCTGCATTTAAACTGCAAGTTCAAATTCACAGGAAACACAGAAGTCCATTATATGGAGAGAAATCCTGAAATGTTTTCCTCAGAAAACATAATTTTTTTTTTTCGACTGAAGAAAGAAAGACATGAACATCTTGGATGACAAGGGGTGAGTAAATTATCTGTAATAAATTTTTTGCTCTGGAAGTGAACTTCTCTTTTAAGTAAGTATTTATAAAAAAAAAAAAAAAAAAAAAAAAAAAAAACAGCCTCAAATATCAGCCAACAAACGATATGGCATTGATACATTAAAGTGATATCTTTTCTATGTAAATGCCAACAACAAAACATTTTGCATTTTGTTTGATTATTCATCCACGTGGAAGTAAGTTGTGTTGTGTGAATGTGCAAGACGTCCAGTTCATTAGCCGCTGTAGCGAAATAACGGCAAGAATAACAAAGTGCAGTAAACATCAAAACTGTTTGCACTACAAACCAGTCTCTTCATAATTAAGATAATAAATTATAATTATATTGTTAGATACACCAGTCTGCAGTATCAAGCAGAAAAAAAAAAGCTGATTTGTACAGCTACAAATAACTGGAGCGAATGACACCCGAAGCCAGACAAATAAAATTAACGATGCAAATTTGCTAGGTAGCCCCACCCACTGTAAAATCTCATTGGTCCAAAACTAGTCCTATTTAAATGTAGGCCTATATGAAACATCAAATATATTCTGATTAACTAATACTGTAACATCATGCAGCACTTTTGGCAGACAAATTGCTTTCAAAACCTCTTTAGCTTGAAGCATTCAAGCTTTCTTTTGAGCTTGCAAATCTAGTTTTGTTTTGTTCTCGCCATAACATTCCCACCACACTCATATCTGAAGTTTGATTGTTGTCTGCATCTGAGAGGGCGAGCTACATTAATGCTTTAGTAGATGGGTTGGTCGTTAAGTGCTCAATGAAGAGTGATGTGTGTTTGACTGCGAGTAGGTTTGCTGGTTGAACAGGGCCGTGGAGAAGCGTGTCATTGTGATTGATTGAAAGCCCGTCTCTTTGTTGTTCTCTGTTTAAAGTTCACCGCACTGCGGAGGTGTAGCAGCCTCTGCTTTGAAGTGATTGATGACCGCTGCGAGATCTTATACCTAAGCTCCCTGTCACTTGCGTGCCATAGGCCAAGAAAACCGCCGTTTCCATGGATACCGTTACAGAGTTCTGCTCGTTACACCCGATTGGCCGTGCCCTGCGCTGGGTGGGTTGTCCTTGCCGCTCTGCCATCTGGCTGTGGTCCGCTGCTCGCGCTTGAGGAACCGTGGACGCAAGAATGAGTTGAGTTCTCCTCAGGGGTCTCCGAGGAGCTTCATGGTTGCCTGTCACATCACATCAAATCTCTGGATCTGATACTGAGCCAGTTGCGCAAACGCCCGCTCTCTATCAATCACCAAAATGCAAAGTCTAATGGAAACGCTTTGACAGACAGAGCCAGAGGTCTCGGTAATGACCTGGTGGTTTGAATCCTCCTGAAATATTTGTGCTGGCGAGAAGCACGGCAGAGCTGTGGCCAGATCTCCGTAAGGTTCTGGTCTGAAAGTGTCTGGAACTTCAGCCCGTGGAGCTCTTAGTGTCACAGCGAGAGAGATGCCCTGTCAGTCAGCAATACCGCGAGGACGCACACGTACACGCACGCTTGCACGAGCGCGCAGTGGCATGCACATCATTACGCAGGCAGGCGTCGATAGCAGGCATTTCTTCCTGACAAGTCTGCTGTCATTTTCCAGGCCGCTGCAGAAAGCTGGCTCAGCCTGGAGCTCGAAGTGCTCTCACCTTGACGACGGGCAGAGAAGAAATCTGATCGTCACCTATGAATTATTGATTTTCTGCAAGGCTACTTCTCTGCTTTATCTGAGATGTTTGCAGCTGTCCACTACCAGGAGCCCAAAAGAAGTTACTTGCTCTCAGCAAGTGTTGTTTGAATTCATTGACTTTCTCTCTTTCCTTCGCTCGCACACACACACACACGTAGTTTTCCACGTGGACTCCTGCCTGCCTCACACACTAATTGGCCGCTTGGATATGCAGAGTTAGTTTTAAGATTGACACCTACAGCACACACTTGAACAGCAGAATATCGTAGCAGTCCATTTCAAAGTAGAATAAGCATGGATGAGATCTTTTACTGTAAATTATGGATCATTTAACATGCGCTATTTATATCATTCTTTATGTTTGTTTAGGATGGGCATCTGTAGATTTTTTGAACACATAGTGTCGAATCAAATAAGGGGATAGACAATACCACATATTTATTTTTTCACAATAATAAAAGCCAATTCTAGGGAGAAAATGGGTAATTACAGATATTAAAAAGTTGTTATTAATATTAAATTGGTATTAACTGCAAATTAGCAGACTTTGTCTTCTATTCATATATATATATATATATATATATATATATATATATATATATATATATATATATATATATATATATACGGAAGCCCATTTCTGACACTGAATAAAAAATAAAAAAGGTAACTGCAGATTTTTTACTTCACAATTCTGACTTTTTTTTCTCAGAACTGTGAGATATAAACACACAATTGCGAGTTATAAAGTCGGAATTGCTAGATATATTCTATATATGCTAGATAATTCTAACTTTTTTCTCGCAATTGCGAGTTTACATCTCGCAATTCTGACTTTTTTCTCAGAACTGTGAGATATAAACACAATTGTGAGTCATAAAGTCAGAATTGCTAGATATAAAGTCGGAATTGCAGGATATAAACTCACGATTGCGAGAAATAAGGTCAGAATTGGGAGATATAAACTTGCAATTCTGACTTTTTTTCTCACAATTCTGACTTTTTTCTTGCAATTGCAATTTTTTATCTTGCAATTCTGACTTTTTTTCTCAGAATTGTGAGTTTAAATCTCAGAATTCTGGCTTTATAACTCACAATTGTGAGTTTAAATCATGCAATTCTGACAATTCTAACTCATAATTGCGAGTTTATGTCAGGCAGTTGCAACTTTATTTCTCAGAATTTATTTCTCATTTTTCTCAGAATTGTGTGATATAAACTCAAAGTTGTGAGTTATGAAGTCAGTATCGCATGATATAAACTCACAATTCTGACTTTTTTTTTTATAAGAATTGCGAGCTTATGTCTCGCAATTGTGATTTTCTTTCTCAGTATTGTGAGTCTATATATTACAATTCTCACTTGAAAACATGCAAATTCAAGTTAAGTCAGAATTGTGAGACAGACATGCAATTGTGAGAACATATCAGTCTTTTTTCCAGAATTGGACTTTATAATTTGCAATTGCATGTTTATATCTCACAAATCTGAGAAAAGTCGTCGGAATTTCAGGTTTTTATCTCACAATTCTTACTTTATTTCTTGCAATTGCGAGTATATATCATGCAGTTCTGACATTTTGTCCCCCAGAATTGTGATATACAGTGCCCTGCTGAAGTATTCATACCCCTTCATTTTTGTCATTATTTCATTTTATGTTGTTGCCTTTTGTTAAACTGCTTTAAATTACTTTATTCCCCATATCATTCTACACTCCATACACCATAATGGCGAAGTAAAAAAACTTGAATGGCTGTGGAAAGGCAAACATCTTAATAAAAAGGTCTAAGAGCTGAAACTGCATATCAGAGCAAAAACCAAGCCCTGAGGTAAAAAAAAAATGCCTGTAGAGATTAGTAACAGTATTGTATCAAGCCACACATCTGGGGAAAAGTTTGGAAAAAAATTCTGCTGCATTGAAGTTTCACAGAAGCAAGTAGTCTCAGTTACCCTTAATGGAAAAAAGGTTAAAGAGCTGGCTTCCTTACCAAACTGAGCAGTTGATGGAGAAGGGCTTAGGTTAGAGGGGTGACCAAGATCCTGATGGTCACTCTAGTTGAGCTCCATGATCATATGTGAAGATAGGAGAAACCTACAGAATGACAAACATCACCACAACACTCTATCAATCTGGGCTTTATGGAAGTGTGGCAATAGTCAATCTTCTCCTCAGTGAAGACATATGAAAACAAACTTGGAATTTGCAGAATTTGTCAGACACTGTTGAAACAAGATTATTTGGTCTGATGAACCTCAATTTCAAGCATCATGCATAGAGGAAAGCAGGCACTGCTCATCACCTGGAGAGTAGCATCCCAAAAATAAAGTTTGCAGCCTCATGCTGTGGGGTTGAACCTCAGACTGAGCAGAAGGTTCACCTTCCAACAGGACAATGACCCTAAGCACACAGCAAGAATGGCTTATAGATAACTCTGTGAATGTCCCTGAGTGCCCCAGCCACTGCCTGGGCTTGAACCCAATCAAACCTTTCTGGAGAAACCTGAAAATGTCTGCCAGAACCCATCCAACCTGACAGAGCTTGAGAGGTGAAATGGTGAGGAGAAGAATGGCAGATAATTGCCAAATGCTGATGTGCAAAGCTTGTCACATCATACCCAGAAGGACTTGAGGCTGTAAAGGTGCTTCAGCTAAGTACTGAGATAAGGGTATGAATACTTATGCAATGTACTTATGCAAGACATGGTAAACTCACAATTTTAAGAGTTTATGTTTTTTTCTAGCTGTGGAAATGGGCTTTCACAGGATTCTGATTTGAATATTGTGTCATTCCACAATATTATTCCTCTGTGTTGTTAATGCTAATAGATTAAGAATGATTATTAGCGTTAACTTTATAATTATAGTTATTGTCCTTAGTATAAATGGGCCTTAACTCTTTTTTTTCTTTCTGTCACTAAGTGACTGCTGTGACTGAGTGTTGGTTGTGACCTCTTTGAGTTTTCAGCATTGCAGCTTAAAATGAGCCGAATAGTTTGTATCCTACATAATTTACTAGCAAAGTTTACAGTTAACACTAAAGCATATGATGCACATTCAGTAATTTGATGTTAAATAAGTAATGAAATGATTAATATTTAAAAAAATAAATCAATATCTTTATGCCAGTATTAAAATATTAGATTTCACAATAAATCTGTCCAGTGAAAAGTGAAAATTCATAGATCTGATCAGTTTGTAAAATTTCAACACCACATTTGTTTCTGTAATGCATAAATACAGCTTGCGTGAATGCTCTCCTGATCCTTCATTGTTCTGTTAAATAACACTTGAGAATTTGATCTCTTTTTTAGCAGTGCTGTAATGACAGTGTCTTCAGCCACTTGACCTTGATGTGTTTCAGAGTAATTGTGAAGAGGGGGAAGAGGAAGCTGGCTGATTATGTTCACAGTTTGAGCTGTAAGCAAAAAAACAACGTGTCCTCTGAATAATCTTATTTGGTCAGCAGGAGCTCTTCCTGTTTACAAAACACACAGCAGTGGCACATTATGCTATAGCTGGAGTCTGCAAAAGCACGTGTGATAGATAGACAGGCAGACAGACGGACACACTTTATTGATCCCTGATGGGAAATTTGGATGGAAATCATCTGCAATATGAAGCTTAAAGTGCATGAATAAAACACACACACACCAGATCATTACCGTGAGGCTCGTTTGCTTGAGCTTTTGCACATATTGTACACCAGGGTCGGTTTTCCTTGTCGAAATGGCGTGCGGTTGTTTGTGCAATGAAAAATTCCTCATTTGGTCAATGGATTTGTTTTATATTGCGGCAGATAAATGGTTTTGTATACAAGCTCAATGATTTACTATGTTAGATCCTGTTCCCGGAAATGCTAATGAACCTGACAAATCACAGTCTGAACTTTCTACAGTACAAACTTTCTGTATATGCGAATTTCCATAATGACGTAGAAAAGTGGGTGCAAATGACATGAAGTTAATGAGACATCTGTGAGCCGATTTCCCTGTGAAATCACATATTTCACCAACTCAAACGCATCCAGCTAACCACCCCCTTGTGACAGTGGCGCTTTCCCCCTGAAGTTGCCACTAGTTAGGCGTTTAATTACCCTGTGAAATCCTGCGACACATGAAAAATCGTTAGCGGCGCATCGAGAGGCTCTCAAAAGCTGAATTGTGGGCCCACGTTTGCCACGGTCAGCCCAAAGTCGTGTAACAGATAGCTTGTCAGAATCACCCTCATTTTATGGGCTCACAGATGGTACATCTGTCATTTTATCTCAGAGACGAGACTGTGATATTAGTATCAAAACATAAGGGATCGGGAATAAGTGTCATTGCTTTCTGATGTGTTCTATGGTGTGCAGCAAGGTGTTTTTATTATTTTTCGCAGACATGTTGTTGCAAAGGACAAAGAGAAGTAATTACTCTTGACATAACTGTTTTTCATAAAATCGTGCCAACCTGATAGTGCTCCAATTGTGATGATTTAGCACTGAAGAGAAGCCAGACACAGCAGATTGTGAGAGAGGCCTTCATCCAGACACACTTTATAAAGTTAATGTTCCATTAATTTTAGTTTAACATTAGTTTTATTTTACTAAAATGCAATATGCTGAGATTTATGCCACCACACAAAAAAGAATCATTAAAAATTCATTATAACATGTAAGCACATCTTTTGAAGGAACTTCTTTCACATGTACACTACTACTCAAAAGTTAGAGACTGTAATATTTTTAGTGCTTTTGAAAGATTTCTTTCATGCTCACCATTGCATTTATCTGATCAAAATTCAATATTAAACACTAATATTGAGAAATTGTAATAATTTAAAATAGCTTTTTTTGTTAATATGTAATATACTGTGCCCTCCACTATTGCCATAAAGGTGGCTGTAAATACCTCTGCATTGTTTATCTCTTTGATCTTTCATGTGAACAATATTGAAAATTCTCTCCTACACTCATAAAAATAAAGGTTCTTTAAAAGGTTCTTCACAGCGATGCCATTCAGTCAAAGGTTATTTAAAGAACCATCTCTTTCTTACCTTTTTATAATTTGAAGAACCTTCTTTTGCCACAAAGAACATTTTGTGAAACAGAAAGGTTCTTCTGATGTTAAAGGTTCTTTATGGAACCATTTAGACAAGAAAGTTATTCTATGGCATCGCAAAGCACCTTTATTTTTAAGAGTGTATCATTGAAGTAGAACAATGGAAAGTGAGGGGAAAATCTCATTATGAAATAAATGTTTTTCTCTAGTACACATTGGCCACAATTATTGTTGCCCAATTATTGCACCGTCATTTTCCCAAGATAACAGCTCTGAGTTTTCTCCTATAATGCCTGATTATTTTGAAATACACCTGACAAGAGATTTGGTTCCATTCCTTCATCCAGAATCTCTCCAGATCCTTCAGATTTCCATCTCCATGTTGGCGCTTCTTCTCTTCAGTTCACCTCACTCATTTTCTGTAGAGTTCAGGTCAGGGAACTGGTATGGTCAGGGCAGAAGTTTAATTTTGATCTGTTGGTATTTAATAGAATTCATGATGCCATGTATCTGAACAAAATGTCCTGGACCTCTGGCAGAAAAAACAGGCCCACAACATGTAAGACCCAGCAGTATATTTAACTGTGCCTTGGGGTACATTTTATCCCTGTTCGCACCAAACCAATCTGGAAGGTTTGCTTCAATTCAATTCAATTCAATTCAATTCAATTCAATTCAATTCAATTCAATTCAATTCAATTCAATTCAAGTTTATTTGTATAGCGCTTTTCACAATACAAATCTTTTCAAAGCAGCTGTACAAAAAAAATTTAGCCTACTACAATATATTTAGTAGCTTATTAGTGGTGACTACTGTATGTTAAGTCGATGTACATATGGTATAAATATTAAAAACAGTAATGGTGTAATCAAAAACAGATGATGAACACTAATAGTAATGATTATGTGTTGCAATCAAACTGGTAGAAAAATGGTGTAGTGCTGTATGTTGTTTCAAGGCTGGCATCATCGGCGGAAATCCCGTGGCAGAAACAGGAAAACAAATAGAGAAATAATTAGCGTAGCTGCTGTTCCAAAAAAGCAAAAATTATGTGTTTTGCCCAAGCTGAAGAATGTTGAAGTGCATTTGACCAGATGTAACTGAAGTACAACGTTATGAGATAAATTATGTGAATGCTTGGCTAAAGAGATGAGTCTTTAATCTAGATTTAAACATACAGAGTGTGTCTGAACCCCGAACGTTATCAGGGAGGCTATTCCAGAGTTTGGGAGCCAAATGTGAAAAGGCTGTCCCTCCTTTAGTGGACTTTGCTATCCTAGGTACTACTAAAAGTCGAGAGTTTTGCGACCTTAGGGAGCGTGAAGGATTGTAGCGTGGTAGGAGACTAGTTAGGTATGCAGGAGCTAACCATTAAGGGTCTTATAGGTAAGAAGTAATACTTTGTAAGTGGTACGGAACCTAATAGGTAGCCAGTGTAGAGACTGTAAAATGGGTAAATGGGTAATATGATCATATTTTCTTGATCTGGTAAGGAGTCTAGCGGCTGCATTTTGGACTACCTGTAGCTTACTTATTGAAGAAGCAGGACAACCACCTAGTAGTGCATTACAATAGTCCAGTCTAGACGTCATGAATGCATGAACTAACTTTTAAAAAGTTTGTTAAGGGTGTTGAGCGGCCACATCATAGAGTGTGTGTTCCTCCTTGCCAACGCTTTATTGTTGGTGAGGATACACACGCTCTAAGTGTGGTCTGCTTGGGAGCGGAGCACGCTCAGTCAGCTCTCGAGGGGGCTGGCTGTCCGCAGTGTGATCGTCTTCCACTGCTTCGTTCCCGGAAGGCTCTCTTCAAGGAGGGAGCCTTCACCAGCATTCCCCGTGGGTCTGGCCCCGCTTCCGCTGAGGCGGAGTGGCAGCTGCACTCGTGGGGTTCGCAAATGGATCTGCTGGAGGGAATGGAGACGGGTAACCCCCTATCTCCCTCCTCAGCTCTCTTACTGGATGTGGAAGCCCGCTCTGCGGATTCTTCCCTCCAGGAAGAGGGCTCGACGCTTCTCCTGTCTTCCTCTGAGGAGGTTGACGTGGAGAGCATCCCCGACACCCAACCTCTCCCCCAATCCCCCAAGTAAGGAGCTCTTGGAGGTGGTTCCTCATGCGGTAGCCAAATTGAATATCGACTGTCCCGCCAAACAACATCATGAGCCACAGAAAAGCAAGTTAGACGAACGCTTTCTGTGGACTAAACGGGTAGTGTTTCAGTCCCGGAAGGCCTCGGCTAAAAGGCCCTGATGGTGAGGGGTCAAGGCCAATGAGGGCAGCCCCTCCCGGGGGGGAGCGGGGTTCACCGCAGTACACGGTGCACGCCCCTCTTTGGGGCCTTCAGGAGATTCGTCAGCTAACCCTGCCAGTGTCAGCTGTTACAAGACACTGAGTTAGTAGCTCAAGTAATACCAGAAACCAGTCTCGAGAGGTTGGTTCCCTTAGTAGACTTTCTGGCAGCGTGGAAACTACTGCCAAATGTATCTACATGGGTCCTGCGCACTGTAGAAAAAGGTTATTACATCCAGTTCGGTGCTCCGCCGCCATTTTTCAATGGGGTTTTTCCCACCCTCGTGGGCCCCGAGCAGGTTCTGGTAATGGAACGGGAAGTAAAGTCTCTTCTGAGGAAGGAGGCCATCGAGGTGGTCCCTCCTCAGGACAGGGAATCCGGGTTCTACAGCCGGTACTTCATTGTTCCCAAGAAGGATTGGGGGTATGGCCCATTTTAGATCTAAGACGTTTGAACCGCTCAGTCAAGAAACTGAAGTTCAGAATGCTCACTGTCAGTCAGGTCATGTCTCAAATCAGGTCCGAGGACTGGTTTGTCACGATAGATCTAAAAGACGCATACTTTCACGTCTCCATCCTTCCTCTACACAGGAAGTTTCTGAGGTTTGTTTTCAGGGGCAAAGCTTACCAATACAGAGTTCTTCCCTTCGGCCTAGCACTCTCACCCCGGACGTTTACAAAATGTGTGAATGCTGCTCTGGCTCCTCTGCGACTCCAGGGCATCCGCATATTAAACTACATAGACTACTGGCTGATTTTAGCCCGGTCAGAACAATTAGCAGCTCAACATCGAGATGTTGTTCTCGCATACCTAAAAGACCTGGGGTTGAGACTCAACACCAAGAAAAGTGTGCTTTCTCCATTACAGAGGACCACTTATCTAGGTGTCATTTGGGATTCGACCACGATGCAGGCATGTACGTCACCTGCTCGGATCGAGTCAATCCTCACTGCAGTCAGAGCAATCAAGCTAGGCCAGTCACTGTCAAACAGTTTCAAGTACTGCTGGGTCTAATGGCACCAGCATCCAACGTGATACCTCTTGGACTGCTGTACATGAGGCCCTTACAGAACCCCTTGGTCATACGTTTCCTCCGTGGTGTGCTTAGACTGAGGCCTCGGGTTCCTACTTGGGACCTTGCTGTGGTGCTTGAAGCCCTCTGTAGGCCTCCATTTGAGCCTATAGAGGAGATCTCAGATCGAATGCTCACTCTTAAGACTTCTCTGCTCCTTGCTCTTACCTCTCTCAAGAGAGTCGGGGACCTTCAGGCCCTTTCGGTAGCCCCTTCTTATATTGACTTTGCGCCCGGTTTGGCCAAAGCTTTCCTGTACCCTAGAGCCGGGTACGTCCCTAAGGTCCCTTCATCGGTACCACAGCCCGTTGCACTACAGGCCTTCTATCCTCCTCCATTTGTGGAGCCCGACCAGCGGAAGTATAATTACATGTCCATACGTCCACAGAGCTGCCCTGTGGCGTAAAACAGATCAGTTGCTTGTTTGTTATGGCCCCCCTAAGAGGGGGCAACCTGCTTCTAAACCAACTATTAGTAGATGGATCGTAGATGCCATTTCTACTGCCTATGAGTCCTCTGACCTCCCGTCACCTTTGGGGGTCAAGGCCCACTCTACTCGAGGCATGGCTGCCTCGAAGGCCCTTCTGGCAGGTGTCCCAGTCCAGGACATCTGCAACGCTGTGGGTTGGTCCATGCCACTCACCTTCGTCAGGTTTTATGACCTTGACCTCAGAGCCACTCCAGGCTCATCTGTCCTCTCGTCCTAGCTCTTTCCCTAGGCAGAGACTTGGAATTCTAGAGGCGTGGGCATCTCGTTCCCCATAGCGTTTCTGACGCAGCTCGAAGTTCCTGGAAGGGAACGTCCCAGGTAGAGCCTGACCGATAAAGGATTTTGAAGGCCGATACCAATACAAATATTTGTTGGTTTTAAAACCTGATATTCCGATATATCGGCCGATATATATATATTTTTTATTTATTTTTTTTACATTTCAGAAACGCGCAAAAAAACATTAACAGATTTCCCTAACATTAGTTATTTGTAGTTATTTATGAGTTTTAACTAACATAATATGATAATGCATTTTAAAAAGAAAATTGTTTCTTTTATTGTCACAACAGAACAGAGGAACATCAAAATATATTAAAGTTCTGATAAATAAAATGTATAAAAATACAAACTTAAGATACGAAACGTAAAGTCCTTTGAACAAAAACACAAAAACAACAACAACCAAATCAAAGTTACCAGTTTTAAAAGACTTGGTAAGCTTCATAAATAAAACTTTGAATAGGACTGGAGACAAATTCTGTTAAGTTCTGATTAATAAAAACTACAGCAAAATATAAATTGCTAACAGTATATGAGGTAGTGTACTGAATCAGTCAATCCTCAATAGCTCCAGTCCAGCAGAGGCAGGTTTTAGTACAAGAATAGTTATTTGTAGTTATTTATGAGTATTCACTAAAATATTATTGTCACAATGGAACAGAGGAACATCAAAATATATTAAAGTTCTGATAAATAAAATTTATAAAAATAAGCTACCTTACAATTACAATGTCAGCTTGCTTATCCCTTTACCTGCACTTTTTAAATTCTTTCCTCCAAGCTACATCAAACCATTTTCAATCATCAGTTGCTGCCTGCCTTCTAAAACCTACTATTTAGTGATCTAAGTCCATTATGTGACTCGTTAATGCTGCGGCTGAATGACAGTCTGCAACGCACACTTGGCGTCATTGGATTTCACACACGTGTAAAAGAAAAGCTAACTTTTATGCACAAGCTACGTTTGATACTTTTTCTCTATGTCTAAATGTTCACTCCTCGCAAGTCTAACTTACATTTTACAATCCAGGGACTGTAACTAGAGATATGCTAGTTATAAATACAGTAATCATTACTTTATTTAGGCAGAATAAGTTCGTTGTGGTTTCCAAGCTCATTAATGTTAACGTTAGCGGTCTTCCACTGATAGTGGCATTAGCTTCCAGTGATAGAGTTTGTTACTATTACTCTGATCATCTTTGCCTTTACATTAATGGGAGGGTCTGTTTCATGCAGCCAAGAGATGAAGTAGATACCTGTCTTCCCGCGGGGGTATAAGTTATTTTTATCAGTGGGCTTTTGCGGGACGAAATAGCATATACTCCTTTTGGAGCAGGCAGGCGTGGTACTAAAACATCCGTCCCTTGCAGATCTCTAAGATGAAGTTTGCGTGCAGCGGTAGCTTTGTCTTTGGTTTTTACAAAGCGTAGCCACACTTTTGAGCACTTCGCACGATTCATCTTGAAGACTGATGTTTACATTACCACACAAGGTCCTGGCAGATTGCACGCGCAGAAGGTCCTGGCAGATCACTAGATGAAAAATTGCACCCAGGAATCGGTAAGAGGATTCAACATTTTAATGTTATATAAAGTATTCAATTCTTTATCTTAAGTATCCAATTCCAGAATCGGAATCGATTTTTGATTCCCAACCCTACTATGAACACACTTCACCGATGATCTCACTCGCGGATAACTGGCTCTCTCTCTCTGCCCGACTCTGGCTGGATCAGCAGGTTGCAGGATGTGTGGCACGTTATACACGAGTGTTGCTAACAGGGACGGTGTAGAGTGCCCTCTGGTGGACAAACTGTACAATGCCAACACTCATGACATGGTTGAAGGGTGTTTTGTCCGTTTTTATTTTATTTTTGAAATATTCATTTATCGGCCATTATAAATGCCGATACTGATAGTTTGGAAAATACCTAATATCGGCTCTAGTCCCAGGTTACGTATGTAACCATGGTTCCCTGAGGGAACGAGACGCTGTGTCTAGGGTCATAATTCCGGCATCCCTGCAGCGCTCGCTTCATTCCAGAAGCTGACGCCGGCTTCAACGCACATGCTTTTATACTTCCCGGTCGCTTACGTCACATGCTGGTGACGTCATTCCCGTCATTTCGATTGGTTGCAGACAGCATTCAGAGCGAGGCTCACCAATGCCGTTCCCCATAGCGTTTCTGACGCAGCGTCTCGTTCCCTCAGGGAACCATGGTTACATACGTAACCTGGGACGTTTTACTCCTTATAATGGATGATTAAGGGAATTCGGCCTTTGTGTTCCTCATATTTATAGGAAGTCATACTGTACCTGAACAACTGACATTGGAGAAAAACATTTATTCCATAATGTGATTTTCTTCCACTTTCAATTGTTTTACTTCAATGAAAGGTTAGAATTTTCTGAATTTTTTGAATGACAGATCAAAAAGATAAACTATGCAGATTTATTTTTACAGCCACCTTTGGTCATATTTACAATGGGTGCCAATATTAGTAGAGTGCACTGTATTTAATATATTTTTAAAGTATTTTTTTCTTGTGATGTGTTGTTATTAATGTTTTTTCCCCATTAGTTTGAAATGACAGCATTTATTTAAAATAGATTATTTTTGTAACAATATACACTGCCGGTCAAAAGTTTGGCATCAGTAAGACTTGTAATGTTTTTTAAAGAAGTTTCTTACGCTCATCAAGACTTGTTTATTTGATTAAAAAGACAGGAAAAACATATAATACTGCAAAATGTTATTACAATATAAAATAATAGTTTCTATTTTAATATACATATACATTTGTTTTTCCTGTGACACAAAGCTGCCACCAACCACTGATCTTTAGTGTCACATGATCCTTCAGAAATCATTCTAATATGCTGATTTATTATTAGAATTATCTATGTTGCCAACAGTTGTGCTACCAAATATTTTTTTGGAACCTGTGGTACTTTTTTCAGGATTCTTTGATGAATAAATAGTTAAAAAGAACAGCTTTTATTCAAAATATAAGTCTTTTCTATTACTTTTTATTAATTTAACACATCCTTGCTAAATAAAAGTAATAATTTCTTTAAAAAAAAAAGAATAAAAATGGACTGACCCTAACTTTTGAACAGTAGTGTATATTGTTAGAAAAGTTTCCTATTTTAAATAAATGTTGTTATAAAAATTCGATTTTTAATGTATATTAAAATAGAAGAACGTTATTTTACATCGTAATAATATCTCACAATATTATTTTTTTTTGTTTTGTTTCTGTATTTTTTTATTAAATACACACAGCCTTGATGAGCATTAGAAACATATTTAAAATACATTAAAAATCTTAATGATCCCAAACTTTTGACTGACAGTGTAAGTCTTAACTGACACTTTTGATCAATTTAATGTGTCCTTCTGGATAAAACTATTCATTTCTTACAAAAAAAAAAAAAAAAACTCACCCCATTTAACATTTAAACTATAGCATATTTATGATTAATCTAATCATTTGCACTTATTTATTTTTTAAATTTTTTACTAATTAATAAAAATATAAAATTAAAAACAATACATAAATTGATAATTAAATCATTAAGGAACCAGAACTCTTGATAATCTTCTGTTTGTCATTCAGCCAAGCGGGGTGAGCTCAGTCGTTCGTACTGCACTATCATCTACAAGTCTGATTATGGCTCAGCTTTATCACTTTCACAGGTAGCATTTCTCCATCTGCTACAGATCTTTTAACCCTCACGATGAAATGATAATAAGCTGTCGTCATTAATTGATGAGGGCATATAAAATGAGTTGGATATGGACAGAAGGAGACTGTGTAGGCGAAGACAGAGCACCAAAATCCTGCTGATTTTCTCCCACCAGGCTTCCTGCTAAATTGGCAATATCCAGATTAATGTCCTTTCAGCTCCAGGTTTCCACCACGATGGTCATTAAAATCTAGACGGTGCTCATTTGAAACGTAGGGGGTGACTTCATTTGAAAATGAATAAAATAATGCCTGAGCCCCTGGACGTTGACATTCTCTTATATGCAGGTAGATCACCCAGCAGGTGTTCTGACATCAGCACATCCTGCTCCGCAAGCTGCGCCGTGTACCTGACTCCACTGATGGCGCTTCGGCACGATTGAGCCCGGCATTTGTAGCCATCCGTGTCCAAATGCAAATGTTTCTCTTCCTCCCCTCACATGTCAGATGCTAATTAGCAAATATCTAATTAGTGTTAGAAGATTAATCACTCTTGGGAGAGACGGCTGGGGGGTTTTGCCGTTGAGACGATTTGATGTGACAAAGATAGTTGCAGAGCTGCTCCTTGCCAAAACACAAACAAATGGAATGGAATGAGCCGCAATGTCTACTGATGTTCATAGATGTTCTTTAGTCAATGAGGTTAAAGGTGAGGCCAACAGACACATCCCTAAGTGATGTCGTCTTTGGCTTTCTAAGCTTGCCTATAGCGTTCTGTATCTTCAGCCTCATGAATATTAAAGCATCTTGATAACATTTATGAGCAAACATTGTTTTATAATCCCAAACAAATTAGGATCCCAAGATGCTGAGATTTCCTGGGAATCAAACCCATGGCCTTGACATTACTACAGCAGCACAATGTCTACAATCTTAAAAATAAAGGTTCTTTACTGGCATCTATGGTTCCATGAACAACCTTTTAACATCCACTCTGTGAGCTACTGGTGCTACCTGTTGCTATTTTTACCGCAACAACCTCGGAAAATAAAATACTGACACGATGAACACAGCTACTGAAGAGGTTACAGATGGCAATGGATATAAGCAAAGGCTTAAAGCAAATGGCATACTATCGATTTTTCCCAACAAGGAGTCTATTTTATCAAGTGAAATCCAAGCTGAGAAACTTCTTCAGTGGCTACGACGTCATGAAAAGGCATCTAGCATTTCTTGTCTCTGCCATGTGTAAGCTTTTTCTGTCGCCGTGGTCTACTCCTCAAAGGCATCAGGGCTAAAGTGGAACTTTAGGAAGTTTTATTTGTCCCAAGGCATCTTCCCATTATTTTCTCCTCTTTTTATCGCTAGGAAAAGCAGTGAAGACTGCCTAAAATGAACACTTGCCAAACGCCAAATGCGAGTAAAAACAGCATTGGTGGGAAATATGTAACAGTATCTATTGCCAGTTGACTGGTAAAACTTTTACAAAATATAGCAATGCAATGTGTTAAGGACAACCGCCAGTTTTTAAAGAGATCGCTGTTTCTGATCTAAGCCAATAAAATATTTTCTTTCCGAATACAAGATCATTGCGATTAGCTGTTCTTTCGTAAGTGACCAGAGGGAATCAATTAATAGGATACAAACGGGCTGATAAGGTCACAGCAGTGTAATGGCCAGCTTGTCCCTAGACACAGTTCTAATAACTTTTACCTTTCTACCTACCTTACCTATTTTGGAAGATTAACCTTTCCCTTCTTTATTCTTTATAACCCGAGAATGTGGCGACACATACCTGGGGTTACGCCGACTAAACGGTGCAGTGAATTATAGTTTGAAAGGTTGTGCGTTCGGCTGTATGCATACAGTACGCTGAGCCGCTTCAGACAGCGCTCCAGAAGCGCTTCAACAGACAAAAATACACACAATTATGTCTAAATGCACAGTTTTGGTGAGTTACCTCGTAAACGTAGTCTTAAATGAGTTATAAAGTCTTAAATGACCTTAAAGAACTGAGAGAAAATCAGATATGTGTCATGTGCATCAGGTTTTACAGAGACAGCGCTGATTTTAAAGTAAAACCTGCTGAAGTCTGTCACTGATGTAAATTAAAGAACAAAAGAAAAAGAGAAATCGCTCGACTGCTCTAGTCGCTGATTAACTTTTGTAGCTTGAATAAAGATTAATCTGTATAGTTTATGCATATACAATTTAAAGTTTATGTGAAGATAAAATTTGGCCAGTAAATTTTATCACGTCACCAGCCATTGGCAGGTGTGGCAAAAAGTTAGTTTTAAGCCCTGCCTACATCACTTCTCTTATCGACTGAAAATCACAACCAAAAGCTGCACAATGTGGCATCGTATCGGTATTTTATTTTCCAAGTTGTGTATTGCAAGTTGTGTTGCAGTAAAAATAGCAACAGGTAGCGGCAGTAGCTCACCAAGTGCAACCATTTCACGTCATCGAATTTTTAAATAACGTAAATCTTTTGTGGGTCCAAGAGACATCATTTATGTTATATTAAGTCATATAAGCCTTCATTTCTGGGGTTCACTACAGTATTCCATTGCAAATTCATCTATATCTTGGAAGAAGCTGGCAAATTATGCCATTGCAAATATGGATAATTTGCATAACATGGCTTCATCCTTGAAAATCGTGAACAGAACTTTGAAGAAAAAACTGAAATATGACACATACTACATTAAAAACAGGTTACTTGGGTCGCTGCTTTATGCCCAGTGTAAAATCTTGGTCGTAGAGTGATACTATCTCCTTTAGATATTTAATTTCTTAAGCAGAACGTCACATGCATGCAGGTGTACAGCAGGTTATTCTAATCAAACCGCTTTTGCTTTTATCTGCACAATGAAAGCTGCTTCACATGTAAAAGAGAATGCGAGAACTGGACACGAAACGAGGGAAAAGGGCATAAGTAATCCCTCCGCCATTGATAGCCTTTGTTCTTTCTCTGCTGAAAGGGAATATTTGATCAGGGCCACCTCTCTGAACCACATTCATTTCACCATCATCCTTATGAAACTTAAATTTGTGCTATAATTAGTTATCGTCTTCCAAACCTCAGTGTGATCTTTAAGAGAAAGAGTCTGCTTGGAAAAATTGGACGGCAATTCATTAACATTGCTCATTTCTCGAGTAAGTGGAAATCTCAAGTTTGTCAGTGATATATTCTTACTTTCGTAAAATATTTGGATGACTGTTGTACTGTTGCTCAGTGATATGACACCAGCATCTGTGAGTCACTAAAAAATTTAAACACTTTCTGCCCACTCTGAATTCACTAATATGACTTGGGCATGAATTGAACAATTTGACTAAGTGTGTAGTTATGGCACTAGTTCAGTCTAACTGCTGATATGTTGGAAGTAATTTGCAATACGCAAGGACTGTCAAGTGCATGGCTAGCGGCGTTTTAGTGCGACATAGCCAAGAGCAGCTTCTGTGTAAGCAGTTTTACTGATAGCCGTTGGCTTCACGGCATGGCAGGGAAGGTGAACGTCTGCGTTCTGTTTTGTGCTTAATTGGGGACCTCGGCAGTTAGGCACAGCGCTGGAGGAAATCTTAAAAAAAAAATAAAAAATTAATGGTGGTTGATGAGTCTGTCTGATTGGCTTTGAGCTTGGGAAGAGTGGGAGGTTATAACTGATGCTGTTGGCACAAATCCATCCATGCAAAATGACATCGGATTGGACGATTCATGCAGCAGAGGCAACGGCATTTAAGATCATTTGCATATCGTAGCGAGCTAGATGAGTGACAGCCACAGGCAGACACCTGTGCAGTGATTAGCCCAAACCCATGACAGCCTGCAGAGTAAGAACAGAGATGCACGAGGGAAAGAGTCGCTGCGTCTCAAGAGACGTCAGTTTTCCCTTGGTACTACTTTTTATTTTTTCTGTTGGAGAGTATGTGCAAAGTACATTTGCATTGCGTGCTTGTGCTTATTTCTGACCTCATCAATAAACATTATCATTATAATTCATATTACTAATATTACTATCTCTGCTTTGCTCTGAAATATTAAATATTCATTATTCTGAAAATCTCCCATCAATATACTGCTCTTGCATCTGTAACATGGAAGGGAAATTTTTGAAATCATTGTTCATTTCATAATTCATGTGTTATTTTCCATTGTTTTTTAGTCCTTTGTCTGTATTTCTTCTCCTTCTCCTGAATTTATCCCATAAAAAAAGAGATGAATTGCTGACCCAATTGTGTCTACCTGATCAAAGCCTTGCATACAGAGAAAAAAAATAACATTCCAGTGTTAGATATACCATTTATGTGTGGATGTTGTGAGACAGAAAGAGGCGCTGTTTACATCATATACATTGTCTACAATTGTACAATAGAGTGGAGGAAAGATTGCATATGGGGCAATACAGGTTCAGGTGTCAGTAACATGTAAAGACAACAAAACTCATTTATAATGAAAAATCAAATTTATAATGGCAGTAAATTGCCGTAAAATTACTGGAACAATTTTACTGGTAACTATAAAAATGCGCTGTTCACACTGGCATTGAAGTACCGTCTTTTTACCATAAAGCACCATTCACACATCAGTTTCAAAATATCGGTATATTCTGTGACATCATTAACCGGATATGACATCTAAATGGCTGCGCCTCCCAGTGTTGTGTTTCTAAAAAGGTAGGGGTATACGTGGTTACATTTTTTAGTCAGTCGTTCACATTCATGCAGCTGCTTTTGGCCCAGAGACATAATATTAGACAACTTTAGACAATTCTATGACTTTAGTAAAAAGCAAGTCAATGCGTCATCTGAGTAGACTTCTTAATTCCTATGTGCTAATACCGGTAACCTCATTCTGCTTCTACACAGAGCACATTAATGATAATTTACTGTTAATGTAACAGCTTCTCATAACAGTAAATTGACCCTGCACAAAAACCCAACCTCTCTGGTTACTGTTGCTATGTCTGACAAACAATGCCGCTCTCGACAACGATTTCAAGCTTTAAGCAAATGCATTAGTGTAATGGCTTGCCCTGGCTTGCCGCTTTGATAGATATGTTTGCATCCTCAGCGCAAAAACTTTCAGTTTACGATCATATCCTTATCTGTAAATGTCACAAATTCACAAAAGCATTGTTGCATAAAAGTCCATCCTGACAGTCTGTGTTAAGTTTAAGGGTGTGTTCACTCTTGTTTAGTTTGTTTGGTTAATTTGGTCCGAACAAAAAAGGAAAATGATACATTTGGTCTTGGCCCGCTTAGCGTTTACACTGGCATTTTTGACAGCGAACCTAAAGATACAGAACCTAAAGGCATAGTGATATTTTGAAACGTAAACATGCATTCAACTTAAAGCACTTCAAGTCGAATACACGCAATGGCGTCTGCTGAACTAAGTGCATATGATTTTATTTTTACCACCTGCAAACTGATAAAGAGCTCATAAAAAGGCACTTTACCTCCTCATTGCTCCATGTTTGCCCTCTGCTCGTTTTGTTTTGGATACACCACTTGTTCGCTTCGTGAAATCATGTCGCATAGCATTACATCTTGTCATTACTTCCTGTTTTTGGTTCATTTAGAAGTATTTGGTATGTGTTGTGTTCATATTTCATTCGAACTGCACCAGAGTTCGTTTGAAAGCAGACCCATCTTTTTAGCAGTCTCGGTCCGCTTGTTTGGTGCGCACTAGGGTTTGGATGGCAGAGTTTACACTTACTCAAATGAACTGCACTAACAGAGCAATTGCACCAGAGTTCATTTTAATCAAACCATGACAATTAATAGCGCACAAAACATTTATATTTTAGATATTTATAGATATTTAACATGGTAAAATATCTGTTGTTGAACGCTATATTTAGGTTTATAAGACAACATGTAGTGCATTTATGTATTGAGAGTAGGAACTGTAAATGGATACTAGCGTGTAATTATCTGAAAATAAATATCAGACGCTTCATAGCCACCTGACATGACAGTAAACGTGACTTTGATCAAAGTGAAGGCATGTTCCTGCAGAGTATTCCTCTCACCTGTTGGTTAACACTGAGAGTGTTTTTATTCCTCTTTATTATCTGTATTATTATTTTTTTTAATGTAGAGATTTAAACTATGTTTACTAGGCTATATACAGTGAGTAACAAATTTATTCAAACTAATTTATGTAAGGTTTTTAACAAATTACAGTGAGGTCAATAAGTATTTGATCACCCTGTGATTTTGCAAGTTCTCTTACTTAGAAATCATGGAGGGGTCTACAATTTTCAGCATAGGTGCATTTCCACTGTGAGAGACAGAATCTAAAAATAAAAATCCGGAAATCACATTGTATGATTTTTTAACAATTTATTTGTGAATTACTGTGTCAAATAAGTATTTGATCGCTTGCTTATTAGCCAGATTTCTGACCCTCAAAGACCTGCTATTTTGCTTTTAAATAGTCCAGCTACATTCTGCTCATGATTCTAAATTAGTAGCACCAGTTTGAGGTTGTTAGCTGTCATAAAGACACCTGTGCACCCCACAATCAGCCAAAGTCTAAGTTGCAACATGGGCAAAACCAAAGAGCTGTCAAAAGACACAAGAGACAAAATTGTAGACCTTCACAAAGCTGGAAAGGGCTACGGGGCAACTGCCAAGCAGCTTGGTGAAAAAAGAACAACTGTTGGAACAATTGTCAGAAAATTGAAGAGGCTAATGATGACTGTCAATGTCCCTCGGACTGGGGCCCCATGGAAGATCTCTCCTCGTGGGGTATCAGTGATGCTAAGAATGGTGAAGAATCAGCCCAGAACTACACGGGAGGAGCTGGTCAATGCCGTGAAGAGAGCTGGGACCATCCTTTTTCAAGGCTACTATCAGTAATACACTAAGACGTCATGGTTTAAAATCTTGCATCGCACGGAAGGTTCCCCTGCTTAAGTCAGCCCATGTCCAGGCCCGACTGAAGTTTGCCAGGGACCATCTGGATGATCCAGAGGAGTCATGGGAGAAAGTCCTGTGGTCAGATGAGACCAAAGTAGAACTTTTTGGTTCTTAACTCTATTCACAGTGTTTGGAGGAAGAAGAATGATGAGTATCACCCCAATAATACCATACCTACAGTGAAGCATGGGGCTGGAAGCATCATGCTCTGGGGGTGTTTTTCTGCACAGGGGACAGGACGACTGCACTGTATTAAGGAGAGGATGAACGGGGCCATGTATTGTGACATATTGGGCAAAAACCTCTGTACCTCATTCAGAGCATTAAAGATGGGTTGTGGCTGGGTCCTCCAACATGACAATGACCCAAAGCACACAGCCAGGAAAACCAAGGAGTGGCTCCATAAGAAGCATATCAAGGTTCTGGAGTGGCCTAGCCAGTCTCCAGACCGAAATCCAATAGAAAATATTTGGAGGGCGTTGAAACTCCGTGTTGTTCAGCGACAGCCCCGAAACCTGACAGATCTAGAGAAGATCTGTATGAAGGAGTGGGCCAAAATCCCTCCCGCAGTGTGTGCAAACCTGGTGAAGAACTACAGGAACTGTTTGACCTCTGTAATTGTTAACAAACTCAAGTGATCAAATACTTATTTGACACTGTAATTCACATATAATTTGTTTAAAAAATCATACAATGTGATTTCCGGATTTTTATTTTTAGATTCTGTCTCTCACAGTGGAAATGCACCTATGCTAAAAATTGTAGACCCCTCCATGATTTCTAAGTAAGAGAACTTGCAAAATCACAGGATGTTCAAATACTTATTGACCTCACTGTATGTAAGGTTGTTGCACTGCTGCTCCAAAATAACAGTATTGGTGATTACCAAAATAATGTTTTAGAAGATGTTATGAAAGGCATAGGAGGCCATTTTTGATACGTGAATAAAAACTATTTAGTTGTTTCAGTTTGTCATTTGCCCAATAAATGGCAATACTATTTTTATACTGTATTTAAACCATTTTTGACAGATTTCTAAAATATTTGTGTTTTCTCTTTATTACGACAGGTGGTCTAATAAATTAAGCATGTATGTTTTCATAGTTTCATAGTTCATAGTTGGCATGTTTGTTTGAAGGACACTAGTGTGAAATAAAAAAGGGGGCTAGTGAGTGGTTTAAATGGTTTAAACGTTTTCATATAGTTTTAAAAATAGCCATGTAAACCATTTTCAAGAAAAGTGTCAATTGATTTAAGGTCCTTGCACACAGAAATTTTCACATTAAAAAATAAATATACGACCTCATGTTGTGTCAGTCACATTTGCACACTGCCTCTGAAACTTTTGTCCGTCATGATTTTCGAATCAAGTTTAATTTTTAGCGTTTTTCGCATCCGTAACAAGCATTTAGAGAGGTGTTTTAACAATTCTGAGCAACCACACAAGTGAATGCCAAAATCCAGAATGGCGTCTGACAAGCACTGTATGTGAACAAAGTGCGGAAGAGACTGAATATAAAGACTGATTGCTAGCAAAGCATCAAACTAAGCCACTGACATCCTGAGGTAAACTTTGAATCACTTGGGATAATCCCGCAGCTCCTTGAAAAAGAGGTGGAACTCTCCTTCCTCTGTATGCAATCTCAGGATTGGATGAACCCAATATTTCCTTTTTATGTTTTTAGGAAGAGAGGAAAACAAAACCATTGTCACTGCTTGAAGACTCTTTTTTTACATTTTGTATTGTTTTGTGAATTGTTTCACAATAGATGAATTAATAAGCATTGGACTCAGTGTGCAAGGATTTTGTGCGTGACAAATTTTTAGGATGACAAATACGAAAAAACTTTTGCAATGACCTTAACTCCAAAAATGTCTTGTGGTCCAGTAAGTTAGTAAATAAATAAAAATTGCATACACCTTTAAATCATTATCATGGGGAGTCGCACTACATGACATTTTCAACCTCAACTAATCTTGCCATGTCATAAAAATGTCAAATAATCAGATATTTTATGACATTTAGATGTCAATAAGGGTACGCAGAATTGATAATTTGATCATTTTGATATGATTGTTATTCTATTTTATATTTTTTCCACTTTTTGATTAGACCAGATAACTGATTTGGCAGGCTTTTTTTTTCATATTTAAGCAATGAAGCATTTTTTTGAATAAAAATATAAAAATAATAATAAAACGCTATGTTATAATTACTAAGGATTTCTTTTCAAAAATGTAATGATGTTGTTTTGTTTTTTTTTCCTTATTATAAGGCCAATTTTATCACCATGACATTTTTACTTTATGGTCCCTAAATAACATTATCATAGAATATTCAGATAAATAAATGGATAGATGTGGACCTAAAAATATCATTGACTCCTTAACTCAGTAGGTGACCTACAGTGGCCAAATATATCTGGCAAAAAGCTAAGAGAAGCCATGTAAGTCCATCTTCTACTCACATACATACTGCACAAAGGCACTAGCCCTCTGTAAGTACCTCCACTTGGATCCAGTGAATAATTCCACCACCCTAAGTGCTCTCTATTGGTTTGAAAATTGGACAGCTCTCATATATCCCACATGTATTCATGAACCAATCCTGCATTCTAGTTATAGACCATGGTAGAAGTGAAGTGCCAGCATTAGAAGCTGTTAGGTGGTATTGTCCAAACTTAGACTCTAGGCACAGGATTGGTATCTGCCTGTTTCTCTGGAGGTTCATGGGCACTGGTCAGAGAGCAGCTTTAAGTAGCTCAGAACTGCTCATAGGTCAGCATGAAAGGATAGGTTCTGTAGTAGGTTTTTGCCCAGCAGGAACAGGAAGCTGACCCATATGGGAGAGGATGGAGAGCAGCAGGCCAAGTTTGGCTATGAGAAACCCAGCAGGCACAGGGCAACAATGTGACAGCTTGAAGCTTCACAGGAGCATTGGACATCTAATGGTCATTTATGCCCTTACCACTACCACCTGAACAAGACATGATCCTTTGGATCACATTTAGTGACTGGGCTTCAAAAGCTACTACAACACTCTGTTTTCTGTAGACTAAATCAGGGGTTTTCTAAATTTTAGATGCACATCACATACGTTGATGATCACTTTGTGAGGGACTCTCACCTAAAATATAAAGACAGATAAATATTTTTATTTATAAACACTCATTTATACATGAATAATTAGCTTTTATGTTGTTACTGTACTAAAGATAGCAAATTAACATTTTCTGGGAAAATACTGAATTTGTATAAAGTTCAGTGCATGTATTTTCTATGTACTTTTTTTCTACTCACTTTAATTGTAGATGCATAAATGCATAGAGAAATATTTTCATTTTAATTTATATTTTCTGTATAATACAAATATTGTTCCAAATCAGTTTAAACGTTAGAATAGACATTACATAGACATTAGGCTAGATTATTTAAATTGTATAGCTGTTTATGATTCAGACAGCTTACACACATTTTATGGGTCAATCATAAGTTGAACATTTTCTTCGTATAAGATAACTTATTCAAATAGGTACTGTATGCCAATAATAAACTAGTCAAATCATAAGGGTCCATTTTTTTAAATTGATATTTATACATTATCTAAAAGCTGAATAAATAAGCTTTTAGTAGGACAATATTTGGCCGAGATACAACTATTTGAAAATCTGCAATCAAAATAAATCAAAATAATGAGACAATCACCTTTAAAATTATTCAAAAAGTTCTTAGCAACGCATATTACTAATCAAAAATATGTTTTGATATATGTACAGTAGTAAATTTACAAAATATCATAAAGCAACATGATCTTTACTTAATATCCTAATGATTTTTGGCATAAAATAAAAATTGATATTGTATTGTTGGCTATTGCTAAAAAAAAATACCAGTGCCACTTATGACTGGTTTTGTGGTCCAGGGTCACATATGGGCTAAAATGGTAACAATATAGTCATAACTGACTTGAGTGTCTGTCACATACGCAAACATCATCCATGTAGGAGTTAAATGAAAAATAATTGTAATATTTGACTAATACGAGTCAAGCTACTGTATCTCACTCTCGCCTTCATGAACATTCCCGACCACCTCCCACCCCTCCCTTCCAATCTGAGCTGCAAGCATCTGCTTTGTGTGGAGTAAAGAGCAGGCACAGCTCCGCTCTGTCTCTCCACAACTACACTCTTTTGTTCCAGGAATTCTCTCTGCTCTTCTGTCTTTTCATTCATGTAACTTTCTGAACGTGTATCACAAGAACGAAGCAAAATAACAGAAACGGAGATGAATGCAAGTGGCGTGTAGAGCTGTCAACAGAACGCTGTTGCTGTGAGGAGATTCAATATATCGTTAAGTATCTCTGTGTGTGCAGATAGACTGTCAAACCTGCGAAGTTTTAGGATCCGTATTTAACTGTTAAGGATTTCTGACTGACAGCCGGTAGCGGCGACATTAGGAAAAGCCGGGGAGAGATGCACCACCCGGGCATACACAGGGCGAAAGCTCTCCACCACGATCCAGGTAAGAACAGCCGATTCACTCCTTCACTGACATCAGCGCGCGAACTGTCGGCAAAGACAGTCTCGTGAGATGCGCGCGAAAGCGCCACTGGCGAAGCGCGCGCGCCCAGGTGAGACGACCGCGGACTTTCTTTGTCATGGGAATATAATATATCTCTCTGTAAATATAAGTAACATATATTTGACCTATATTTCTTTATTCGGATATATTTCGCGACTAAATAACTGACTAAACGCAAACATACACTTGACTGAAGCGGTGAAAACCCGCGTACCGTCGAACAAACTCCGTTGAGAAGCTTTTGAGTCAACTAGAAGGCTGTATTGTGCTTTATTGAAGAAGCTTCAGAATTGTTTAGTTTGTATTTTTGTTTTGTTTTTGTAAAGACAATATCCATTTTTAATAGTTATAGAACACTGACCAGTGATTTATGGCACAACAATCTTTTTTTGATTAGTTTATTGAGACTTGGTTTATAGTGTTAACTACATTTATTAAAAAGAAGACAAGAATAGTTCATCCACCGATTATTTAGCCCATTTTAATTAGCCTACTCATGTTGACCTCATATTATTTTCGTTGTTCTGTGAAACACAACATGAGATGTTCGGCAGAATATTTGAGCAATTTTCCTCTGTACATTCCTCTATTTTTTATTCTGTAGGCCTACTGTAAATTATACCGTAAACAACAACCTGTTAAACAATGGCTAAAAAGATCAGCATCCACTTACTGTCAATCCAAAATAGAAGAAATCTGACTTAAGAAATGGTACACGAAAAACAAGACTAGTGAAAAAAAAGTTGTTAGTTATAAAATAAAAGTTATAAAGCTTTCGCTTTAAGACAATGAAGTGAATGATTTGAGTAGGCTGTAGCCTACTTATGCCTAATTACCATGACTACGCAATGAAGTTCCCAACTGTGTTTTATTTTCATTCAGTCTTTGTTTTATCAGCATTAGTATGATTCATCCACATGCTGTGAACAGTGGCCAAGAAACAATATAGTTAATAATGTGTCACATTGAGCCATTTTAAACTTTCATTTTGATTAATGCTCGGGAGACAGGAAAATGAGTTTTCACAGTGTTTTATTCGCCGCATCGTATCCCAAGCGACTTGCATTACGAACCGCAGTTACATTTTTATCTATACAACAGTGCACATTGATTATAAACGCTTACAGAGCAAACCCAATGGCTGTGAGATGGATTCACTCATATTTAGCGGTATGATGGAGAGGCCACACACGGAGAAGACGGCTGGATAAATTGCCCAGAGGTCCAAACTGAAATTAAATGGTCTCCGCCAAACCAAGTCCAGCAGACGCTTTGGTCATCGCATGTGTGCGTGTGCACGTGTGTGGTAAAAGCGTGTCGTCTCCTGCAGAGAATGAGATCCTTCTTCTTCATCTCTGTGCGAGAGCGTAGCTGTGCACTTTGGGGAGCCGGGGAGAGAATGTGAGCGAGAGCGGCATATCTCTGCTTTTACGAGCTTCTTAAAATTAGACTGGCATGAAGCAATTTACCTCAGCCCAGGCCTCTTAGCCCACAGATGCAGGAGACTGAGAGAGAAGAGGGGGTGATTGAAAAGCCTCCTGTCCAGAATGTGTGATCAATGGCAGGCAGTTCCACCCTCCCCTTCACCGCCTGTCTCTATCATTTCAGAGCTCAGTGGGCAATCACCCCTCGACTTCACCTCCATCCACCTCTGTCTTGTACAGAAAGACACTGCGGCGTTCAAAGACCTGATCCTGCCTCATTCACACACCCCTGCTAGAGAAGGCCATGGCTATATCATCCGTGTTCCTGTTTTACAGCATGTATTCACAAAGCAACACGAGCAGCTGCGCTTTAAACACATGGTGGGGTACGATATGTACTGTAGAGTTTGAGGGGAAAAACAAATCCTAGATCAGTAAATCTCCCAAAAAGCCCCAGAAGTGGATGTGGAGCGCCAAGCTGCTTGCCTGTTTTTGACAGTCTCCTTAAGCTCTTTTGAGCCGTCGATGTCTAATTAGCAGTACTTTTGCATTGGTTCTTGAGCTAGAAGAACCCAATTTTTAAATTGAAAAATATGGAATCCATTAACCTTGCAGGCAAGGGGCACTTGCTGGCATCTCATTAGAGGCGAGGGAAATTGAGCAACACAGGAAAATCTATTATTGTTTTAATAAGCCAACAGTTTGTTAATTTACAGGGTCTTAAGTGTAACTGCAATTTTTCATCAATATCAACTTAATGGAATAGGCACATTGGGAGCAGCTTAAAGTGTTTTGGATAGCTGCAACAAACACTGCGCTGATAGAAACACACGTATATACACAGCTCGTGCTGAAAAGCTGCCGTTTTGAGCAGATTACTACTGCGCCAGTGGACACTTAGGTTAATGCTTGTTTTTGAGTGCCAGGTGATGTTTCTTCAGTTCTCATTTTGTGGGCCCACAGATAGAAAAAATAAGACTGCTTCAACCTTGCTCATTAGCAGTGATTGGCATTACTAATAGGTACGGATAAACCAAGGTGGATATTACAGATAACAGTTTTTTACTATTTAAAATAACTGTTTCCTATTTGAATATATTTTAAAATGTAATTTATTCTTGTGATCAAATCTAAATTTTCAGCATCATTACTCCAGTCTTCAGTGTCACATTATCTTTCAGAAATAATTCTAATATGCTGATTTGCTGTTCAATAAATATTTTTATTGTTATATTATCAATAGTTTAAACAGTTGAGTACATAACATTATACACTATGACTATACCAATAAAAAGCTTGGAGTCAGTATCATTTTTTTTTTTTTTTGGAAAGAAATTTTAGAAATTGATATTTTTATTTAGCAAAGATGCTTTAAATTGATCAAAAGATAAACACATTTATAATTGAACAAAAGATTTAAAACAAATGCTGTTCTTCTGAACTTTCTATTCATCAAAGAAACCTGAAAAAATATATACTCAGCTGTTTTCAACAATAATAATAGTAAATGTTTGAATATTAGAATGACTTTTAAAGGACCATGTGACTGGAGCAATGATGCTAAAAATTCAGCTTTGAAATCACATGAATGAATTACATTTTAAAATTAATTGAAATAGAAAACAGTTATTTTAAATATAGTAAATATATTTCTAAATTTTTACTGTTTTTGCTGTACTTTGGACTAAATAAATGCAGGCTTAGTGAGCAGAATATACTAAAAAACATTAAAAATCTTACTGTCTGAAAACTTTTGACTTAGTTTTGTAATTCTAAAAAAATAAAATAAAAAAATAAATAAATCTTTAAAAGTCCTTAAAAGTTTAGATCTTTAAGTGCTTCAAATGACACCAAATACAATTAAACATGTCTTTGGCCAACTTTCTATAATTTTCGTTTAACAATAGGTAGGCCACCTACAAATTATGTGTAGTTCCATAAGCATTTGGCTGTAATTCATTGGCTTTTATATATTCGCCAATTGATCAATACAGTTTATGACCACTGACATGTTGTGCATCTCTATTGATAGCCTCATGGACTAATTTAAACACATTTGATTGTCCACTGCATTTATTGTATGCAGTGGATGTGTTTTACACAACGCTTTAATCCTGGCAGCCGTAGTCGTGTTCTTCTTTCGATTAATTGCGCAGCTCTAATTCTTTTTATTATTATTATTTTTAATTAAAGCAGCCGACCACAGTGTGTATGCGTGTGCATTGATGTGCTCACCTGCACCTCTGCTGCTCTCAGTGGGAAACGAGTGCCAAGTTCATCAGTCCCACGGCTGGCCTTAATTAACACGCAGATTAAGGGCTCACTGCAGCATCGCCATTGATTTATTTGATCGGTCATTTGGCAAACCCTCAAATTAATCTGGAACAATGGAATATCTAATAGATTATTTAGGGTTTATTGATGGATCTGTTGTCCTGACTCAGTGTTTTTTTTGTGCATTTTAACCAAGTTGTACTTCGTTATCAGATGTCAATGCAAAGCTGGTTGGACACTGAGAAATATGATGAGAAGTCATGAGGTGACACTATCGATTCAGTGAGGGAAGAAATGACACCAGAGCCGTGGGAAAGTGGATATGTGAAGCTGTTGCGTGAGAGCAGGCTGGAGCTATAAAGAGTGTGTGAATCCATGGTGCTCTGAGCACTTAATGTGTTAAACTCGCACATTACGGCCACTGTTGCGGGGTCAGACTGGAGAGGGTCAGAGACAGTAAGTGGAGAGAGAAGGAAATGATAAGGGCTGGAGAGCTGTTACGTTGTGGTGAATTGATGTCGTGTTTGCGTGTATATTGTATGTGTGTGCGCTTAGTCCTTGTAGTGTCTGGGATGGAGATGTAGAAGAGCGTTACACGGCTGCCATTCCTCTGGGACCTTTCCGTGCTGAAGGGCACAGCTGCAGTGTCACATGAAACATGGTCCAGTCTGCCCTGTATGATCAGTCTCTGCCACCCATGTTGACTTTCTGTGTATTGTAAAGGGCCAGGAGATTCTCTGAGCTCACTTTTTTTTTTTTTTGTTGCATTTTTTAGAGAGTTCCTGCTAAAACCTCGTCGTCTCATTTCATCTTGTCTCGTCTCTTCTTTTCTTGTTTTGTTTCCTCTGCTATTTTTTGCTTTACTGTATTTCTTTTGTCTCTTCTCGTTTTCTCTTTTCTTTTTCTCTTCTCAACTCATCCCTTCATCTTGTCTCCCTTTTTCTGCTTCTTTTCTATAGTGAAGAGAATTTGTTGTGCCTGGTGTCATGTTTTAGTTTTTAGCTGAAACCTTATCGTAATTGTTAGAATAGTCACGGATCAGCAATCTTCACGTAAAACTGATTAGGCAGACCAAACCGTAAGTGGTAGAGACTTGAAACTTGGAGGGATGGTAGTACTCACACTGCCTACAATGTGACCAAGGCTCGCCCCAATGGGCCCGTCGGGGGCGCTACACCGACCGAAAGTACAAAATTGCTCATAACTACTCAATCTCAGTCACAGATTTGATGGTGGCAAACATTTTGGGTATTTCACATTTTTTGAAAAACCTACATTTGCAAACCAGTCCTAGGTTTTTCGCCTAATCTGAGCCAAACAAGTGCAAAAAGATTCTCTGGAGAGTGAATATTAATAATTATTTTAAAAAGTTTAACTTTCGACTCTCCATCGCAAAGGGACGCCAAAACGTTCGAAAGGGGCAGGGCCACTTTTAGTAAAATGCCTATAACTCCTTAACAGAAATGAGATATCTTCGGCAAACTCAGAACACTTATGTAAGACTTATGAAAATAACGGTGGAGAATGGCCACTTGGTGTCGCTATTAGAGGGGGAAAAACACCATTAAATAGCTATAACTGAGCAATCATTTGTCGTTTCAACATGAAAATGTGCGTGTGGTGCACGGTCTTGGTCCGAAGTGCCACAAGTGTCTATAAGGACATTTGTGTATCTCAAAAAACATGGCTTCCATTGGCCGACAGATTTGAGCACCTGTTACATAAGGTTAACGGAGGCCGATTGGAATGAAACACGGTGAGCCTGTTCGACTCACAGCCCCAAAGGTCTCAGAAAAATTTGAAAGAAATCAGCCACTGGGGGCCGTTATCGCATTTTTCAATTGCACATCGCACATTTTTTCGCACATACGTACGATATTCATATCATACGATAGAACTCCTCATTCCAGACAACTTTGCCTCTAGAACCACTGCTGTCAATCAAATTGTTTGTTAAATGACTGAGAAGATCAAAAAACTACTTTTGCGAACTAGTCCTAGGTTTTTTGCTCAATCTGAAAAACAAACAAACAAACAAAAAAAATTGCAGTACAATTCTCTCTAGGTCAATGATTATCAAAAAAAGTTAAAAATTTACCCTTGGGAGGCTATAACGGGTCGTTTAGAAAAGGGGCCTGTCCAAATTTAAATATAAATCCTAAAGGAAAACTCAAAACTTGCAAAACCTTGTGAACACATGAGATTCTAAGGGGATTCTTAACAAGTATGCAAAGTTTTAAGGAAATCAGACCACAGCTGGTGCTATGATAGTCATAAACATAAAAAAAAACATATTTCTGTGGCAAATTACCCGTATTTGCCAAAAGTGCTTTTTTTTCAGTCATTGATATGTGTGGTTACAGGCTTGGTAAACAATATGTCTTTTTCCATATCTGCTTAAATACCTTAAAGCGCTTTAACCCCAGTAATTGCTGCTCACAGCTATATTTTTGTCTTGTTTGTTTTCCTCTTCTGCTCTTGTTTTGTCTTCTTTTTTCTTTTCTTGTCTTTTATTTTATTGTCCTATATTTTTTGTCTTGCCTGGTCTCATCTCTTCTCCTTTTTACTTCTCTTCTTGTATTGTCTTGTCTCATCTCATTCTTTCTCTGCTCTACTTCTCATCTCATCTCTTTTTCCTCTTTTTTCTGTTCTTACCTTTTCACCATTTTTCTTCTCATTGTCGCTCTTCTCGTCTTGTCTCATCAACCCTTTCTACACCGTTTTCTGCTCTTTTAATTTCATCTCTTTTCTTTATTTCATTGCTCTTGTCTTCTCTTCATCAATTTTCCCCTCTTTTTTATTTAGCTTCTGTATTTTTTTCTATCTTTTTATCTTGCCTAGCCTCATCACTTTTGTACTTCTTTTCTTCTGATATGTCTCATATCATCTCATCTTTTCTTTGCTTCTACTTTTAACTTCTGGTTTCGTCATTTGTCTTCTAATTTAGTCTCTTCTCTTTTTTGTTTTGTCCTCTCTCTTCCTTTCTCTCATTTCCATGTTAATCACCTAAGCTTTTTCTTCTTTCCCATTAGCACCTCTCAGTCACACAGGTGAGAGCAGAGGTGAAAATTATACGTGATCATGTCTGTACATGTTTTTTTCCTTAATGCTCGTATGGTTATGTTCTCACTTGTTGAAATTCTGCTCTGGATTTGCCCGAGGAGAGCATCGCATGAGCTTGAATGTAAAGTGCTGTTTATAGATGAACAGATATTACCATGTGTAGTTTAATATCTGAAGTAAATATCACTGTAAGGGCAGGTGGACGCCAGTGATAGTGAGATATTATATAGCACAAAGGCTCAGGGCAGCACAACGAACAACATGGATCAAAGAGAACATTAATTTGCAGATTTTCCATCCTGCTTTCTCTGACTCTGGCAGTGAACGATCACTGCGAAGAAGAGAGGATTCGGTGGCTGAATGATATTTTGTGTAGTTTTAGTGGTACCATCTTGTTTTGTGAGACAGAGATAAAGTGGGGCTTGATCCTGTGGTGAGAGCTCTGGCCCACTGATGGCAATGACAAATAAGCAGTGGTAAACTTCGTTGGGGGGGTGAGGGTTGGGGGAGAGACGAGTGCCCTCCTCATCCATCACTGACCTACTCACACACACAAACAAGCTCTCTCTCTCTCTCTCTTTCTCTCTCTCGCGCACACACAGAAACACTCAAAAACTTGAACAAAACAGCATCGTCACCTTTGTTTACATCGCTTCTGTTTCTGTCTCGTTCGTTTGTCACAGTGATGGAGACTGACATTTGATCTTCATCAGGCTCCTCTGTGCTCTTCTTTTAGCACAAGCTGGAGTTTGTACGTGCATATGCCTCAAATGATGTTTATATAAAGTGTGTGTGTGTGTGTGTGTGTGTGTGTGTGTGTGTACCTGGTATTCATCACGTTGTGGGGACCAAATGTCCCCACAAGGATAGGAATACCAGTAGATTTTGACCTTGTGGGGACATTTCTCAGGTCCCCACGAGGAAACAGGCTTATAAATCATGCACAATGAGCTTTTTTGAGGAAGTAAAAGTGTGCACAATCTCCTGTGAGGGCTAGGTTTAGGTGTAGGGCGATAGAAAGTACGGTTTGTACTAGTGTTGGGCGATATGCTCAATTTTCATATCGCCCTATCGTCAGCCTGAGAGATCGCCGATACACGATACTATCGTGCTAATTTAATTAATTATCTATGTACTAAATTCCTTATTGTTTTGTAAAGGTAGACTTTCTTTTGGCATATGATTAAGTTGTGCGTGTACAGAGCGCTATCTGCCGGAGTTGTTCAAGTTACTTTCGGTTTCATTCTCTGCTATCGTCAGTGAGTGAGTTGTAAATGTGCGTGCCAGAATGTAAATGAATGAATCTTTCTTTACCCGTCATATTGCGAGTATGTTACCGCTGTATGTCTGACCGTTGTCATCAGGTGTTGTAGTTCAGTTCATATTGAATGCGGAGAAGTGATGCGCGTGTAATTCACGTGCGTATTTTTAGCGCCATCTGATCGCATCGTAATTCTAATTAACGCCTATAGACGTTACTGAGATGAATGTTTATGTTTACTATATACAGACTGATTATGATACATCGTAATTAATTCAGCCTGAACCAGGTTTTACTACCTCTGTTATCCTAATGACTGCAATGCTAATGTAATATAACACTCCCTTTAGAATCTACCACCGTACTGTATGATGAAAATCTCCCATTTTCACTGAGGTGCGTTAAGGCGCTGTGGCCTCTCTATGCGTGTGTTTATACCGCGGCAAGTTTCTGAAGCATCCTAGAACAGACTCTCTGTGCTGCATTGCTAAAGTTAAGTTCTTTGTTGACGGATAAAAAATAATAATCGTCTAACTATCGTCAAAGGCATCAGCAACAGGCGATATCTCTGACTATCGTCGATACACGATACTATCGTCTATCGGCACAACCCTAGTTTGTACAGTATAAAAACCATTACGCCTATGGAATGTCCCCATAAAACATGTAAACCCAAGTAAGATTTTTATAAACGAAATTAATATGATATGTACGTGTTATGAGTGTCAAACTGTTTAGTTAATAAAAGGTTTAATAAAAACAGTTTAAAAAATAATAAATTAATACTTCTATTCAGTTTTAGTTTTTTAATTAATTGCATTAATCAAAAGTGACAGTAAAGACATGTATAATGCTACAAAATATTTCTATTTCAAATAAAACGTATTCATCAAAAAGTCCTGAAAAAAAATCCCAAAAATATTGAGCAGCACAACCGTTTTTAACATTGATAATAATAAGAAAGGTTTATTGAGCAACAAATCAACATATTGAAATGATTTCTGAAGGATTATGTGACACTGAAGACTGGAGTAATGCACTGCAAAAAATGCTTTTCTTACTTAGATTTTATGTCTTGTTTCCAGCCAAAATATCTAAAAATTCTTAAATCAAGAAGGATTTTCTAGACAAGTAAAAATTATTTATTATTAAATTATTATTATTATTAAATTATTATTATTATTATTATTATTATTATTATTATTATTATTATTATTATTTATTAAAATTATTTATTTTTAAAATAATTAAAAAAAAAAAACAAGTCAAAAGTAAGTGCGTTTTTGCTTAGAACAAGCAAAATAATCTGCCAGTGGGCTAAGCAAAAAAAATAAAATTTCAGACAGAAAATAAGATTATTTTTCTTACCCCATTAGCATATTTAGCAGATTATTTTGCTTTTTCAAGCAAAAACACACTTAATTTTGACCAGTTTTTTTCTGAAAACAAGACAATTTTTTTTTTTCTAGAAAATCCTTGATTTAAGAATTTTTTTAGATAATTTGGCTGGAAACAAGACAAAAAATCTTAGTAAGAAAAGCATTTTTTGCAGTGCGGCTGCTAAAAAAAAAAAAAAAAAAAAAATCAGCTTTGCATCACTTACAGTGCCTTGCAGAAGTATTCATACCCCTTCATTTTTTTCACATTTTGCTTTGTTGCAGCATTATGTTAACTTGCTTTGAATTACTTTTTTTCCCCACATCAATCTACATCTCATACACCATAATGACAAAGCACAAAACAGGTTTGAAACAACTTTGCAAATTTATTAGAAATAAAAAACTGAAAAGACCCTGTTGCATAAGTATTCATACCCTTTCCTGGGACACTCGAAATTTAGCTCAGGAGCATTCATATTGCTTCTAGATGTTACTACACTTCGAGTGAAGTTAAACTGTGGCAAATTCATTTGAATGAGTATGATTTAGAAAGGCACACACCTCTAAGAAAAGGTCTAACAGCTGAAAATGCATATCAGAGCAAAAACCAAGTCCTGAGGTCAAGATAACTGCTTATAGAGCTCAGTGACAGACTTGCGTTAAGGCAATGATCTAGGGAAGAGTTCAGAAAAAAATCTGCTGCATTGAAGGTTCACAGAAGCATTATCCATAATGGAAGACGACTGGAACAACTAGGACTCTAGAAAATGTCTGCCAGCCCCCATCCAAGCTGACAGAGCTTGAGAGGTGAAAAGGTGAGGCAAAGAATGGCAGATAATTGCCAAATGCAGATGTGCAAGGGTTGTCATATCATACCCAAAAAAGACTGAGGCTGGAAAGGTGCTTCAACTATGTACTGAGTTAAGGGTATGAATACTTATGCAATGTACTTATTTCAGCATTTTATTTTTAATAAATTTGTAAAATTTGCAAATCTGGTTTTTGCTTTGTCATTATTATGGTGTATGGAGTGTAAATTGATATGGGGAAAAACTAATTTAAAGCAGTTTAACATAATGCTGTAACAAAACAACATGAAAAAAATGATGATGAATACTTTGCAAAGCACTGTATATTACAAAAAGGAAAAATATATATTTTAAATTGATAATATTTCACAATATTGCAGTTTTTACTGTATTTTTGACCAAATGAATGCAGCCTTGGTAAAAATAAAACACTTTTTTTTCTAAACCATTGAAAAATTGTACTGACCACAAGCTAATGTTACGTAAATATATTATATAAATAATTTGGTTATAGAACACCTGATAAAAACACTCTGGTAAAAAATACCTATGTATCTTGTCTACATTTGTCACTCCATTTCTATTTGTCTAGAAGTGACGTGGTTTGTTGATAAAAGGTGCATGTGGTTTGGATTTCAAACAGATCAATGAAGAGAAAGTGAGAAGTGAGACAGAGAGAGGGAGGAGTGAATCTTATGATATCTGTCATTATGTCGGATGACAGCTCGTGTCTGGGGTTTAGAGTCAAACCGTGTTGCATTTTCTCTTCTTCCCACGTAGGAGAAGAGCCCAGAGCGTCTGCTTTCACGCAGACTTCAGAGCATCAGTGCCGGGGTGTCATTTCGTAGGAAAATCTGCCTGTGTCTGATAGTTAGAAGTGTAGACTTATGGGTCTGTGGGACTGCAAAAGCATTTCTCTTTGTGTCATACTGCGTTCTGTCTGCTCATGCCGCTAACTGGGAATCAAAAATAGAACATTACACAAGGTGATGTCTATGGGTGCATTTTTACTCAGCCCTGCTAAGAGGGTGTTCGGCCATCTTAAGTGAGATTCCAAACTGCACGGCGTAAACACATCACTTTAGAAGGTGGAGAGGAAATTTAACCTACTAATTCTTGCACATTATCCAAGTACTGCATGAAATTAGATTTAAACACTAGATATAGAGGTGTTGCATATTTCAAATGGTTCATTACACCGTATTTTATTTAAATATGTTACAATAATATATTTTAATATATAGAGAGAGGTTCTCTCATACATTCATTTTGTAAATGAGGCCCATAGTGTTTCACAGCTATACATCACCAGTGTTTAGTAACTTGCACAATTATTTATTTCATACATGATCTAACTGCTTAAGAGGTGCTTTTTTTTCTTGAGATACGGCTGCGAATCGCCCATAGGCATGAGGCCACAGGCCCAAGTGCCGTAGGTGATCACAGCGTTTCAATATACAGCCATATCTCAAGTCTATGAGTGTGATATTGCATTTATACAACAGTTTGACGGCAGTGAGTGTGTGAATAAACAAAATAACAACAGAGTGTCTTTAAAAGTCATCTTTTGTGTGAACTACTTCCTTCCGCCACAGATTCAAATCAAAGTTTGACAGTTGAACAGCTGAGCACAAAGCCTCTGTTACTAATTCCAAAACGTCACTTTAGAACTAGTAACGAAAGAATGTTGCTTCACTGAAAGCTTATTGTATTACTAAAAGCTCACTGTATTAGAGTATGAGAGAGAGGTGGACTGAGCAAAAGTGATTATGTACCTGCATTTGGTACAGCATTTAGATCAGTCTTGTATCGTATTGAGCTGTTGTTGAAGCCTAAAATAACTTTCACTTTAAGCCTTTAGAACTTTTCAGTTTAAAAGTCTTTACCAAAGTCTCATCTTTACTGCTGATTCATTCATAAAAACAGTCTCTTGTCGCCATTTAATGGCGGGACAATGTAACTAAAATCACCATCACAAATACACACCGTTTCTTATTACTAAACACTATTATTGAATATATTATTTATATAAAATATTGTTTATATACAATTTTATTCACTGAATAATAATATTTTATAAACAACAAAACTATCTTCTCTGGAACAAATAATAGATTAATAGGACCAAAGACTGCCCATTAGATTTACCAAAAAACAAATTACATCTCATGTTTACCCAATACAGAGACATCAGAGCCAGCTGTAAATTCTAGAAGATCTGGCTGTGTTGAGCTTGCTCTCGGGCGGATGCACAAGCGCTGAAAGCCTGCTGACCATCTTAAGCCCACATATCCAAAAATGTCTAAGCATTTTCAAATGGACATTATCTTTATTAACAAACTGCATATTTGAACTATAAACAAGTACATTCTCACCTGAAAACCTTTTAAAGGGGTCATCGGATGCACATTTTCCACAAGGTGAAGGTCTTAATGAGAAGTCTATAACATACGTTGGTTAAAATTTCTCAATGGTAGTGTAAAAAACACTCTTTTTACCTTGTCAAAATCAACCCTTTTTAGAGCCAGCTTTTCTGTTGCATGTTCCTTTAAATCCTTATGAGCTCTGCTCGCCCCGCCCCTCTCTGCCGTGGGATGACGAGCCAGAATGTTTACTTGCTAACTAACACAATATTAAGAAAGCCATTTGCAAAGATGCATAAAACCCCTTATACTCACTTCTGCTGTGGGTGAAGCTGCATCACAAATTATTTACACGAACATAGACTCATATGTAGATCGGGATCTGTGCTTTCCTTTCAAAAACGAAAGTAATGTTAATCCTCTGCGTCTTCAGCAGCTCAGATGTCGGGAGTAAATGACGACTGCTATGTTTATTATTACATCCAACAACAGAACACCACAATAGTTCAATCGGAAACATTCTTGTCTTCCCCTGGGTCTAAGGTAAGGCGCTCATGTCAATCAACTATCGTGGGAGCGGTATCAACTATCGTCGTCACACTGATATGAAGCTGAGAATGACCTGATTTTAAAAAGGGAATATTACTTTTAAAGATGGGTGGGTGGATTTTTATCCGTCTAGGGTGGCTGCCAACACACTTTAATAGTCTAACAACATGTAAAAGTGAGTTTTGCATCCAATGACCCCTTTTAAAACTACTTCCGTGACACAAAAACAGTAATATTTTTTAAATTATACTGGATTTGGGCGTCCGCCATGACACTCACTATAAGTACAGCAAGTGAAAACAAACTGTGAATCGGCGATTGGAGTTCTGATATCGCTCTAATATTACACTCCTGTCAGCCAATCAAATTCGAAGACCAGAAAGAACTGTTGTATAATGTAATATAATATAATATAAAATAATATAATGTGTTTCAGGGTATTCCATATCCATGATGTGAAATTCACAAGTGTGTAGTGAGCAGTGAACACTGCGTATGGATCTTTGGATTCAAAACGCAGCTTCTGAGCTTTTAAGCTTATTACTTATAAATTACATCATTTAGCTGTCCAGTTCTCTTTCACCTTGTGATGCTATAATGGTGTTTAGCAGTAATGTAAGGGTTAGGAAAAGCAGCCTGAACACACGTCAGTCAAAACGACGGATGATGGATGAGTGGCGCATAGACTGTCATTCATGTCGCTGGATAATTGTTCCTGTCATTAACTTAATGATTACTGACACGCTTCCACGCCTCCAACAGGTGCGCTGTCAACACACGCACACGTGTGCACAAATACATCCATCTTAACGCGTCTATGATATCACAGTTTTCAATGCTATCCCTGCCTTTTCATTTTGTAGGCTGTTGCTTTGACGAGACGGCAGTTCCTGCCAGAGGCATGTGGTGATGGGGGGCACGTGCTGTCACGTTTCCATGCCAACAGGGTACCGGATCTCATTAGCGGAAATGGGGGGGTTTCTCTTAATTATAATTGAACCCTTCCTTTCCCTGTGGTCTTGGTGATACGTCTCCGCTTTATCATTCCCTGTAAAGACCACAGAGACGCTACACTTTGTTGATAAAGCAGACGGCTTTGTCCTGGTAAATACCTAAACATCCGAGCGGTGTACGCGGCGAGCAGTAGGCATGCGGTTCGTGCCCCTTTGTCTGTGGGCACCCCGCAGCGGCGAACACGCTGCCCACGTCGCCCCCTGCTCGGGTCCAGGAACAAGCGCACGCAGGGGTCCCGGTCACCGCTTTCTTCTCTCCCCGTCTCTGAAGTGCATTTAGAACCGCTTAGCCCTGGGGGAAGCGTGTGACACAATCGCTGTAATCTGCATTTGACATCCAGGCAAAGGTGGATTTTGCCACACACAAATGATAATTTTCCCACGGGGTGAGATTTGGGATCTGTGGGATCGCTCGGCCTGACTTTTTGAAATATAAAAAGACATCTTTTTAATATTCCAGCTTCTCTAGGCTTTCGTTGTGCACAGTGTGTGCGGTTTAACTGGCGGTATTGATCCTCACTAACAGCATGAATGGAGTTTAATTACCTGAGCTGCTTTGTCTGCCCCGTTTTTCCTAACTGCCCTCACGGGGATACAGCTGTATATACTCCAGCCCGTCTGCCTCTTTGTATATGTCTTTATGGGTCTCTGCCAGTGTAGGCTGAGCTCTCCAAATGCTCGCAGTGCACTACTAATTGATCCAGGCACTCATTTGTGCATCCTCTTGTGGCTCTGATATCAGAACATATGTATGAAAACTGATGTAATGTATATACAGAGACATGTGAGACCTCTTTTAGGTTCTGAAATATAATATAGCATATGTGAGGCTGACTCACATGCTTATCCCTGACTCAAAGGCCCTGCTCTGATTAAAAATGCACACTTGTAATTGCAGCACATATCCTGTTTACTGCCTCTCCACGCAGGAGTTAGAAGAGGGCCTGATGTTTGATATTATGGCCCGTTAATGCCTGACCAGCAGTGTTATTTCTGGTGCCTAAGAGTGATATCAAATTAAATGAGTAAACATCGCCATAAACATTTTACAGTGTAATATGACTTTATTAATTCGGCTTTCTGCCCTAATGGCATACTCTGGCATAATCAGTTTTTCTTTTGCATGTTTTGGTACTTTCACACACACAGGATTACGTAAATCCACTTAACTGACTTAAAAAAGAATTTCTCTTCTAAAATGAAAACTTCCAGATAATTTCACCCCCATGTAATTCAAGATGTTCATGTCTTTCTTTCTTCAGTCGAAAAGAAATTAAGTTTCTTGAGGAAAACATTCCAGGTTTTTTCTTCATATAGTCGACTTCTGTGGTGGTCAACGGGTTGAAGGTTCAAATTGCAGTTTCAATGCAGCTTCAGAGAGCTCTACATGATCCTAACCCAGGTTTTATCTAGCGAAACAATCTATCGTTTTCTAAGAAAAAGACAAATTTATGTACTTTTTAACCACAAATGCTCATCTTGGAAAGCCTGGCCTCAAGACATTGCATAATCACACACACAAGACGTAGGCGGAAGTACCAACCCAGTGTTTACAAAGCAAACGTGCAAAGAAAGTTAAAAGGCCTTTACAAAAAATGTAAAACAACGTCAGATGATTTCAAAGAGTTTTTGCCCTAGCCTACCTTTTTAAACCGAAGTACAAAGACGAAGACCTAGAGACGAAGACTTTTCCAATGTGATTGAGCTAGTGCAAGATGAGCATTTGTGGTTAAAAAGTACATAAATGTGTCTTTTATTTAGAAAATGATAGATATGTACATTTTTTTTAAAGAAAATTACCAGTTGTTTTGCTAAATAAGACCCTTATTCCTCGGCTGGGATTGTGTAGAACCACAAAACCTTCAACAACAGAAACTCAATAAAACCAGTCATATAGGTATATTTTTCTAAATTGAAAGCTGAATAATTAAGTGTTCCTTTGATGTATAGTTTGTTAGAATATGGCAATATTTGGCCGAGATACGAAAAATCTGGAATCTGTGGGTGCAAAAAAATCAAAATATTGAGAAAATCGCCTTTTAAGGTTGTGCAAATGAAGTTCTTAGCAATGCATATTACTAAACAAAAATTTATATTTACAGTAGGACATTTACAAAATATCTTCATGGAACATGATCTTTACTTAATATCCTAATAATTTTTGCCATAAAAGAAAAATCGTCTCAGGTTACGTATGTAACCCTAGTTCCCTGAGAATAGGGAACGAGACACTGCGTCCTCTAGAGGGCGCTTTTGGGGAACGCTGCAGCGTGCCTCGAGTCTGAAGAATGCATAGAAAAACTACATGAAATGGCCGGCGCCAGCGTATGACGTCACCGCGGCGCGTCAGTCGCTGCCGTTGCGTCACTACCGGGCGACCATAAAAGAGGCGCCCGTGCAACACAATACATCTTCAAAGTCTGAAGCTTTACCGTCCGAAGCATGGCGAGGAAGCCTAGAGGACGCAGTGTCTCGTTCCCTATTCTCAGGGAACTAGGGTTACATACGTAACCTGAGACGTTCCCTTCCGAAGGGAACTCTCACTGCGTCCTCTAGAGGGCGCTTTTGGGGAACGGTATACCAACACTGCCATGCTGAGGGGAGTGCATGCTAAGCCAGCGAGCACTAAGCAACAATTCTGAGAGGAATTGCCCCTACTAGGACGTGGTGACGGCTGTCAAAACGTTATCCCTCCCGGCCAGAGGCCTGACCTGTTACCCACTTACAGACTGGGTAGAACCCAGGGAACAGCTCAGGCTTGGAATTATAGTAATTCCTTCTGAGGGAAACGGCTAAGCTTCGATGGAAACTTAGACTTGTCAGAACCAGAAACTACCGCAACATAGGGCCTAGTTCCCTCAGGAACTGGCTCCCATAAGAGGGCAGAAACCTGTCCTGGGTCCGTTCAAAGGGCCACTAGTAGTGGCGCGCCCCAATAGTGGATGGTCAGCAGACATCAGCTAAGATATCAAAGGAGTCGAACCCAGGGAACCGGGGTTGTAAGCCGACTTCAATAGATGGGAACAAGGCAAAGCGTGTGACCCATACCAAAAAGGACTTAAAAGAGGAACTCAAACTTGGTGGGAACCTACCAACACGTGGATTTTATAAAAGTGCCCCAGGTGTGTGTGCACTTACCACACTTGTGGTTTTAACTGGAAGACGCCCAGGCATAGCGTGGGACGCTTACCGACATGATCGGATTTAAGGGGAGTGTTTTCCCAGGGGGTTTCACTATCAGCTCCATGCCGTCTAAGGAGACAGAAAGGGTATGACCCTGATGGTGAGGGGATTGCCGCACTAACCCTCCCCTGGACAGAAGCTCGCAAGCTATCTGTCAACAGAGATGAACATGGAGCTGAGACCATCCTGAAATAGTGGACGATAGTAGAGGACAAAAATCCTGACCCTGATCAACAGGGAGGATCGCTTCTCCAGAAGGGGGCACTGCTGTCTTTTAGGGAACCCTTAATGAAAAAGGGGGGAAGCGTGCACAGCCCGGTCCACGCGACCTGTATGAAGGTCTGGCAATCTCACGAAGGTGGGTTGGCGCTCATAGAAGACCCTTCCCAGAAGGGGAGCTGCACAACCGAACAGGAGCGAATGCTCTCACTGTTACCCTTCATAGAGGGGAGCATACATCCAGAATAAAGGCTGGAGAGTAGAAACCTGAAGCATGAAGGTCAAGCTCCTACCCTGGGAAACAGGGAGGAGAACTTGGCCACCAAGGAGTGGTGCTCTTATAAGTGAACCCTGGAAAGGGGGCACGCCAACATCCTTGTAGCAGATTCATAACTCTCAAGGGTCTGTCCCTGATAGATTCCTACCCTCAGGAGGGAGGAAACATTCCGTCCTAGGAAGTTGCTCTGAAGGAAACCCTGAATTAGGGGAGGTCAGGTCCGTTCCAGCAATCCTGCGCACAGGGAGGAACGCGAGCTCTTAACCTTAACAAAACCCATTCCTCAGAAGGGGGAGCACTCAGTCCTGGGAAGTTGCTCTGAAGGAAACCCTGGATTAGGGGAGCTCAGATATGTTCCAGCAATCCTGCGCACAGGGAGGAACGTGAGCTCTTAACCTTAACAAACCCTTTCCTCAGAAAGGGGAGCACTGTTTGCCTTGAAAGTTTCTGGGAAGCTCCGGAATGAATAAGGGCAGCTTCCTAGTTCAGACACTTCGTAAACCTTTCCTCAGAAAGGGAAGTGGAACTAGGCCTGAGGGGCGAGAATTGATCCTAAAGTGACGGCTTTCTAAGGTGTTAAACACCGAAAGATGCTCAAACCCTCTGTAGGGGAGACATTCGTCAGCCTGGGTGTAGATCCTACATCAAGTGCTGCCTCAGCCCTCAGGCTTAGAATGAGGCGACTTGAAGAGAGTCACAAAGTGGCACTCAGATTTACATAAAAAACCCCTTCCTCAGAAAGGGGAGCGCACACCAAATGGACCGAGAATCAAGACCCCAGCTGGAAAGCATGTCACCAGGTGGAGCTCAAATAAGAACCTTTTCCGCAGAAAAGGGAGCAACCAAACCTGCTCCGGGTTCGCAGCGAGCACTCCGGTCTGCTGCACTCCTATTCAAGTGAACGCCTGTCTCAACAGGTGTAGACACTCAGTTTCCATGGAAACCGTATTTAGGAAAGGACACGAAGCGGATCCTCGCACGCAGGCCGTCTGCAACAGAGTTAAACATACTAGTGCAATCTTAACCATAAATATCTTAAGATGCTTACCTAGGGAGAAAGGAAAATTTCCTTTTGCTCGTTTAACCACTGAAGGGGGAAGCCTGATGGTGCTGGAACAAGTGTTGTGTAGACGGACACCACCATACAACCGTTTGAAGGGAGGGGTGCTCCGTCGAGATGTTTCCACCTTTTTCTGAGGGAAAAATACAACACGCAACCTAACCCTGCAGGCAACACGCCTATCCAGCCATAAGGGGGGCGTAACTAGGGAGTTATGCTCCTGTCTCAATAGGGCATAAGTCTACACTAGGCCTGCAGAGGACAGCATAACCATATCAAGGGCAAACCCAAGAAAAACTTAGGGAGCTTACCTTGAAGAGGACAAGGTCCTATGTGTAATGTATGCTGTAAGGGTTGGTTTACCGCACAGCCTGTGGAGTGGAGAGGGCAAAACACTGCCGTAACCTTAATCCATAGGATCAGAGGGGGGCGTCTGCCGTAGACTCGTCGTATTTCTTCTGTGGAGAGAAAAAACATACACAGGCCTGAGACAGTATGAAGTTCCTTCAAAGTAAAAAACGGATCATACTCACCCATTTAAGAGCATCCTGCTTCATAGAAAGAGGCGGGACTCCCCTCAGAGACCGCCTGATTCCAGACCGTCAGTAAATTAGGGTTCTATACAGGTAGAACCACCAAAGAACATCATAGGTCCGGGGAGTGCAGGAAGCTTAAATGGCGACAGGGGAATTAAAATGGCGACCCGACTGGACCGAGGGAAGGAGAGGTTTTATTAGGTATTACTCTGACCCCTGCGAGAATTTTGTCTCGCTTGGATGACTTCCCTTAAATCCTGTCTGCCACCTCTCGATCCGCGTCGCCTCCTAGACCTGCTCGCAGGGGGAGGAGGAGCGCGGGATGCAACACTAGCCTTCTGCACCTGCCTCTGTTCCTCAGAAGGAGGCGGCGCAGGACCCCTGTGGTGTTCGGGCTGAGACCTGGGCCTTCGAGGGATAAAGGACTTGAAGGCAGCTGAGCGCGTCTTCGCTTCTCTGAACTTTTCAACCACCGTCTCGACGGAGGCACCGAAAAGCTCAGATGGCGAAACCGGTGCGTCGAGAAGAAAGCCCTTCTCTTTCCTCCCGACATCAGCTAGGTTCAACCACAGATGTCTCTCCGTAGCCACCATAGCCCCCATGGCCCTGCCCATATGGGTAGCGGCCTGCTTGGTGGCACGGAGAGCGAGATCCGTGGTGCGACGGAGCTCAGCCACCTGGTCAGGGGAAAGACCCTGACCGTTGTCCAGGTCTTTCAGCAGATCGGCTTGGTAGGCTTGGAGCACTGCCATGGTGTGCAGTGCGCCCACCGCCTGACCTGCTGCTGCATATGCTCTGCCGTTCAGCCGGGATGTTAATTGCAGGGCCGGAGAAGGCAGAGAGGGAGTCTTGAGAGAGGAGGCCCGCCCTGTGGAGAGATAGCAAGCTAGCGTCTCTTCCACAGGGGGCATCTTCTCATAGCCGTGGTCACGCAATCCCTCGATATTAGCATAGTTCGCCATGGACGAACTATGAATGCGCGCCGAGTACGGCTTTTTCCAGCCCTTCTCGATCTCAGTATGAAGATCGGGAAGGAATGGGAGACTCACCGGAGCTGGGTGGTTATGGCCTGAAAGATACCGCTCGTCGAGGCGACCCCGCGGCGTTATCTTTCTAGCCCGCTTCCACGGCAGGTCGAGCCTGGCCGTGGCGCGGTCCATAACCTCGAGCAGCTCTTCATATGCAGGGCAGGAAGGTAGAGAGGATTCAGCCTCAGCGTCTTCATCCATCTCTAGCACTTCCTGTTCTTCTTGGGTGGAACCCAAAAGAGCACTTGCTCCTGGATCTGACGACGTCAGCGATAACGCATCATCATCAGCTAGGAGCCTGTCATCGTCTCCGGCTGGCGAGAGAGAGAGACCCTTCTCAAGTTCGTCAGCCAGTTCCACTTGCGAGCCCCACGAGCTCAGTTTCCTCCGTGCCTCGGCAACGGCAGGACCCGAACCGCGAGGGGCAAGTGAATGCTCATCTTTCCTCAGAAAGAGAGACAGACGAGACCGGAGCTTCTTCATAGGGAAGCGCTCACAATGTACACACAATGCCCCCTCAAGGACATCGCGTGTGTGCTCTTCGCCCAAACAGAATACGCAAAGCTCATGTGTGTCATCAGGTGTCAAATAACGAGGACACGGATGAACACACCGCTTAAACGACTTGCTAGTGCTTGCCATGATAGTAGTTTAAAGAAAGGATTCTTACCGTTTCTTCCAATGCACATCCAAACCGGGAAAGCTGAAGACAGCGAAGATGTATTGTGTTGCACGGGCGCCTCTTTTATGGTCGCCCGGTAGTGACGCAACGGCAGCGACTGACGCGCCGCGGTGACGTCATACGCTGGCGCCGGCCATTTCATGTAGTTTTTCTATGCATTCTTCAGACTCGAGGCACGCTGCAGCGTTCCCCAAAAGCGCCCTCTAGAGGACGCAGTGAGAGTTCCCTTCGGAAGGGAACTATCATTTTGACCCATACAACTTATTTTTGGCTATTGCTACAAATATTCCAGTGCTAGTTAAGACTGGATTTGTGGATTTAAGGCAATTCAAAGTACTTTTGTGGCCTTATTTTGGCATGTTTTGAGCTTACTAGACATGTTCACCATGAACTGACGTTTTAGACTCAAATGTCAAAATGTCTTCTTCTGTATTCCACAGAAAAGCGAAAGGTAGAATTTAATTTCCTTCAATAAAATTTCACTTTTTATTAGCATTAAAGGGTTCACCCAAAACCAAATATTTTGTCATCAATTATTCACACTCATGTTCCAAACCCTTAAGAGTTTCATTCATCTTCAAAACATAAATGAAGCTGTTATTAATGAAACTTGAAAGATTGATGCCTTTCCTTTGAAAATCCATTTTAAAAAATATAGATGCTTCACAATTTCTTAAAAACATTATAGTTTTGTCTCTTCAGAAGACTTGGATTAATCTGATCTGATGGTGAAATATACATGCAATGGGGAGGATCTCATTAAAATCATTAAAATATCATTATTTGTTTTAATCAAAAGTCTTTTAAAGCCTTGGAATGACATGAGGGTGAGTAAATGTTGACAGAATATAGCTATACCTTTAAGTCATTATGCCCACATGATATTTAGCAGGGACAATAAATGGTTGTATTGGACATGAAACCCAACAACATAGCAACAGATAGCATAAAGTATATTGTGCATCACTTTAGGCTGCAAAGATAAACAAGTACATCCTCCTTGTTGTCTTTGCTTGATATTTAGTGTTTGTAGAAAAGGTGTAGGGTGAAGATTCAAGAGATTGTGAAGAGTGTTTTCCTTTGGTCGTAGTTTGTGTGTTGTTGTGCACAAAGATGGTGTGATATTGATTTCTCTAGCTGAGTCCATGGCAAATTTAGATAAGTTAGGTCTTGCTTCTGCACAGGATGGCGATAAGATCTGAGCTGGAGACTGAAGACCCAGACTGTGGTTTGTAGCTGACTGCAAATGTTAGTACTTATTGGCTTTTACGGTGTGGTGCCATTAAACTGCAAAAGTCGTTTTTGGGATTATGTGTGTGTGTGTGTGTGTGTGTGTGTGTACCTACTATATCTTAATCCTTGCTGTGATTCACTAATTCCTGTCATGCAGAGCTCTACAGACACAGAATGCTGTGTACAGAGCCGATTTGAAGTGAAACCACATAATGGCTAAAGTAATGTAATGGTGATTGTAATGTAATGTAGCAAAAAAGACTATACTCTGTAAGCTTTCAACAAAACAAATGTTGTCTTAAAGGGATAGTTCACCTTTAAATTAAATATTCGGTCATCATTTACCCTTTACCCTTATTTTCGTCCAAACTTACTTTTTTTGCGCATTAAAATTAAAATTAAAGTCAATAAGGTCCAGTACTGTGTTAAAATTATTTACTTATTAATTTGCTTAATTCATTTTTTCCATCAATTCATTCATATTCATTTATTCATCCATCCAACTATCAATGTTCATCCATCCATCCATCCATTCATATTCATTTGTCCATCCATCCAACTGTTCATTCATGTTCATTTATCCATCCGTCTATCCATGTTCATACATTCACCCATCTATGTTCATCCATGTTAATCCATCCATGTTCATCCATTCATACATGTTCATTTTTCTATCCATCCATGTTCATCCATCCACATTTTACATCAATCTATCCATTCATCCTCATTTTTACATCCATCCATCCATCTTTTCTCATATTACACCCATCAAACCATCTATCCTAGTTTTTCCATCCATTCTCATGTTTACATCTATCTATCCATCTATTCATTTATCCTCATTTTTCCATCTATCCATCCAACCATCAATCCTCATTTTCCCATTCATCCATCTATCCATCCATCCATCCATCCATCCATCCATCCATCTATCTGTTCATTTATGTTAATTAATCCATCCATTCTCATTTTTCCATCCATCCACCCATACATGTTAATCCATCCATGTTCATTTTTCTATCCATCCATCCATCCACCCATTCTCATTTTTCCATCCATCCATCCATCCATCCATCCATCCATCCATCCATCCATTCATCCATCGAACCTAACCCAGTGTCTCAGACCGTAGGCAGGGTAACACCCTGGATGGATGGCCAATACTGTACATCACAGGACCCCAATCATACACAGCATAAAGAGATTTTCAACCGAACATAATATTAAGGTTAAAGATACTAGCTTTCAATTTGTGTTCAAGCTTATTGCATGTGTTCCAGAGTGATATGGGTGATTCAATCAAAGATAGTCACTGGGATATTACATGGAGGACAAGAGAGGACAAATGTATGTGAGAGCGGCGTGGGAGAATGTTCTCTCAGCCCATCAGCCATCTCTGTTTACCCTTTTTCATTGCTGAAAACAATTGCTGATAATGTGTACGAATCATTCATGCCGTCGTTAGATGAATTCCAGCATTACTCCGATCTCAAATAACATTAGGTTTTCTTCACTCAACCTGAAAAATCACTCAATTCAAATGGCAAAAGCGCAGTCATGATGACATCTCTCACTCACGATGTGCAATGCGAGCCTCCAATGCAGAAATCCTAATCCTATTTCTATTTGACAGTTATTGTCGTTTTGAGTAAAATCTCTCATTTCAGTGGCCTGTCATGGCAAGATTTACAATGGATCCTCCCGATGTTTGTTGATTGTCTAAGCTGATTGGATGCCCTGGAAGAGCAAAGTTTGGCATCTTCGGGAGTGGGGCCATTCGTCTCTACTGAGCCGTAGGAAGCCATATTGTTTCAGCCACACCCAATTAGCTCTCAGTTTGAGTGAAGAAGGCTTGTTTCACAGTCTGCTGCCTCTGCCACAAGCATAAGAGTCCTACACGCACACTCATGCATGACAACGAGACAGGAGGAGGAGTCGCTCCATCAAAGAGTATTTAGCTGCCAGTTAGTACCCCCAGATTCCCAAAGCACAACCCACAGACTGATCCAAAAGATTAAAATAGATTGTAAATAGCCGGAGTGATTTCACTTCGCAACTGTAGTGTTGTGCAGGGCCAAATATGTGATGATTGATGTGAGTTTTATTGAGTTTGATGGTTGTGAACTGTACCCACTGTAGGCTGTTACTGAGCACATTAACTCAAGCTTGTCTTGAGAAAAGTGAGACTCAGTAACTGAGATATACCGTTCTCTGTTAGAATGATGAGAAGGCTTTGACAAGGACTGTCAAAGTAACATTAACTAAGTGTGATAATTCATATATATAGGCTATATACTACCATAAGAAAGGGAATGAATATGGTGTATTAAATTAACTAAAATTATTTGACGCTAAAATATATATATATAAATTAATGCTATTTTTGTGAAACAGTTTTCACAAAAAAGTAAAGCACAGCTGTTTTTATGATAATAAATCTTTCTTTAGCACCAAATCAGCATATTACTGTCATGATTCAGACAGGAACAGATGAACAACGACGTAGAATAACGAACAGTTTAATAAAAATCTAGGAGAACAATGGGAAACACAGGAGCATGGGGAAGTAACATTAAAGACCGACAAGCAACAAAGCAAAGACAAAAACTTATAAAGACACAATGATTGGGATACACAGGTGTGGGAAATTAGGCAGGAACCAAAACACATAGAACAGCGGGGGAGATGGGAGAAACCAAACTAAATAGTCCAGGGGTGCGACATTACATCCCCCTCCCAGAAGGCGACGCGCCGACACACAGAAAAACTGTCCAAAGTTCTAGGAGGGGGTTTTGGTGGAGGACAGACTCCCGGGAGGTGGAAGGTGCAGGAAGGTGACAGAACAGTCCATGGAGGTGATGACGGAGGGAGGAGCCAAGGAGGTGACAGGAGGGGGCTGGAGCAGGAGGAGCCAGGTGGGACCCAGAACGCAGCCATGATGGAATGCCACGGTGGAGGGAGGAGCCATGGTGGAGGGAAGGTTGACGACTCCAGGGGGCCGACCGACGGAGGCGGAGCAGGTGGTGGTAGAGCCTGAGGCGGAGACGGAAAGCCGATGGTCATGGGCGACACCGAGGATCCGGAGGGCCAAGGTGGAACCCAAGGCTCTGGCGACCAAGGCGAAGACGGAGATCCGGAGGTCCGCGGCGGAGCCGGAGCAACAGAGGGCCGAGGCTGTGCCTGCGGTAGGGAGAAGGTCCACAGAGCCGGTGGGACGGAGCAACAAGGCACAGCCGGAGGAGTGAAGTCCAGAGGCGAAGGTGGGGCGACGACTGACCAGGGCGGAGCCGGAGGGACGATGGAGCCCGGTGGAGCTGGTGGACTGACGGGCGACGGTGGAGATGAGGGAGCTGAGAGACGGGGTGGAGCCGCAGGGTCGGAGGGCCGAGGCGGAGTCCAGGACTCAGAGGCTGAAGGTGGAGATAAGGGATCCTCCAGCCATGACGCCGATGGTGACTGGCAGACTCGCGGCGAACCAACCACACAGATGGTGAGCTGAGGGTGAGTTGGGGGGCAGACAGGAAGCAGAGGTGGCATGGTAGGAGTAATCTGACTGTAAGACTCGGGTAACTGAGAGAGGGTGGGTGGGAAATTACAGTCAATGATTATATTCCCCAGATCCATATTTTGCTCAACCTCAGCGGTGGTACAGTGGTTGATGCTGTTCTCACTCTCCACTGACATCTCTGCCGTCGCGGTTATAGTGGCCGGCTCTCGCACCTGATCAGACGGTCTGTGCAGCTCTGTCGCTCCAGGCTCGGGCTTCCCGTCTACGATGGGCTCAGGCTCGTAATCCGCAAGTCGGGGTGGCTGGCTGGGTTCTGGGTCTGGAGTGGTACTGGCGAGATTCTCCATGGAACAGGGTCTGTTTCTCGCCAGTGTCCACTCCACAAACGCTGCGAAATCCGCTCGAGGGCCTTCCTCGGACGACGGTGCACTGCATCACGCGTTGAGGCTTGCGTCATAGAACGCACAGAGCGTGTCTTCAGGATAGCTGGTGGTATGAGCTATGAGCTGTAACATCAACATGTAGACCTCGAGCGGTAATTCCCCCTGCTTCAGCCTAAGAAGGATGAATTCCGGACGGAGTAGGTGATCCATGGGGAAAAACACAACGGAAACAAAAAGACTGGAGAAAGGGAAACGAGAAATAAAAACGGGGTATAACGCAAAAAAAACTGTTTTGGGTCGGTCTTTCTGTCATGATTCAGACAGGAACAGACGAACAACAACGTAGAATAACGAACAGTTTAATAAAAATCCAGGAGAACAACGGGAAACACAGGAGCATGGGGAAGTAACATTAAAGACCGACAAGCAACAAAGCAAAGACACAAACTTATAAAGACACAATGATTTGGATACACAGGTGTGGGAAATTAGGCAGGAACCAAAACACATAGAACAGCGGGGGAGATGGGAGAAACCAAACTAAATAGTCCAGGGGTGTGACAATTACAGTGATTACTGAAGGATCAAGTTATACTGAAGTTATTTGCAACTGTACTTAAGATTTTACTGTTTTACTGCATTTTTAATCAAATAAATAAAGACGTAATACAATAAGGGACTTTCAAAAACATCAAAATTGTCAAAGCCCAAGTTGGATATCAAATAACATTTAGGACGATTACGTAAAAATTAAAAGACCACTTATTCAAGTGGACCTGTGTGCAGTTTGAAAACCGCTTTTTCAGGCCGAGAAAATAAAATTCAATAGAAAAATATATTGCTGGCGACTGTAAGTTGCCAGTTGATATGGTATGGAATTATGTTGATAATGGAAATAAAAGCAGTATATATTCACTTCTAAAGCTATGCTTTTAATGCTTTTGTCACAAAAATATAAGGTCAGAAGTTACTAGTTTTGGGAAGTAACTAGTTACAAAATAAATTTAACTGTAATCTGTTACAGTTACTGAGAAAGAATGTGTAATTAAATTACAGTTACTTATGAAAATGTTAATGATTACAAAGGTTACATCTGAATATTCTCAAATGCTAGAACAATGGCAAGTGATAAAAATCTATTCCAGTGCTGGAAATTAAAAAAATAAAATAAAATAAAATCAGCTAAAGTCTGATTTTGTGGTGGCTGTGCTTTAAAATTAAATTATTATAATCTTAATTCAAGTGATGAAGGATTTTGAAAGTGTGACAGTAATTAGTGTTGAGTACTACTGAAAGGTTAACGTTGCCTGGTTCAGATTTTTGAAAATGATTAACAGTTGAAAACATTCATTAGAATTTTAGAAATGTAATCAAGAAGTAATTAAATGTAATCAGTTAAATTACTTTAATAAAGTAACTGAAATAGTTACACTACTTATTACATTTTGAATAGGGTAACGTGTAATCTGTAACCTATTACATTTTCAAAGTAACCTACCCAACACTGGAAGTTATATATATAGTATATATGAAATGACGCATTCATACACAACGTCCAGAGTATTCCATGAGAGGATTCTCCACTATTCCCTTTAGTCTCCATCGATTTGCAGCCTAGCCACTAACTTTACTATTGATGAGCATGTCATTGATGAGTTCAGCAATCTTCCCTCCTGGCAATCACTTTTTGCATCCTCCACTTGATTAAAGCCTCCCTTTTTCCACGATGCAAACACTTTTCCAGCACAAACAGTGAGCGGCACGGAGCACTAAGGCTACCAAATAGACGGCAGGTGTAATTGGAATTCTCCTGTGAGGCAGAAGCAGGAAATGAATGTGACAGGATCAGAAGGCTGTGGTCTTCTGGAGCAATCTCAATTACAAACCAGTCTCACAGGGGAGGGAAAACTCCTAGATACTGATATGAAATGGTAAATGAAAGATTTATGAATATAAGTAAATTCATAAATGAAACAACACAAAAACTCTTTTGGAACAATCACTGCCATCTCATTCTGGGCCAAAGGTATGGCCGTGTTGCTCCTGAGAAAAATCCAGCAATTGTCCTCTTTTTGATTAAATGAAAAGGAAAGATTCAATCAGGCCCCATCTGTATTAAATGAACAATTGTGTTTCATGCAAATTACAGACACAAAGTCACAGGTCGGTCTGAAATATGAAAATAAGAGAGGTCTCTTAGCGCGCATTAGAAAGCCTCTCATTTGGAAGTGTTTGGTTTACCCCATTTCGCCACCTGGCTGAACCCTGAAATGAAGCATGATGGGAATATTCAAATGAGCCACAGCGAAGGTGAGCCGAGCCTGTCAGGCCAGAGCGTTCTTTTGTCGAGTGCTTTGTATGCCGCTCGGCGCGGGAGAAAAAGGGGCCGATTCATTCCTTTGTTAAATAGCATAATAAAGCTTTCCATCAGGCTTATCGGTAAGAACACACAATTGTTCACAATTGTGACTAAAACGAAAGATGAGTGAACTTAAAAGCCTTGTGGCCTAATTGTTTGCAGGGGGTTTTGGCTGGTGGAACGTGTCACGTTGAGAGCAGGGTGAAAAGATTTGTTTTGAGTGTCGGCGATGCTAATGTGCATGTTTGTCGCCCCATTGAACCGCTGAATTTGCATGCTAAACTTTGCATGCTAACTACGCCGAGCGACGGGCTCCTTCACATCTGCGAGTCTGAGTTGTAATCACCGCCTCTCCTAATACTCCTAAATCACGTCACGTTAAGTTACAGCCGCCGCTTGGTATAGTAACAATAGCGACAACATCTCAAAGCAATAGCGCGCTTACTTGCTACATCACAGCATGAATAGCCTAATGCTAATGAAACTAGAGCCGCATTAAGAATAATGCACTGTTTGTAAGATACTCTCTGAATGTCATGTGGATCCAAAGAGCATTTGAATCCCAATGGAGGACACTGTCTGTTAGTCTCCCAGTGCTAGACGTGCTTTCCGACAGATGCCATGGTTGAAGGAAGTTAGCTGTCAGGTAGTCGGAGTAGCCGTCACCTTTGATGCCCACTGGGTTTCCCTTTTTGAGACTATCTGATGCGTTGAGCTGCCAGGGGACACATCCCATAATGGCAGTGTGTCCCTTTGGAGAACAATCCTAGTGTTGGCCACATTCTGACAAGGATAAAAATTACAAATTACAGCATATATCATGGTATTGTGAATGCACATCAAAGACTAACACGGAAGAGAAGAAATTGTTAAATGAAGTCTTTATTTTTGTTTTCTTTGCACACAAAAAAAAATCTTGTAGCTTCATAACATTACAGTTGATGTTACATGGACTATTTTAAAGATGTCTTTACTTCCTTTATGGCCTTAAACCAAGCTTATTTTCGTAAACGAAAACTAAGACGAAAACAATTGATCAGAAAACATTTTCGTAAACTGAAATAAATAAAAAACGACAAAAAACTTGAAAAACGAAACGAAACTAAGACTTTTATTGAACTGAAAAAAAAAATAATAATGATCAAAAATAAATAACCGTTTTCGTAATCATTACGTTCTCACCCCATGGCAGAAAACTAACCGCATTAAATCTAGACTACTGCATCAGTTTTAGGCAAAATTATTTATTATTTATGGAACACAAGCAATCAAACCTTCGAGGGGAAATGGGGATCGAGATTCAAACACCCACGCGTTAGTTTCTTATTTGGCGTATTATTTCATTAAATAATACTACTACGGCTACTACTACTAATAAAAACATTAATAGGATAGTTCACCCAAAAAAATTTAATTCTGTCATCATTTACTCACCCTCATGTCATTTTAAACCTTTCTTATGTGGAACATAAAAGAAGGTATTTTGAAGACTGTTGGTAACAAAGCAGCTTTGGTTGACTTTCAATGTATGCACAGAAAATACTGATCCAAATGATTTTCTTTTATGTTCTATAGTTTACGTTAGCCCGTTGTAGCCTAAATGTTTATGTGTAATAAATTTTATCTTGAATCAAATAAATATTTCTTTCTAAAGCTACAATTTGTAATGTCTACTTGATACTTTCTCATTTAACACAACAATAGTTTTAAATAATCTTTTGTGGGAATTTCACAGTCAAATTTATTTTGCGATTAATTAGATTAATTTACTTAAAACATCATGTCATTTTAATCGACTGACAGCCCTAGTAATCAGATTTTTTTTTTTTCAAGTAACTAGTAAAGTTATGCATTACTTTTTAATTTACAAGAAAATATCCAAGTTATTTTTTCAAATAAGTAACACCATTTACTTTGTTTTCCCATTTATTGACCTGTCCCCATGTTGCAAGAAATTGGAAGTAGAGAGAGTGTCCTGTGTGCTGTGTAAACACGATGTTACTGTAATTCTAGACTAAATGTGAACATGCATTAATTCATCTCACTCGCAAAAAAAACATTTTCATTATTCATCAAAATGAATTAAAACCCTTAAATGCAAACTCAGAAAATGAATCACCTTCTCCTGCGTTCTACTGTACAGACATGAATTTACTTTTCCTACAGCTTTAGCTGAGGCTTATCCATTTCACTTTTTGGTGTGAAAGGGCTGTAACATTTATGAAAAATATAACTTTTTATATTAAAAACCAACAAGCAAGCCCTGCCCAGATTTAAAAAGTAACCTAACACATTACTTTCCATAAAAAGTAACGTAATTAGTGATTTTATTATATAGTAACACAATATTGTAATGCATTATTTTTAAAAGTAACTTTCCCCAACGCTGTTAAGAGAGTTAATAAAGGATCATTTTAAGTGAATTGCTCCGTTAAATGTTCCATGTTATTTTACAGTCCACCTTTGATTTATTCATAGGCCTTGCTGAAGCAGAGTCACCAGACCGCTTAAACATCTGACCGCTGTGTTGTGATCAAATCTGACCCAGAAATTCAAGTCTTACGTTAAAGGAACCTCTGGCAGCATTTGTTTTTTTCTGCAATTCTCAGTAGGCCTTGTTTAAAATTTGTCCGTAAGGGGGGTTTGGTCTGCACTGACTGACACAAACTGGCATTGAGCAGCTCCTCTTCACAGCTGGCCCCACAGCATCCCACTCTCCCTGCATGAAGAGCCTCTTCTAAACTGAAAAACACGGGTTTGAGCGCTAGCCACTGAAGTTATTTATAGTGGATATTTTTCTGCTTTTGATGTTACTCACAACAGTAAATCTGGTGAGACTAGGGCTTTCCACCCCCAGCTGCTCTCTGTGCTGTGAAGAATAGCCCTCAACTCCTTTTGGGAAGCTAGCAGTGTTTGTTTTCTCATCCCCTGCTACATTTTTATGTTTACAGAGGATAATCCAATACTGTATATTTCTCTCTGTTTTGGCTTTAGAACGGACAAACGAGTTAGTGTCTGTCTGCTCTCAATTTGAAGTCAGCATATTTAGGTTGAAACATAGTATCAAACATTACTCTTTTGAAATATAAGACTTTGATTAGGTTTGGCACAACGCTTCTTCTCCAGTCAGCCCACACTGCACAAAACTAAGCTGTACATAACCATAAAGATTAATTTGGAAATTGTTATGGTTATGACATCACAACCATGAGGGCAAACTATTCCAGTGATTAACCAATCAAAAAAATCTTTAGTTATATATGGGCCATTCTACAGAATTGGTGCAAACTGCTGCCTCAAAAACACATTTAAAAAGCATTTAAGAATTCAAATCTTCTATTATCTATTGAAACCACAATAACATTTAAAATATTAGTAAGCTTAATATATATAAAATCATAATTTATTGGGTACTTTCAGTTGGGAGGTGGCTCTCCTGAACCCTAATGCCTACATTTCAAGTTATGAAGATAATGTTTAAATAATTTGTGTATTTTTTTCGTTGTTGTTTTTAAACATATTTTTTTTAGTATGTTTTAGTAGTGCTTTAGTATGCAAGTTAAAATTCTGTAATGTGATATACTGAAAATGTGCAGTCACTACTGAAACATGGGATGTTTTTATCAAAAATAAAGTATACTGGATTATCAACTAGTTTTTGGTTCAATGTATATTCAAACTAATGAATCCTTAAGTTTGAAATCAGTATGATCACCCTTTTGCCTTCTACAAAGAAAAAAAGTGATTCCAAATACAACAAATCTCATCAATAACACTTAAAATATTGTTAAAATGTAATTGGTATTGATTTACCTCTGAAAAAACATTAATAAAAATAATAAAATAGCAAAAAAAAAATATTTACAATGTAGATGTGAGCAAAAGCTTAATACAGTAGGTCAATATAACCTTTCTAATTAAATTATATATTATTGTGTTTCGTTAGCGACAAATTTGAGGAGAGGACAAATATCACAAAACTTTCTGAAAATACAGTATGAGAATTAACTGCACAGTTACTAGAAATGTATACCTTGGATATTATACAATTTGAATACATACAATTTTTTTGAAAAAAGACATTTCCAGACTTTGGACCAATTGTGTTGAATGGCCCATAAACACTCTTAAAAATAAAGGTTCTTGGCTTCTATGATTCCATTAAGAACCTTTAACATCAATAGAACCTTTTCATTCTACAAAGGTTTTTAAAATCTTCTTCACGCTAAGAAAAAAGGTTGTTTTAAGAATTGTTCGTTTAAAGAAAATGGTTTTTCTATTGCGTCATTGGGACCTTTATTTTTAATAGTAGACTTAAAGACTAAAAGTCTATTTAATTCTCAGCGTCAGAGAGAGGGTCGAACGTTTTGTGATTATTCCGCTTGTCTATTATCTTTTTTATTTAACATCATGACACCTTTTTTTCCCTAGTTATACATGTTATAAGTCCCATAAAAGGTCACCTATAAAAGGACTTTTTTCTTCTCTCGTTCATTTTAAAAATGTTACATTTTGTCCTTTGGTTTGGTGAATGAACGTTTGAAAGTGCAAATATTATGTAAATGATTGTAAGCTTAGTGAACAATAATAGAAAAACTATAATAATTATTTAAGACATTTCAATAATTCTATTTTATAATGTATTTAAAATAATATAATTTTAGAGTAATTTTAGAATTCCACACTGTTGATGCAGTCCTTTATAGACACTGTTTAAATAATTAAATAGCTGTTCTGTATATTGTTTTATTTGGATTTTTGAATCTACAGCTTCTCAAACCATATCCATTATTGATAAAAGCATGAACAGCGTGCAGAAAGAGAAGAAGGGGAGAGAGAGAGGGAAATCGAGAGTGAGGTGGAGGCTTCGCTGTAAGACACCGTTATTGTTCTGTGTCTGCCTGGTGAACAGCACTTGTCAGAGGTGAGGTGATTTTCCACTGCAGCTTTTCTCCTCAGTATGTAAGCCTGGCGTGAGCAGAAAGTGATGCTGTGACTGAAACACTAATGAGGCGGCTCGGTCTCTCGCTTTCGCTCTCTCTCGTTCCCTTCCTTTTCCTCTTCCTCTTCCTTTCCCCCCGTCTCTCTCTCTCGCTTTCGCTCACAGAGCAAATGAATTTCAGGAGTTAACATTATCTTGGCTTTTTCTGTAGCTCTGCCTCAGTAGAGAGCTTCTCTGCCGGGGTCCGCTGGGAGCGGTGTGTGGGGCGAGCTCGCTAGCCGATAACCTTGGCGAGGTGTTAGGGAGAGAGAGTGTGGCTCTGGAATCTCATTAGCCCCGGCGCCAGCCTGGCTTTAATTGCCGGGCACGTCCTCACAATGCCTGTCTGTGATGAGGCAGTGGGATAGAAGAGTGGAAAGAATAGGAGCGCGAGGAGGTCAGTGAACTGAAAGGAATGATATGGCTTTGAGTGAAGGTGCACCCATCAGGGCGCGTAAATGGGTGCCAGATATTACAAGATAGAACCTGCGCCATCACATTAGGACCTTCAATAATTAACTTGAGTGTGAGGTCGCACACTTTACACTAAAAAGTGTCAAAAGGCATGGATCCACTACATTTTTCTGTATTTTAGGAGTATTCGTTAATGGCATGACTGATTTCAAATACCGTATTTGGCCTTCATTCTTATTCATTTTTTTCTTATTTTTCAAACAAGATTTGTATAAATCTGTGAGTAAAATGAATTTTTGTACAGGGCTTTTCTAATTTGCATTCATTTAAAAGGTAGACGAATGTGCTTGAAACTCAAAAAGGTCAGCAGTGTGGTTAACAAAGCAAGCATTGAATATTATTAAAATATTGCCTTTAAAAACAGATAATACAGTTGAGGTCAAAAGTTTACAAACACCTTGCCGAATCTGCAAAATATTAATTATTTTACAAAAATAAGAGGGATCATACAAAATGCATGTTGTTTTTTATTTAGTACTGACCTGAATAAAATAGTTCATATAAAAGACAATTACATATAGTCTACAAGATAAAAAAATAGTTACATTTATAAAAATGACAGCTTTATTTTTTTGGTTAGTGGCAGTTGTTCAGAGAGTCCCTTGTTTGTCCTGATCAGTTAAACTCCCTGCTGTCCTTCAGAAAAATCATTTAAGTCTGACAGATTCTTTGGTTTTTACAACATTTTGTGTATTTGAACCCTTTTCCAACAAAGACTGTATGATTTTGAGATCCTTCTTTTCACGCTGAAGACAACTGAGGGACTCATGCAACTATTACAGAAGTTGAAGATTATTTAACTTATTTTGTTATCTGGGAAACATGTAAGGATCTTTTGTAGCTTCTGAAGAGCAGTATTTAAAAAAAAACTATATTTAGGCAAAATAAGAAAAATGTACACATTTTCATTCTGTTCAAAAGTTTTCACCCCCAGCTCTTAATGCACCGTTTTTCCTTCCTGGAGCATCAGTGAGCCTTTGAACCTTCTGTAATAGTTGCATATGAGTCCCTCAGTTGTCCTCAATGTGTGAAAATGGATCTCAAAATCATACAGTCATTGTTGGAAAGGGTTAAAATACAGAAAAATGCTAAAACAAACAAACAAACAAAGAATTTGTGGAACCTGAAGGATTTTTCAAAGTCAAAGTCAAAGAAGGGACTCATGAACAACTATCACTAAACTAAAAAACTATTCAACTAAATTCAACTATTATTTTCAGTTGTGGACTATTATGTAAACAACTTTTATGTGAAATATCTTCAGGTAGGTACTAAATTAAAAAAAAATGCATTTTGTATGATCCTCTTATTTTGCTAAAACAATTAACATTTTGCAAAGTCTGCTAGGTGTGTGTAAACTTTTGACCTCACTCATGTATTTCATGAAATAAATTATATAATATAATTGCAAATATGTGTTATATATTTAATAGATCATTTGTAAAAAGCAACTCAGTTCACAAAGGATTTATATATTAGCAAGTAGAACAAAACATTAAAGATTCATGTTCATGGCATAAAAAAAGATAATCATTAAAAAGTAATTAAACAAATCAATATAAGTCATCAAAGGCTACAGTACTTCACTGTAAGAGCTCAAACTCTCCAATTGCCATCCTCAGACATGCTGGTTTTTCTCCAACAAAACTCCTCAAGGGCCAATTGTCAATTCCCACACTGCTCGGTAAGCCACCCCATTCCTTTCAAATAGACCTAGAGCGGGCAGCACTGTCGCAGTGGCAACACCATCAAATAATCTCACTCTCTTTGATCTTGGGCTTTAAGCATCAAGTAGTTCACGGAAACTCGTGAGAGAAGCATTGGGCTGCAGTGCCACGCAGTCAGCTAGCATACGGCTTAATCAAAGATGCTAAACACAGATACGAAGGTGAACTATTACTGAGGCTGTTCACCACATTGGAAATATAAGCACGTCAGATAAAACCTGTAGTTAAATTACATGTGTAATCCCAAACACATAAGTCTTTAGAGGCAATTTCGTTTTTACTTTAATATAGCTTGCTGCACTGTTTAAGCATTAAACTGTTGCTTATCTTTTCACCTTCAATAAAGGCCAAAAATAAGTACTTTCAGACAATATACTAGGCATATGCACCAAGATCGTAGCCACTTTCATTACACTGGAGTAAAAAAGTTATTCACACACTATTATTATTTGTATATGAAATGTTAAAATGTTAAGTTATGGAAAAAGCTGTCAGAATAGTCTCTTTTTTATTTGATCAGAATCTGATTTTTCCCCCTCCTCTTTTTATTTGTATTTTTGGGCTTTTTTATTGGATTTTTCCCCCCGCTATGTATGTTTTCTTGTTTACTTTCATTACACTGCAGTAAATTTGCCGCCAGTTTGTCTTAAGATGTAGCTCTTTTTTCACTCTTCTGAAAAGTAAGAACTTTAAATTCATATTTGATGAGTCCAAACACAGGGACGATTAAATTTAGCAGACAGCACACGGCGCTGTCAGATCATTCAGCTTCACCCATGTCACACTTCTCCACTCAACTGCCCAAGAAACACGAGTGAGTGAGGGATCCCTGTGGTAAAGCCCCACTTAAACCTCAGCAAATGAATTATTTCACTCTTTGACGGTGCTATGGCGGTGTTGTTGGCACAGAAACTACTCTGCAGAAATAGCTGTGCTGCTTGTTATTTGGAATTGGTCCCATTGGCTTTTCATGTGTCGGCCATGTAGGGATGATTTTTTGAAGTGGCTGTCATGTTGTATGTGGTAAAAGCGTCAATAGCTTTAAAAGCTTCAAAGGCTCCAGGTTTATAAGATGATAAAATAGGAAATCTGTCCTTTGATATACAGAACAATACTTTGAAATGAGATGCAATGACTTTTGTAGATTTCGTAATCTCTGACTGTGTGGAGTCAAATACAGTCTCTTCTAGGGAAATATCCTTTGAGCATTTTCGAAACCGCACTCGGCCAATAGTTTAAGTAAATGAATCCTAGCTCTCTGAAAATGCAAGATTATCATATTTAAAGATAAATATGCCAAGCTTGTTACACACTGATGCTGAAAGTGTAGCTTTGCTTCACATGAATAAACTGTATTTTAAAGTATATTGAAATAGAAAACTGTTATTGCAATTTTAAATTGCAATAATATTTTTGATCAAGTAAATGCAGCCTTGATGAGCATAAGAAGAAAACATTAAAAATCACTGATTCCAAACTTTGATTTGCTTTTATAAACTTTTATAAACATTATACAATGTTTCCCAAATCAGCATATTAAAGATTCATCTGACAACACAAACTGAAAATCCAGGTTTACATTTTAAAATATATTAAAATAAAGGAGTTTTTGTCTATTTTACTGAGTACTGTTACTGTACTTTTAATAAATCAATTTACCCTTGATGAGCATAAAAATACATAAAAATGGGGGCTCAAATTCATATTGTAGGTGGTTCATAGCATTAAATATTTTAATTTACATTGTTTTTGTCTCTTTATTGGATTTTTCAGCCGTTTCAAACTGATTTACAGTTTATTTGTTTTTCATCAGTTTCAAAATGTTTAATTTTTTCTAATCAGATATATTAGTTTTATTATAGTAATATTATATTATAGTAATATTATTTATATAATATTTTTAATATATTGAAATAGAAAACTGCTATTTTAAATTGCAATAATATTTTACAAAATTATGTTTTTCTGTATTTTTGATAAAATAAATGCAGCCTTGATGAGCATAAGAAGCTTCTTTAAAAAAAAACATAAAAATCTTACAGATTCCAAACTTTTATTTTGCTTTTATAAACTTTTTTTTAGACATTTTACAATATTTCACAAAATCAGCATATTAAAATTATTTCTTAAGGATCATGTGACAACACAAACTGAATATTCAGGTTTGCTATCACAGGAATAAATTATATTTTAAAATATATTAAAATAAAGGAGTTGTATATATTTTACTGAGTACTGTTACTGTACTTTTGATAAGTAAATGTACCCTTGATGAGCATAAAAAGACAAAAAACTGGGGCCAAAATTCATATTGTATGTCATTCATAGCATTAAATATTGTTAATTTTCATCCTTTTTGTCTCTTTATTAGATTTTTTCAGCCGTTTCAAACTGATTTATAACAGTTTATCTGTTTTTTATCTGTTTCAAAATGTTTTATCTTTTCTAATCAGATTTTTAAAATATTTAAAGTGTATTGAAATTGAAAACTGTTATTTTAATATTTCACAAAATTGATTTTTTTTTTCTGTATTTTCAATCAAATAAATGCAGCCTTGATGAGCATAAGAAGCTTCTTTGAATTTTTTTTTTTTAATCTTACTGATTCCAAACATTATACAATGTTTCCCAAAATCAGCATATTAAAATTATTTCTGAAGGATAATGTGACAACACAAACTTCAGGTTGGCTATCACAGGAATAAATTACATTTTAAAATATATTAAAATAAAGGAGTTTTATCTATTTTACTGAGTACTGTTACTGTACTTTTGATAAATATATTTACCCTTGATGAGCATAAAAAGACATTAAAAACCTGGGGGCCAAAATTCATATTGGTTCATAGCATTAAATATAGTTAATTTTCATCCTTTTTGTGTGTTTATTGTTTTTTTGTAGCTAAAAAAGAGAAACAATATAATAATAAAGTAATAATATAATAATAAATCCATAAAAAATAGAGCACAATATACTGTATTAATATTAATTTTCCCTGCATTGTGCTGTACTGTAGAGTCAAGAAGAGGCAGAAAAGTACAAGCTGATAAAAAATAATAAAAACTTGCCATTGTTAGTTCATGTTAGCTCAGATTCATTAATATTAAGGTGCAGCTTTTAATTTTTAATATCAGCTAACATATTCTTTTTTTTACTAATGTGAACTAACTGTTAACAAATTGTAAACTGTTATCATTTTTTGTTTAATATATTTTTAATATATAATATATTTTAGGGGTGGGCGATATGACCTAAAATTAATATCACGGTATTTTTCATCTTTTGAACGGTGCCGGTATAATATCACGGTATTACTTTTTTTGGTACATTTTCGGAGAAGTAGCCTGTCCTGTCCATTTAGTATGTGAATAAAGTTAATCTTTTCATAATATAATAAGTATATGGTAGGTATCCTTATCAAAAAGAGACATGGGAGAGTATTATGCATTCTCAACATATTTATTTTGCAAAAAACCTAAAGATCTTACTTAACAGTGTACAACAAAACAAAAAATATTTTTTTTAATTTAATTTCTGCAATATTTAAAACCTTTAAATAACTGGGGGAAATCAACCCATGGCAACAGTTTAAAAGTAGACCAATTCTGTGGGGAAAAACGCGGACTTGGCAACCCTGCATCCAACATGAGCTGCTGGAGTTAATGTCTTTGCACACGTGAGTACGAAATTTTCGTCCGACATTTTTGCACGTTAAAAAAAATACAGGTTATGTTAATCGAGTTTACACACTGCCTCTGAAACTTTCATCCGTCATAAAAAAATTTGGATCATGTTTGATGTTCTGCATTTTCACATCCATAATAAGCATTTTGATAAGGATGGCGAATATGAGAAAACTAAAAAAAAAACACATACGAAAATCGGCCTCAGTGTACAATGACCTTTAGATTTGAACGATCACGGGTCGAAAGTAAAGAGAGATGACAAAAATAGACTGGAGGATTTGTTGCAATCTTGTACTCACTGACAAATATCTATTATAAAATGTGCTGCTCCCTTTACAAAATCGAAAGTAAACGTAAACAGGCCGGTCGCGTTCGCCTCGCGCCTGCTCAATTTGTGATCCGCTGTGTAAATCCTTTGGCCGGCCGGTCGTCCCGATTGCCACTCCGCCCCTGGTATAGGCTACAGGGCCGACCTTTCTTCACGATGTTTCACCAGCCGTTTAATGGCCACTCCCCTTTTACCTACCACCTGCAAAGCTGATACGAATATGTTTTACTTTTTTATTTACAACAAGAAGGACAGGTATTCAGACCACAACTGAACGTTTGAAGAAAATTTAATGTTTTAAATATACCGGTATTGACGGTATTAGAAAATCCATGTCGTGGCGCTATCTCACACCGGTGATGACTATGACACCGGTGTACCGCCCACCCCTAATATATTTATATCATTATTTTGCTATTTTTGCTATTTTTTAAAACAGAAATACAACTTGGCATTGTTAGTTGCCAAAGCTTTTAATTTTTAATATTAGCTAAGATATTCTTTAGAATTTATTTCAGTAATGTGAACTAATGTTAACAAATGGAACCTTATTTTATTTTATTTATTTATTTTTTACATATTAGTTTGCTATTTTTAAAATCAAAAAAGAGATTTTTTTGTCTTTTTTTTTTTTTTTTTTTGCCATTAACAGACCTTCTGATGTACAATTCTGTATAAACTACATAGATGTAATGTTGTGGTCAAAAGCAGGAGTCACTCCTGTACATAATCCAGTAAGTTATAATAATTAGATGTTCACAACTGACTAGAGTGTTCGACTGCCAACATGTGTCCTCTGCTTAACTCAGTTTACCTCAGTTTCATGAAGTTGCATAATCTAGACAAGTGGCAGATAGCTGTGTATATCCGTGAAACAAACCTGGGGTGCGTTTCCCGTACAACGACGTAACTCGCTGGTTAACCTCCGTAATACGATGCATTGTTGTGGAAACGAACTAGGTAGTCACGACTGTTTCCCGAACACAGTCGCATCTCCGCCGTTTGAACCACATTAGTTGAACAATGTAGGGCTGTTGTTAATGACGTCACCGAGTAATAACTTTGGATATTTAACTGATAATGCAGCTATATTGACCATGGCACCTGATGACTAATTTACTATTTTTGTGGTCCCTGTCATTTCGCTTTATTTGATGTTTGATTCATCGGGGGTTCCCTCTTACGTCATACTCCGGGGTTCCCTTAGGCATTTATGTGCATGCTCACTTATCAAAAACGGCACTTTAAAGGACGCACAAAAATACATAGATTAAAATGCATTTATATTTAAATTGAGTGGACGATATAGATTATCCTGCATGTTAGCTTGGTTATTATGCCCAAGAGCATAATTTATTGAGCCCATATGTGTTGCTAACAAGAAACTACCCTTCTAACCACAGGTTAAGAGCTGTAGTTCCAACCAAGTAAGTTTGCGACGCTGTTTGCGAATGTTCGTTTGAACTATGGTTTCGGAAAACACCGAATCGTTTAACTATGTTGGTAACGACGGAACTTGCGACCATAGTTGGATAACGATGCTTTTGGGGAACGCACCCCAGGTCAGTCCTAGCGAAAATGTTCACTTGGAGTGTAGTATTTAATCTTTCTCCCCACTTACCATTTACCCTGCTGTTGCAGGTAATTAATGTGCGCTAGCTGTCTTTTTCCTCTCTGCAGTGTGTCTTTTTCTGTCTGGGTTGCCTGTAAATGGTGACTGGGGCACGGTGTTTGAGAGAGAAGCGTTGCAGGCGGATATTGTCAGATCATAAATCAGAGGCGCTCTCTTTGGGATTATTTCTGACTGCTCTCATTTGGACAGGATCAGGCCTTTGTTATGGTTCCACAGTCTCTTTCCTCAATCTGTCTCATAGAAGCCTCTATCATCCTCTTCCCAGCTCTCTGTCAGCCCTCTCACCTCCCTTCCAGACAATCGATAGGTCACCTCTCTCATTAGAGCGGGTATTTATTTCTAGACGTTTGCTTTAGCCTTTCACAAGTAAGCAAGAGTGGGCGCTCTACAGCTTGTTTTCTTGTCTGCTATCCTCTTAGCACGTTGTTTTACCTCCAAAAGTTCTTCGGCGTTTGTCTCACAAGCTACTTTTGTCTCGCTCCTTCTTCTTTTTGAATGTCGCGTTTTTGTTTCCCGCTGTTTTCCAAATGCACCATTTTTGCCTTTGCCTCCTAAACACAATCTCTGCCATTCTTCTCTCCCCTCATCCATCCTGAAAGGAAGTAGGAAGGTGTCACTGCATGAGAATGACAGTGACAACAACGCAGGTAAATATGTTTTGTTTGTGCGAAATATCTCATCATATTCCCTAGTTTCCCTCCTGTCACAATCTTTTTGTGTGCGACAACAACAACTGAGAATTATTTCCAGGTAGGGAAGGATTTTACTCATAAGTAGGTGTTAGACACTTACTGGAACTATTTATTTCCAGCTTAATACCTAGTTTGAAGGTAAACATATGACTCTGGGGTTGGCTTTTTTGTAGGTTTTGTTGGTGCAGCAGCGTGCTCACATGCTGCTGATAGATTGAGCTTTGGTTCATATGTGGGTAATAAGGGTTCAAGTCAATGTCCAGCTTAATACCTTGTTTGAAGGTAAACATATGACTCTAGGGTTTGCATTTTTTGTAGGTTTTTTACTTAAAATTAGCATTGAAGTTGGACCCTTGGTGCAGCAGCTTGCGCACATGCTCCTGATAGATTGAGCTTTGGTTCATATGTGGGTAATAAGGGTTCGAGTCAATGTCCAGCTTAATACCTTGTTTGAAGGTAAACATATGACTCTGAGGTTTGCTTTCTTGTAGGTTTTTTACTTAAAATCAGCGTTGAAGTCGAACCCTTGGTGCAGCAGCTTGCGCACATGCTCCTGATAGATTGAGTTTTGGTTCATATGTCCGTAATAAGGGTTCGAGTCAATGTCCAGCTTAATACCTTGTTTGAAGGTAAACATATGACTCTAGGGTTTGCTTTTTTGTAGGTTTTTTACTTTAAATCAGCATTGAAGTTGGACCCTTGGTGCATCAGCTTGCGCACATGCTCCTGATAGATTGAGCTTTGGTACATATGTAGGTAATAAGGGTTCGAGTCAATGTCCAGCTTAATACCTTGTTTGAAGGTAAACATATGACTCTGAGGTTTGCTTTTTGGTAGGTTTTTTACTTAAAATCAGCGTTGAAGTCGGACCCTTGGTGCAGCAGCTTGCACACATGCTCCTGATAGATTGAGTTTCGGTTCGTATGTCAGTAATAAGGGTTCGAGTCAATGTCCAGCTTAATACCTTATTTGAAGGTAAACATATGACTCTGAGGTTTGCTTTTTTGTAGGTTTTTTACTTAAAATCAGCATTGAAGTTGGACCCTTGGTGAAGCAGCTTGCACACATGCTCCTGATAGATTGAGCTTTGGTTCATATGTGGGTAATAAGGGTTCGAGTCAATGTCCAGCTTAATACCTTGTTTGAAAGTAAACATATGACTCTGGGGTTTTCTTTTTTGTAGGTTTTTTACTTAAAATCAGCGTTGACGTCGGACCCTTGGTGCAGCAGCTTGCGCACATTCTCCTGATAGATTGAGCTTTGGTTCAATTATTGGTTAATAATTTTCGATTTTCATTTTAATTTTAAAGTTTTTTTTCAATGTCTTTTGTACACTGCTTAGTACTTTTGTCTTGTTTTCTGGTATAAATATCTAAAATTCTTGAATCAGGATGTATTTACCGGATAAGTAAAATGACTTAATTTTATTCTTATTATTATGTCTTGTTTTCTGAAAAAAACAAAACAAGCAAAAATATCTGCCAGTAGAGCAAGAAAAATAATCTTGTTTAGCCTTTGATTTAAGATTATTTTTCTTACCCCATTGGCAGATATTTGTGCTTGTTTTAAGCAAAAACTAACCAAATTTAAATAATGTTTTTCAGAAAACAAGACATAATATCTTAAGTCATTTTACTTTTTAAGTAAATACATCCTGATTCAAAAATTCGTAGATATTTATACTAGAAAACAAGACACAAATACTAAGGAAAAAATCATTTTTGAAGTGTAAATAAGTTTTTTATTTATTTATATATAAGTGCATAAAGTTAAACTAAATGAAAATGAGAAATGTTGGAAACTAGCTGAAATTTCAATTAAAGTTTATTCCATTTTAAATAACACAAATGTTTTCCATGGTTTTAGTTTTACGGTACACTTACACAACAACAGTGTACTAAAAACGAAAAAAAAAAAAAAAATTGTGTTTTTGTAAAGTTTAGCGTACAGCTGACAACATTGCCAAAACAATTCCCGTTTACACGGATCCATGAAAATGACTATAAAACGTTGTGCTACACATGCTAACCCAGTAGTTGGCGATTTTACCAAACTACGCTACATGCACATACATATAGACTGAACAAATAGCAAATATACATTTCACAAATGCACATTTTTGTAGTTTACACAGAGACGATAATGGTATTGTTTTCAAAGACTTGCACTTTGAAACCCATTTTGCAGGCCCCAAAATGCTTTTGTTGTGTAAATGAAAGGCCAAAACGCATCAAAAATTCTGTTTTTAGTTTAAAATTGAGTTGTGTACATGCTCCCTTTGTTAATAACCCTAGTTCAAGTCTGGCTGTGGCTCCTAAACTATTTCCTGCTCATTCTTCTTAGTCACTTTTTTGACTAAAAATAGAGGCAAATGTCACCTTCTTCCCTCAGATGTCAAATTGTAGTTTAAAAACCAAACGAATTGGGGCTGATTATCACAACACTAAAAACAAATCTCTGTGCTGACAAACACTTTTGAAAAATATCTCTCACCTCTAGTTAGCCAGTGTTTTGCTGATCTTTAGTGCGTGCAGATGGAACAAACCATTGAGTCTTGAAGTCGGATCCAGCTGCCATATATCACGCTTGAATTCGAGAGACACTACCTGTCTTCTCTCCGCCTCTTATCTCAGTCTGAGGAGCGACATCAGTGCCATGGCTTGTTACCCACTAACAAGGCCCTTCACAACCTTCATTTACATCCTAACTCATCTACTAGCTAGAAGTACTTTAAATCACCATCCCTTCATGCCCCGTTTCCTGCAATATCCATGACATCCCTCGCCAAGCACAGGGCCCATTGAAGCCATCCTCATCTTGATCTGCTTGTTTTGGACAACAAATCTCGCACACTCTGGCTTTGTCTCTCGCTTCACACTTGCACTTCCCACGGTGGCATGTCTGCAGGTTTTAATTAAACTTCCACAGCTGGCAAGGACACATCAGATCCTATCTCATCAGTCCAGCCTCTCGACCCCCACAGAGCCCCGTAGGACGCATCAGCCTGGCTGATTCGCCGCAGAGATGCCTAGAGCTTCGCCGCCGTGATTTCATACCAGCTCTGGACATACCGATAAAGAGCCTCGACCGCTCTCTCCCTTGATATGAAGCTAAATGTTTGATGGATGGCATTTGCCGTAAAGAGATGGAGCTCTTATGTCTCTGAAGGTTTGTCTTAATTGCAGCAGAGAGAGGACACACTGCAGTAATGGGATAATGGTGGAGCTGGACTGGACTCTCGAGTGGGGCTAATCAGATTCTCTTCACTGTGCTTCTCCTGATTGTTTCACAGATCTAAGCCGGGCCTATGTAGTTCTCAGGGTGTGTACCAACAGAATTAGGATCACTGTGACACTACGTAGCTTGCGACTACATTACCATCCATTACTGAAGCAGCCATGTGATTTTCCATTTACCTTGGATGCTCAATCTCACTCTTGGAGATCTAATTTCCTGCAGAGTTTAGTTGCAACTCGATCAAACACACCTGATGTCAAGGTCGGGGGCTTATCGAGGTTCTCTGGTTTATTTGAAAATTACATTCAGGTGTGTTGCCGAACGAGTCCACAGTGTGAATGAAATTCACTCTGCTGATTTGGAGGTGGGTCTGAACACTTTCAATGCAAAGTTAAAGAAGTCCACATACACATGATTAAAATTTATTTACAAATGACTACATTAATTACATTAACATCCTGCTGTTAATTGAAGGGATAGTTCACCCAAAAATAGAAATCCTGTCATTAAAGGAGTAGTTCACTTTCAGAACAAAAAATTACAGATAATGTACTCACCCCATTGTCATCCAAGATCTTCATGTCTTTCTTTATTCAGTTGAAAGAAAATTATGTTTTTTGAGAAAAACATTTCAGGATTTCTCTCGATATAATGGACTTCTGTGGTGCCCCCGAGTTTGAACTTCCGAAATGCAGCTTCAAATGGCTCTAAACGATCACAGCCGAGGAAAGTAGGGTCTTATTTAGCAAAACGATTGGTTATTTTCTAAAGAAAATTACAATTTATATGCTTTTTTAACCTCAAATGCTCGTCTTGTCTAGCTCTGTGTGCACTCTGTGTAGAGATTAAAAAGTATATAAATTGTAAATGTTTTCAGAAAATAACCGATCATTTCGCTAGATAAGACCCTTCTTCCTTGGCTGGGATCATATAGAGCCCTTTGAAGCTGCATTTAAACTGCATTTTGGAAGTTCAAACTCGGGGGCACCATAAAAGTCCATTATATGGAGAGAAATCCTAAAATGTTTTCCTCAAAAAACATAATTTCTTTATGACTGAGGAAAGAAAGACATGAACATCTTGGATGACAAGGGAGTAAGTACATTATCTGTAAATTTTTTGTTCTGAAAGTAAACTACTCCTTTAATTAAAGGATTACTCCACTTCCAAAATAAAAATTTCCTGATAATTTACTCACCCCTATATCATCTTCTTTCTTCAGTCACAAAGAAATTTAGTTTTTTTAGGAAAACATTCCAGGATTTTTCTCCATATAGTGGACTTCAATGGTGCTCAACGGATTGAAGGTTAAAAATGCAGTTTCAGTGCAACCTCAAAGAGCTCTACACAATCCCAGCCAAGGAATTAGGGTCTTATCTAGCTAAACGATTGGTTATAATTGGTTATAAAAAATTACAGTTTATATACACTGCTCTCCAAAAGTTTGGAAACGCCCTAGAAAAGTGGGGTTTTGGACAATATTGGCATGAATCCATTTTAATTTGTGATAATTTTGCACAGATAAGGGACAACAGTTTATACATAGAAAAAGCGTAAATTGTCAATTAACTCCCATCTTGTTTTCTCCTCCAACTTCAAAATCATCCTACATCACTGCAGAAGTACAGACCCAGTAAATGTACAAATAAGATTTTACAAAAAAAAAAAAAAAGGTAAAACAGCCATGTAGGAGGATTTTAAAGTTGGAGGACAAAATGAGATGGGAGTTCCCTTCCGAAGGGAACTCTCACTGCGTCCTCTAGAGGGCGCTTTTGGGAACGCTGCAGCGTGCCTCGAGTCTGAAGAATGCATAGAAAAACTACATGAAATGGCCGGCGCCAGCGTATGACGTCACCGCGGCGCGTCAGTCGCTGCCGTTGCGTCACTACCGGGCGACCATAAAAGAGGCGCCCGTGCAACACAATACATCTTCGCTGTCTTCAGCTTTCCCGGTTTGGATGTGCATTGGAAGAAACGGTAAGAATCCTTTCTTTAAACTACTATCATGGCAAGCACTAGCAAGTCGTTTAAGCGGTGTGTTCATCCGTGTCCTCGTTATTTGACACCTGATGACACACATGAGCTTTGCGTATTCTGTTTGGGCGAAGAGCACGCACGCGATGTCCTTGAGGGGGCATTGTGTGTACATTGTGAGCGCTTCCCTATGAAGAAGCTCCGGTCTCGTCTGTCTCTCTTTCTGAGGAAAGATGAGCATTCACTTGCCCCTCGCGGTTCGGGTCCTGCCGTTGCCGAGGCACGGAGGAAACTGAGCTCGTGGGGCTCGCAAGTGGAACTGGCTGACGAACTTGAGAAGGGTCTCTCTCTCTCGCCAGCCGGAGACGATGACAGGCTCCTAGCTGATGATGATGCGTTATCGCTGACGTCGTCAGATCCAGGAGCAAGTGCTCTTTTGGGTTCCACCCAAGAAGAACAGGAAGTGCTAGAGATGGATGAAGACGCTGAGGCTGAATCCTCTCTACCTTCCTGCCCTGCATATGAAGAGCTGCTGGAGGTTATGGACCGCGCCACGGCCAGGCTCGACCTGCCGTGGAAGCGGGCTAGAAAGATAACGCCGCGGGGTCGCCTCGACGAGCGGTATCTTTCAGGCCATAACCACCCAGCTCCGGTGAGTCTCCCATTCCTTCCCGATCTTCATACTGAGATCGAGAAGGGCTGGAAAAAGCCGTACTCGGCGCGCATTCATAGTTCGTCCATGGCGAACTATGCTAATATCGAGGGATTGCGTGACCACGGCTATGAGAAGATGCCCCCTGTGGAAGAGACGCTAGCTTGCTATCTCTCCACAGGGCGGGCCTCCTCTCTCAAGACTCCCTCTCTCCCTTCTCCGGCCCTGCAATTAACATCCCGGCTGAACGGCAGAGCATATGCAGCAGCAGGTCAGGCGGTGGGCGCACTGCACACCATGGCAGTGCTCCAAGCCTACCAAGCCGATCTGCTGAAAGACCTGGACAACGGTCAGGGTCTTTCCCCTGACCAGGTGGCTGAGCTCCGTCGCACCACGGATCTCGCTCTCCGTGCCACCAAGCAGGCCGCTACCCATATGGGCAGGGCCATGGGGGCTATGGTGGCTACGGAGAGACATCTGTGGTTGAACCTAGCTGATGTCGGGAGGAAAGAGAAGGGCTTTCTTCTCGACGCACCGGTTTCGCCATCTGAGCTTTTCGGTGCCTCCGTCGAGACGGTGGTTGAAAAGTTCAGAGAAGCGAAGACGCGCTCAGCTGCCTTCAAGTCCTTTATCCCTCGAAGGCCCAGGTCTCAGCCCGAACACCACAGGGGTCCTGCGCCGCCTCCTTCTGAGGAACAGAGGCAGGTGCAGAAGGCTAGTGTTGCATCCCGCGCTCCTCCTCCCCCTGCGAGCAGGTCTAGGAGGCGACGCGGATCGAGAGGTGGCAGACAGGATTTAAGGGAAGTCATCCAAGCGAGACAAAATTCTCGCAGGGGTCAGAGTAATACCTAATAAAACCTCTCCTTCCCTCGGTCCAGTCGGGTCGCCATTTTAATTCCCCTGTCGCCATTTAAGCTTCCTGCACTCCCCGGACCTATGATGTTCTTTGGTGGTTCTACCTGTATAGAACCCTAATTTACTGACGGTCTGGAATCAGGCGGTCTCTGAGGGGAGTCCCGCCTCTTTCTATGAAGCAGGATGCTCTTAAATGGGTGAGTATGATCCGTTTTTTACTTTGAAGGAACTTCATACTGTCTCAGGCCTGTGTATGTTTTTTCTCTCCACAGAAGAAATACGACGAGTCTACGGCAGACGCCCCCCTCTGATCCTATGGATTAAGGTTACGGCAGTGTTTTGCCCTCTCCACTCCACAGGCTGTGCGGTAAACCAACCCTTACAGCATACATTACACATAGGACCTTGTCCTCTTCAAGGTAAGCTCCCTAAGTTTTTCTTGGGTTTGCCCTTGATATGGTTATGCTGTCCTCTGCAGGCCTAGTGTAGACTTATGCCCTATTGAGACAGGAGCATAACTCCCTAGTTACGCCCCCCTTATGGCTGGATAGGCGTGTTGCCTGCAGGGTTAGGTTGCGTGTTGTATTTTTCCCTCAGAAAAAGGTGGAAACATCTCGACGGAGCACCCCTCCCTTCAAACGGTTGTATGGTGGTGTCCGTCTACACAACACTTGTTCCAGCACCATCAGGCTTCCCCCTTCAGTGGTTAAACGAGCAAAAGGAAATTTTCCTTTCTCCCTAGGTAAGCATCTTAAGATATTTATGGTTAAGATTGCACTAGTATGTTTAACTCTGTTGCAGACGGCCTGCGTGCGAGGATCCGCTTCGTGTCCTTTCCTAAATACGGTTTCCATGGAAACTGAGTGTCTACACCTGTTGAGACAGGCGTTCACTTGAATAGGAGTGCAGCAGACCGGAGTGCTCGCTGCGAACCCGGAGCAGGTTTGGTTGCTCCCTTTTCTGCGGAAAAGGTTCTTATTTGAGCTCCACCTGGTGACATGCTTTCCAGCTGGGGTCTTGATTCTCGGTCCATTTGGTGTGCGCTCCCCTTTCTGAGGAAGGGGTTTTTTATGTAAATCTGAGTGCCACTTTGTGACTCTCTTCAAGTCGCCTCATTCTAAGCCTGAGGGCTGAGGCAGCACTTGATGTAGGATCTACACCCAGGCTGACGAATGTCTCCCCTACAGAGGGTTTGAGCATCTTTCGGTGTTTAACACCTTAGAAAGCCGTCACTTTAGGATCAATTCTCGCCCCTCAGGCCTAGTTCCACTTCCCTTTCTGAGGAAAGGTTTACGAAGTGTCTGAACTAGGAAGCTGCCCTTATTCATTCCGGAGCTTCCCAGAAACTTTCAAGGCAAACAGTGCTCCCCTTTCTGAGGAAAGGGTTTGTTAAGGTTGAGAGCTCACGTTCCTCCCTGTGCGCAGGATTGCTGGAACATATCTGAGCTCCCCTAATCCAGGGTTTCCTTCAGAGCAACTTCCCAGGACTGAGTGCTCCCCCTTCTGAGGAATGGGTTTTGTTAAGGTTAAGAGCTCGCGTTCCTCCCTGTGCGCAGGATTGCTGGAACGGACCTGACCTCCCCTAATTCAGGGTTTCCTTCAGAGCAACTTCCTAGGACGGAATGTTTCCTCCCTCCTGAGGGTAGGAATCTATCAGGGACAGACCCTTGAGAGTTATGAATCTGCTACAAGGATGTTGGCGTGCCCCCTTTCCAGGGTTCACTTATAAGAGCACCACTCCTTGGTGGCCAAGTTCTCCTCCCTGTTTCCCAGGGTAGGAGCTTGACCTTCATGCTTCAGGTTTCTACTCTCCAGCCTTTATTCTGGATGTAAGCTCCCCTCTATGAAGGGTAACAGTGAGAGCATTCGCTCCTGTTCGGTTGTGCAGCTCCCCTTCTGGGAAGGGTCTTCTATGAGCGCCAACCCACCTTCGTGAGATTGCCAGACCTTCATACAGGTCGCGTGGACCGGGCTGTGCACGCTTCCCCCCTTTTTTCATTAAGGGTTCCCTAAAAGACAGCAGTGCCCCCTTCTGGAGAAGCGATCCTCCCTGTTGATCAGGGTCAGGATTTTTGTCCTCTACTATCGTCCACTATTTCAGGATGGTCTCAGCTCCATGTTCATCTCTGTTGACAGATAGCTTGCGAGCTTCTGTCCAGGGGAGGGTTAGTGCGGCAATCCCCTCACCATCAGGGTCATACCCTTTCTGTCTCCTTAGACGGCATGGAGCTGATAGTGAAACCCCCTGGGAAAACACTCCCCTTAAATCCGATCATGTCGGTAAGCGTCCCACGCTATGCCTGGGCGTCTTCCAGTTAAAACCACAAGTGTGGTAAGTGCACACACACCTGGGGCACTTTTATAAAATCCACAGGTTGGTAGGTTCCCACCAAGTTTGAGTTCCTCTTTTAAGTCCTTTTTGGTATGGGTCACACGCTCTGCCTTGTTCCCATCTATTGAAGTCGGCTTACAACCCCGGTTCCCTGGGTTCGACTCCTTTGATATCTTAGCTGATGTCTGCTGACCATCCACTATTGGGGCGCGCCACTACTAGTGGCCCTTGAACGGACCCAGGACAGGTTTCTGCCCTCTTATGGGAGCCAGTTCCTGAGGGAACTAGGCCCTATGTTGCGGTAGTTTCTGGTTCTGACAAGTCTAAGTTTCCATCGAAGCTTAGCCGTTTCCCTCAGAAGGAATTACTATAATTCCAAGCCTGAGCTGTTCCCTGGGTTCTACCCAGTCTGTAAGTGGGTAACAGGTCAGGCCTCTGGCCGGGAGGGATAACGTTTTGACAGCCGTCACCACGTCCTAGTAGGGGCAATTCCTCTCAGAATTGTTGCTTAGTGCTCGCTGGCTTAGCATGCACTCCCCTCAGCATGGCAGTGTTGGTATACCGTTCCCCAAAAGCGCCCTCTAGAGGACGCAGTGAGAGTTCCCTTCGGAAGGGAACGTCTCAGGTTACGTATGTAACCCTAGTTCCCTGAGAATAGGGAACGAGACACTGCGTCCTCTAGGCTTCCTCGCCATGCTTCGGACGGTAAAGCTTCAGACTTTGAAGATGTATTGTGTTGCACGGGCGCCTCTTTTATGGTCGCCCGGTAGTGACGCAACGGTAGCGACTGACGCGCCGCGGTGACGTCATACGCTGGCGCCGGCCATTTCATGTAGTTTTTCTATGCATTCTTCAGACTCGAGGCACGCTGCAGCGTTCCCAAAAGCGCCCTCTAGAGGACGCAGTGTCTCGTTCCCTATTCTCAGGGAACTAGGGTTACATACGTAACCTGAGACGTTTTTTGACATACTCTAACTGTGCACAGATTACACACGTGCATCACAGAGCTAGACAAGACGAGCATTTGTGGTTAAAAAAGTGTATAAATATTAATTTATTTTAAAAAATGGCCGAACGTTTCACTAGATAAGACCTTTATTCCATAGCTGGCATCATTTAGAGACCTTTGAAGCTGCTTTGAAACTGCATTTTTAACCTTCAATCCGTTGAGTACCATTAAAGACCACTATATGGAGAAAAATCCTGAAATGTTTTTCTTAAAAAGCTTAATTTCTTTGTGACTGAAGACAAAAGACACACATATCTTGGATGACATAAGAGTGAGTAAATTATCATGAAATTTTTATTCTGGAACTGGAGTAATCCTTTAATCACCCTCATGTTGTTTCAAACCCGTAAGACCTTTGTTCATCTTCAGAAGACAAATTAAGACATTTTTGATGAAATCCAAGAGCTTTCTGCCACTGCTTAGACTGTAACACAACTACCACAGTCCAAAAAGGTAGTAAGGACCATTAAAATAGTCCATCAGTGGGTCAACGTTAATTTTATGAAGCTATGAGAATACTTCTTTGTGCACAAAGAAAACAAAAATAACAACTTTATTCAACAATTTCTTCTCTTCTGTGTCAGTCTTGTCAGTCTGATGCAAAAGACTGACAAGGATCAGAAGAAATTGTCAAATAAAGTTGTTATTTTTGTTTTCTACAAAAAGTGTTGCGCTACTGCCTATGCAGGGTCAGAAAGCTCTCGGATTTCATCAAAAATATCTTAATTTGTCTTCTGAAGATGAACGAATGTCTTACGGGTTTGGAACTAGAAATTAATGACAGACTTTTCATTGATCTGTGAACTGTCCCTTTAAATATACTAGTATCTGCCTGGCAGAAAAAAAATATTAAACAAATCTTGGATATCAGGGCTTATATACAGATGGATCAAAGTCTGGAAAACACGTGTCATCTGTATTAATCATTAATCATCATAACAGTGAAATACATTTCTAGTTCAGTGTTTAGACCATATAAAGACTACTCACTAGAAAGACTTCCTAATAATAACAGAATAAAATTCATGACTTTTTTTGAATAGTCAGAAATGGAAACACAAAACATTAATATGTATTTTAGTTGGGAATATGGGCATTGTGAAAACCTAGAAAAATATGTGGATGCTCCTACTAAAAAAATACTTTTCACAGCTCCTAAAACTACAGTTTTATCTTACATCTTTCTACAAATGGTAGATTTAATAGGACAACTGTATAAAACTAACCCTACTGCCGGTAAAAGTCATATCTTTATTTTAAGTAATTATACGGGATCAGATCTTATACACAAAATGCTGAATAGGACATTGTAGAACCTCACACAGGTTCTCAATATCTCTCATGCAGGAGTCCAGTATCTCCTAAACAGATTTTATTAAATTGGGCTGGTTTCTCTTGGGAAATTATATTACTTAGCAACGCTTTCAAAGAAATTTTTAACAAAGTCAACCCTGAATCCATTTTGGAGTATAAGATTTATAGGTTTCTAAATAGCTCTTTTATACTTTAACTTCTGACTCACCATGACAATACCCACGGAGGCTGGCATCGCATTAGAACACCAACCAACCAACCCAGTATACTGATATGTATATAAATGTAGCAAAATTCTAGCACTGTTGACAGCAGTGTTACAACCTTGGCTTGCCTTCGTTTCACAGATAATGGCTGTTGTTCAGGGTTATTTGCCTCTCATTTGCATAAAGTTTAGCATTTCACAACTTTTTGATGCTTTCACGTTGCCAATCCCACAGTTCCCTGTGCATGAACAATGAATTGGAAAGCCTTGCTCTTGTTCTGCCACAGGGATATAACTAAACTCTGCAGGCAGGTAGATCTTCCCAAGCACCTCTAATTTGCATCATAACAAAACATTTTTCAATTTTATTTGTACAGCACTTCTCAAAATGCATGTTACTCCAAGTTTGTCTCATAGAAAATATCACCGCATGACATATGGCTTCATATTCACTAATGCGTAACCTTAACAAGGAGGAAGATATGACTGCAGGTCTGCAATGTTGTTCTCGTGTTCCCCGGGTGCCAAGGTAATTAATTAGGGTGAAGTCAAAGGAACGCTATCAGAGTTTTTTCTGTTTGTTTGTTAGTTATTTTTCTTTTTAACTTGGAAAGGTGAGGTGACTCTCTGTCCAATTAATGGTCTAATTGAATGCAGAGTCTCAATAGGAGGCATTAGATTACATCAGACTAATGACCTACAGCCTTTTTTTTATTAACACAGGGACGGTTGGTACCCGGTTTTACCCTTAGGTGCTGCCTTTCCTGCTGGGTAGGTGTTGCTGATGAGAAATGTTTTGGATTGTTAACTGTAATTTAGTATGTTTTCAAAAATAAATGGTATGATTAAAAAAATATATATCTTTTACAAATATCTAAAACAATGCCACTGTAATATGATTAGAGTTTTATAACTGGTACCATATAAACACAATTACTGTAAACTAGTTGATTTTGGTTTTGCGAAGATAAATATAAAAGCATAGATAAAAAAAAAAATAACAGGTATGCATGAAAATACAGTTTGTCAAAAGTTTGCATACGCCTTGCAGAATCTGCAAAATGTTAATTATTTTTCCAAAATAAGAGGGATCATACATAATGCATCTTATTTTTTATTTAGTACTGGGCTGAATAAGATATTTCACGTAAAAGAGATTTACACATAGTCCACAAGAGAAAATAATAGTTACATTTATAAAATTCCTAATACTGCCTGCTGTTCTTCAGAAAAATCCTTCAGGTCTTACAATTTTTTTGGTTTTCAGCATTTTTGTGTATTTGAACCCTTTCCAACAATGACTGTGTGATTTTGAGATCCATCTTTTCACACTGAGGGCAACAAAAGAACTGAGGGACTTACATGCAACTATTACAGAAGGTTCAAACGCTTACTGATGCTCCAGAAGGTAACACAATGCATTAAGAGTCGGGGGGTGAAAACTTTTTGAATTTAAAGATCGGGGTAAATGTAACTTTTTTTTGTCTTCCAGGGAACATGGAATTATCTTCTGTAGCTTCTTTAGAACAGGAATAAAAAAAAAATTGATATTTAGGCAAAAGAAGAAAAATGCACACATCTTCAGTCTGTTCAAAAGTTTTCACCCCCGGCTCTTAATGCATCGTTTTTTTCTTCTGGAGCATCAGTAAGCATTTGAACCTTCTGTAATAGTGGCATATGAGTTCCTCAGTTGTCCTCAGTGTGAAAAGATGGATCTCAAAATCATATAGTCATTGTTGGAAATTCAAATACACAAAAATGCCGAAAAACCAAAGAATTTTTGGGACCTGAAGGATTTTTCTGAAGAACAGCTGGCAGTTTAACTGTTCAGGACAAAAAAGCTAACAACTATCACAAAAAAAATAAATAAATAATAATAATAAAATAAAATAATTCAAGTAACAACACAGCATTAAGAATCAAGTGCATGTAAACAGGGTCATTTTTATAAATATAATTATTATTTTCTCTTGTGGACTATATGCAAACATCTTTTGTCTGAAATATCTTATTCAGTTTAGTACTAAATAAAAAAAAATAACATGCATTTTGTATGATCCCTCCTATTTTGGTAAAATAATTAACATTTTGCATATTCTGCAAGCTGTATATAAATTTTTGACCTAGACTTTAAATGAACAGATAAAAGAACAATAATAATATGAAAATTGATGTTAATTAGGGTCTTTATTTAAATAAATGACTGCTGTTTAAAAGTTTGGAGTCTGTAAAATATATAAATATTTTTGAATAAAGTCTGCCCATTGAATGTTTATTTGGTCAAATATTAAAGTAAATATTGTGAAATATTATTAAAAATAAAATAAAATCAAGAATAGAATAGAATCAAATAGAATCAATCATACTGACCTCAATCATTTGTACAATAGTATATGTAAAAAAAAGGTTCTCATAGCCTGTATAAAGACATTTTTATTTGATTGTAGACTGAGTTTTTGTGCTTATCAAAATGTATTATAGTCTAAATTGTAACATAAATGAATCTTTAATTTAATATTCAACTCATATCAGCTTATGCTAACATCTGCTGTTTCTCTCTAGTATCAGTAATGCATTTTAATTAAGCTTTAGTAAGTTATGACTCGTTTATCACCTTGCTGCACAAACAGTGATCATTGTGTTCAGAAAATTAGCATCATCTAAAACAATAGATCACAGTGTCATAGAGGACTAGAATCAACAACTATATTCTTGAAAAAATGCCACAAAATGCATTGTACTAGTGTAAGTTCAAGTACTGGGATGGCATTAGTGGCTTGCTGGGTAGCACTTGCCTCACAGCAAAAAGGTCACAAGTTTGAGTCCCAGTTGAGCCAGGAGGCCTTTATTTATGGAGTTTGCACACTGTCAGAATAAAAGGTACAAAAGCTGTCACTAGGGTGATACCATTGTACCTAAAGAGTCTATATTAGTACCTCAAAGGTACATGCTATTACCTTAAGTGTACATTTTAGCACCTAAAAGGTACAAAAGTGCGCCTTTTAAAAAAGTTATTGCCCCGGTGACAACTTTTGTATCTTTTTTTTTTCTGAGAGTGCATGTACTCCCCTTGTTAGTGTGGATTTACTTCAACAATATAGGAAAATTTGACAGAAGAAAAAGCTGTTTTACGAACAGATTGATCGATGAATGGATGGAAGTGGAAGTACTACAAAAGAAGATAGAAGCTAAATGAGTAAACCTACTTTTAAGGCACGCAAGTTCACTTACTTTTGTCCCAAAGCTCACTTTTTTTAGATGGCGGTTGGTCTCATATCCTTTTTTGGTTCACTTCAAGTACTATGGATTATTCTGAATGTCTCTTTTCTATTCAAATGCACTCCAGATAACTTTCCAATAATTATGCCCTGGAAAAGACAGGCTGGAAATAGACCTACATCTTTTTTTTCTTGTATGATTATTGACTACTGGAATTCTTAGTGCGAACTGATGCCTGTATCCAACGAGCAGATCCAGGTGAGGTTCAGGATGTTTTTTTGTTCCGCTGCCTCTCTTGCCATCGGCTAGCCTTCTGAGAACGGCCTTTTATGGTTTGTGTTTAACTTTGCAGTATCTGGTCTCCATTATGTCCTCTTCTACAGAGAGCACCAGCTGTTCTATAATCTCCTCCGCAGCCTAGCAGGCACTACACACACCTACCTTACTGAATTCTCAGCGGGCCGCTCACACACACATGCACAGTTGCTCTCCTGTGCATGTTTCCATCTCTGGGGCTTTTTTGTTGGCCTGTTTCTTTGTCCAGCATTCAGTCTCATTCAGTATTTCTCTCTCTTTCTCCTTTAATAAGTCAGGAGACGTAGAAGCAGCCTGGCAGAGTGCTCAGGGAAGCACAGTCCCGCTGGTCCCTCTTCGTCCCTTCCTTTTTCAGAAGGGATGGCTCGACTTGGTGCCGGCATCCAGGCTTGTGTTCCACAGCTAAGTGAAATTTAATGAGCGGGGACATCCACTTTATGAGAAGAAATCTGGACTGGGAGTGAGGGCTCCAGGGGCGTACAACACAGAAGAAATAGAAAGTGGTTCTTTGACTCAATGTTCTCTGACACACTCCCTAAGGACGAACGGAGTGGGAATGTACAGCACCTTCAATTAGAGTTTCAAAATGTAACAGTACTGCTCCTGTAATGACGTCTGAGTGTGCACATAAGGTTTTGAAGATGTGGTTGAAAGATGTAGGTTATTACCTGAGTGTAGTTTTTTAGAAAACTCTACACTGGTAATTCTTTTGTAAATCTTGTTAAAAGCTAGAGATAGCAATTATATTGCCTGATATCTCTCACGTGGTCTACATTAAAGGGATCATGTCGTTCCAAACCTGTATGACTTACCGGTACTTTCTTCTTTAGAACACTAAAGAAGAAATTTTAAAAGCAGTAGGTGATTTGTTTCAAAAACTTTTTTGTTATGCTGGTTGAAAGTCTTTTCACATCCCAATAGCATTATATGAAGGCGTAGGACCATAAAAATGTTCATCCAATCATATCCTTCTTGTTTGAGGACTATGATAGACTGTCCTACCTGCCTGTAGGTACAGTGCCTTGCAAAAGTATTCATAGTGTTTCATTTTTTTTCCATGTTTTGTTGCACATCTGCATTTGGCAATTATCTGCCATTCTTCGCCTCACCTCTCAAGCTCTGTCAGCTTGGATGGGGGCAGACGCACATTTTCAGGTTTCTCCAGAAATGTTTGACTGGGTTCAGGCCCAGGCTCTTGCTGGTTCACTCAAGGACATTCACAGAGTTGTCTTTTAGCCACTCTTGCTATGTGCTTAGGATCATTGTCTTGTTGGAAGGTGAACATTCTGCCCAGTCTGAGGTTCTAAATGCTCTGGACTAGGTTTCCATTAAGGCTATCTCAGAATTTTGGTGCACTGAGCTGAGTCCTTCAGTCCTTGCTGCTGAAAAACAGCCCGACAGATTGAGGCTGCTACCAGCACACTTTACTTTTGGGATGGTACAAACATGATGCTTGGAATTGAGGTTCCTCAGACCAGAGAATCTTGTTTCTCACAATCTAAGGGCTTTAGGTGCTTTTTTTTGCAAATTCCAAGTATGTTTTTTCATGTGTCTTCACTGAGAAGAAGATTGGATTTGGCCACATCGCCATAAAGACTGGATTGGTGGAGTGTTACAGTGATGTTTGTCCTTCTGTAGATTTCTTCTATCTCCACATATGATCATGGAGCTAGAATGACTATCAGGTTCTTGGGCGCCAGTCAAACCAAAGCCCTTCTACATTGATTTCTCATTTTGGCCAGGAGGCCAGCTCTACAAAGAGTCCTGGTTGTTTTAAACGTCTTCCATTAAGGGTAATGGAGACTACATGCTTCTGTGAACCTTCAATGCAGTAGAATTGTTTATGAACTCTTCCTCATATGTGTGGTTTGATGCAATCCTGAGCTCTACAGGCAGTTTTTTTTTTTTTTTTTTTTTGGTTTTTGCTCTGATATGCATTTTCAACTGATAGACCTTTTACTACCTCTACGCGCTTATTGTATGTTTTCTCACTGGTGAATGAGACATTCGGTAATCTGACAGCATTGCATTCAACCCTCCACCAATGCCATCTGTCACCATGTCACTGGTTAGCCTCTGGTCTGCCTTTGCACGATCATGTATTTTGCAGGAGGCGTGGCTTTGGTTGTTATTGCTAGCCTCTCAAAATCAACCACCCTACCTTTAACCCAGTCTCATTGGAAAAAAGTACCTTCGAATCGCATTTGAATACCATCTACAATAAGCATTACCCTAAACCCTAAAACTGATAGTGTTAACCCACACGGAAAGAACCTATATAAACATACATGTTTTAATATAGCTTTTGATATAGGTTTTTAATATATGTGACATATATAAAATTGGCCGTTTTCCTATATTATATGTACATATATGCACACACACACACACACACATATATATATATATATATATATATATATATATATATATATATATATATATATATGTGTGTGTACGCATATATGTGCATATATGTACATATAATATAGGAAAACGGCCAATTTTATATATGTGTACATATATGCGTACATATATGCACATATATGCGTACATATATGCACATATATGTTTACCTATATATTAGTAAAATTATTAAGGAAAGGAGGTGAAGTGAGGCCAAGTATGGTGACCCATACTAGCCATTGCTGCGGCACCTGGGGATCAGTTGGGAGTATGGTGCCTTGCTCAAGGGTCTCACCTCAGTTGTGGTATTGAGGGTGAAGAGAGTGCTGGTTATTCACCTTCCCCACCGACAATCCCTGCCGGACCTGAGACTCGAACCCACAACCTTTGGGTTATAAGTCCGACTCTCTAACCATTAGGCCACGGCTGCCCCTGAAAGTGGAGCTTTCATGTACCAAGTGAGCTACCTAGCAAGTTTACCATAACATAAAAACATATATACACAAAGATAATCTGCCTCTGTAAGAATTTGTGTGAGAAGGAATAAAAGTTATTGAAGTTTTAGTCATAGGTACATTTATGGAGTAGGTAGAGGTATGCTTTTTTTTTTTTTTTTATGAAGTAGGTATGTAGAGGTATGGTTTTCCAATAGGCATATGCTGAGATATTTTAAATAATGCTTCAATTGTTTCTGTCTATAAAATGAAAGTCAGCATTGGACCCCACTGACTGTACAAACAAAAAAAATTACCAACATATTTTTAATGTCTTATTAGTATTCATAAATGTTTGGAACTATATGAGAGTGAGTAAATAATGACGATTTTAATTTTGGTTGAACACCCCCTCTAAATTCAAGGTTTTCTGCACAATGCTCGCTTTGTTGCTCATAACAAAATTCATAGGCACTCGCAACCTCAAGCTCTCCCAAGTGCGTCAAATTTGGAAAATTATTGAGCTTTCATTGCTGCTCTGGACCCGTGCACAAAGCAGTTTAATTGTTAAAAAAAAAAACAAGAATGAGAGATCTATTTGCATTCAGCAAAAAAAATAAAATAAAAATGGGCGCACAGAGAATAATAACAGCATTTTATTAGCTTGGATGGCACAAAGGCTTGCAAAAGTCTACAGCACCTGGCAGCTTGCAAATTCGGTTCAGCCGCGTGGTTTATTCAAACAACGCTGGCGTAATTGCTTTCTGCTCACTGTCATCACAAAAGAACTGTTACACACGGCAAATCTTGCTGCTCTGAATGAAAAACTATAAGATGTTGCTTGAAAATGTCTCCCGTGGAACACAAGCTATTGGTCTATTGTGTTCCCCTCTATTTGTTTATATCATCAGTTCTAGGCATCTCAGTACTGAATCCCAGAGCTTGTGCGTACGTGTGTGTGTGCTTTGTATGTGTGCAGCACCCTGTTCCTCTATATCTGCTCTTTTCTAAAACATTACTGATAATTGCATTTTGACTTCATTATGGGACGACCAGCAAGAGGCCAAATTGGATCTGTTTATCTGACGCCCAGCAGTGTGGAAAGATTCCATTTAGGAAAAAATGAGGTTTTCCAGAGCCATTTTTTTTTTAATGTAGGGGAGTGGTTCCCAGCATGGGAGCTTTGACATGGCAGGGGAGGACAAAAAGGAGAAATTACTTCACGTAAACGGGCCAAGCAGAAACAAACGAATCTTGGGAAGGAAGGAAGAAACAAAACGAAACCAAAAAGAATGCGCTTCACAGTAAAAGAAAAGACTCGAGGCTGATAACGTGCATTTAAACAGAGACTGGTGCACCTTTGGGGAAAGACACTTTTAACAAACCAGTCGCTGACACCACAGTGACTTTCCCTCTCTCTCTTTTTTCTTTCCTCTGCTTCTTTCTCGTCTCTTTCGATTACGGGAGGTAATAGAGGCTGAGGTGCTTTCAAAGGCCGCTCTGTGCCATATAGCCATTGATGCCATTTTGACAGAGACTGCTCCTGGAATGTGAATGTGTTTGAGACTCATATGAGACGAGAGGAGACGAGAGGAGACGAGAGGATGCTGCCACACAATAGGCCCACTGCCAGGATCAGAAGCATGAGGAGAAGCCTCGGTGTCCCTGCGGAGAGACACAGTGTGTGCGGAGAGATGGCAGGCAGAGAAGGGAAGGACAGCCAGACTCAACCTTTATTACTGTGATGATCTTCTCATCAAAGCCAAAACGGCTAAAGATAAGACCGTCAGATGTAGCTTCTTTGTACAAACGAAGAGTGAACTTTGTGTGTCGCTGATGCAGTATAGTTTTAGCAACAACAATTCATTCCAATTACAGTAAATGGGTACAGTCCGGTCCACTTTGCTAGGGACAGTTCAATAAAATATGGAAATTCTGTCATCATTTATTCACCCTCAATACAACTTCACATAACAGTGACGTCAGTTGAGTCCAAAACATCTCTAGACAATGTCACTTTTTGGACAATGAAACATTTTCCAATATCTTCTTTTGTGTTCCAGAAGAAAGCAAATCTCACAGCTTTGGAAAGACACAAGGGTGTATAGATGATTTCAAAAAGAATTTTCATTTTTGTGAGAGCGATCTCTTTCAATATCAGGAAAAGTCAGTCTTATAGGAATAGTTCACCCAAGAATGAAAAGTCTGCCATTTATTACTCACCCTCGTGTCGTTCCAAACCTGTAAGACCATTGTTTATCTTCGGAACACAAATTAAGATATTTTTGATGAAATCCGAAAGCTTTCTGATCCTACGTAGACAGCAACGCAACTGACATTTTCAAGGCCCAAAAAAAGGGGTTCAACCGCAATATTATGAAGCTTCGAGAATACTTTTTGTGTCAAAGAAAACAAAAATTAATTCAACTTAATTCAACATTTTTTTATTTTCTGTGTCAGTCTTTGCTGTGCATTTATGGGAGTATCGTTATTTTTGCTTTTGTTTCACATAAAAAGTATTCTCTCAGCTTCTTAAAATTACTGTTGAACCGCTGATGTCACATGGGCTATTTTAACAATGTCCTTACTGCCTGTCAGTTGCGTTGCTGTCTATGCAGGGCCAGAAAGCTCTTGGATTTCATCAAAAATATCTTAATTTGTCCTCTGAAGATGAACAAAGGTCTTACAGTTTTGGAACGACAAGAGAGTGAGTAATTAATGACATTGATTCATTTTTGGTGGAACTATCCCTTTAAGACATGCAAAGTGACCAGGCACAGTTTTGTACCATTTAGAAATTGTGCCTCAATAATAAGCCAGCATGGGAAAACTCATTCGAATAATTGCACAGCAGTGTTGGTCTGGAAACGGTTGTACTGGGGGAAAAGAATAACATGAATTTACACTGATGGTACTGAGTTTTAAAAAGTGTTTTACACAATAATTAATTCCCTTACCAGTCCAAAAAAAAGGGGCATCACTATTCAGGATTTTCTCCCTCAGCAAATCTTACCATCTTGTGTATGCCATACAGATGTTTACATATGTTTTTGTCTTTGTCAGTCATACTGTCATCTGGCATTTAGTGGATTGTCTGTGGGAGGCTATTTGTAAATAGCCAACGCAGCATCATAATGAAACGCTATAAGTTAGTTCAACTTTGCCTAGAGCTATCTGAGGTCAAAAATGGTTTGTCATACCTTCGGTTTCTACGTTTCAGGCTTGGACAGACAACGGGTTATTAGAGAGAGTGTTTCGTGGGCAGAAAGAAGGCTAATCTTCCTCAGCATTCTGGTCAGCTCAGAACACCTGAGTGGCTCATTAGAGTGCTTAATGTTCTGGTTCCACTCTCTGCGTTTGAGCTCGGGAAGATTCTGCCCACGCCGCATTAGATCCGCCTGTGACTTTCCCGTACAACTTGAGGACAAACTTGCTCTGCAGTTCATAAATCGAGGACAGACTGAAGCAGGGTATGGAATTAAAACCCACCATCAGCCAAACGCTGGTACTTTTTGTGTAGTGGGGGGTAATTTTGCTCATCTACCACCCTTGGCGGGCAGCATACAAGACACCGTACTGACATTTGACAAGAAATCCTGTTAGATGCAAAGACGTGCTTAAACAATTTAATTTGATTGTATTTTGATGAACAGATGAAACAAAGGCTGTCAATGTGCATGTCTGATTGGCTGTTTTTATGAATGTTCAGTGGCACTCTGTTGCTCATGCATACAGAATGAACACTTTTCAAATAACAAATGCATGTGAGTGGTTCTTATTTTTTTCTTTTTAGGGGTTCAAGTGCATAGTGCCTGTTGTAATTGTTAGAATGGTCATGGATCAGCGATCTCCACTTAAAACTGCTTGTGCAGACCAAAACATAAGTCGTAGAGACTTGAAACTTGGAGGGATGGTAGTACTCACACCACCGACAATGTGACAAAGGCTTGCCCCAATTGGCCTGACGGGGGAGCTACAGCAAACAAAAGTACGAAATTTTTGTGAATTTCTAATTTTTTGAAAAACCTACTTTTGTATACTAGTCTTAGGTTCTTCCCCCGATCGGAACCAAACCAAATGAAGAAAGACTCTCTGGAAAGTGAATATCAATAACTATCCAAAAAAATAAACTTTTGACTCGCCATCGCAAAGGGACATCAAAATGTTCGAAAGGGGCAGGGTCGCTTTTAGTAATGTCTGTAACTCCTAAATGGAATGAAAAATCTTTGTCAAACTCAGAACACATATGTAAGAGGTCACAAGAAAAATATTGCAGAGCTTGGCCACTTGTTAGTGCTATTAGAGGAAAAAAACATAAAAATGGCTATAACTGAGCAACCATTTGTCCTTTCAACATGAAAATTGGCGTGCACGATTTTGGTCAAAGTGCCACAAGTGTCTATAAGGACATTTGTGTATCTCAAAAAATATGTCCGCCATTGGCCAATGAAGTTTGAACATCTTTTAGACAAGGTTAACGGAGGCCGATCGGAACAAATACGGCCCCAGGTCTGAGAGAAATTTGAAAGAAAACGGCCACTGGTGGGCGATATCGCATTTTTCAAAGGAGCGTAAACGATTGTACGTTGTACAGTTTTTTTTTCATATACATACAATAGAACTCCTCATTCCGGACAACTGCCTCTAGAACCACTGCTGTCAGTTTGTTATGTCAAAAACCTACTTTTGCAAACTAGTCCTAGGTTTTTTACTTAATCTGGAAAAAAACACTGCAGTACATTTCTCTGGACTTAATAGGTCAATAATTATCTTTAGAAAAGGTGCCTGTCTGAATTTGCCCAAAATCCTATAAAGCCTAAAGGAAAGCTCAAAACTTCACAAAACCTGGTGAGCACATGAGACAGGTGATTCTAAACAAGCATGCAAAGTTTTATCAGACCACAGCTGGCACTGTAACAGTCATAAACGTGCCTTCAAATTTGTCTTGGAGGAAAGTGACACACCTGTATTTGCCAAAAATGCTTTTTTTCAATCATTGGTTTAGGTGGTTACAGGTTTGTCTTTTTCCATATTTGCTTAAATGCCTTAAAGCACTTGAACCTTGGTAATTGCTGCTTGCAGCTTTATTTTTTTACAGTCTCAGTAGAGTTTGGAATATTTCTGATTAACTCAAAACAACGTTGCATTGATGTTTGTATGGGCTTGTTATGCGTTCGGGTATGATAATATGGAAGAGTGGGACTAGATTGATTCACCACGCTGAACGACAAAAATATGCTTGTAACTTCAGTAATTCTTCATCTGTCGTGTGCTGATACCCCTAACAGAGATCAAAGATATGAAATGACATTATAAAGGTCCGGCAAGAACACCATTGTGGCATTGAGGAACCTCCAGCTGTCATTAAATAGAAATGTGAATTGCATTTAGACATCAATAAAAGATGAGGGTGATAGTCAGTGATGTCATTCATAGCCAGTGATGTCATTTTAAACTGATGTCGATCCTTTTAACATAATTAGTTTGTGCGGGTAAGTTTCACATTCGTCTTACTCCTTGGCCAAGGTCTGACAGTTTGTTTGTTTAGTTTCTGATGCTGTTTATGAACAGTATGAAAAGTATTCTGTGCAAGTTTGCTAATTCAAGACATCTATGTGTAGGTTTTCGTGAGTTTATAAAGATGTTTCTGTGCGTTGCTATCAGCACAGACTTACTTTCAGTCCCGCTAATGGAGACTCAGGAGTTAAGAGAGTCATACACTATCTCAGTGAAACAGAACCACCAAGGGCACTAAGTATTTCTGAGCTCTCTCTCTCTCTCTCTGTGTTTGTGTCATCAATACCTTTTCCCTTGTTAGCAAGACAGAGTAAGTTTCATTTCGCAGTTTCATAAAACTGAACAATGCCATTGTTGTTCTGTATACAGGACAATATTGCAACCATTTTGGCAGGTATTCACCCACCACTGTCAATTTCCCTTGTGTTAAGAATGACAGGATGGGCATGCCTCCAAAACAATATACAAAATGTATGTCATCACCAACCATTCAAACCAAGGCTTTCTTAGAGGAGCTACAGGCCATAGAAGTGCAGACATATCTCCCACTAGTTTTTAAGTAGGTTTATGGTGATTGCATACACAAAGTTGAGCTTGGCCTCCTCTCTTGCTCTTTTAAATCCACAGTGCACCGTCTCTCCGAGAGCCTCTCTCTCTCTCCTCCATTGTTCTTCTCTTCCTCCATCTCTCTCTCTCTTGTTTGTCAGAGTGCTGGAGCAGCAGTACTTGCGTTGTCTCTGGGCGGTTGGCTTCTTTGTGAGTGCTGGCAGCAGGGCCCGTGCTGGGGTAATGAGGACGGATGCCCGCGCGTGGGAAGAGCCGGCTGCTTTGTAGTGTCTCACCGCACAATGCGAAGGTTCTTGGAAACGGTCGAGGCGCGGCACCGCAACACAGCAAATAGATCCCCACACCAAAAGAACGTCAGATTTAGGCGAGACAGTTTGTCTCTGAATTAAGCTCTAATGAGATCACTTCTTGTGTTCGCAGCCGGTGTCTCTAAAAGGGAGGGTGTGCCTTCACATTTGTCTTGGAGGAAAGTGACACCACCTGGCAGTGCTAGAGGTGCTGCATGGGTAATGTTTTGTGCTCCCTAATAATGTCTAACGCACACTTAATGTATTATCATAATGTCCTGTGACATGACTGAATCCATACCATTAGCAGCGGAAAGCTGACAAGCCAACAGGGAGGGCACTGTGACATCCCGGAAATCTCTGGGAACATCCTAGGGAAATTGATTTTGCTGTCATAGCGTGACAGAAAACAGACCTTATGCTTTTTATACTCTTGATTAATTTGTGTATAAAACAGACATTAATAAGGAAGACTGCCTTTGCATGATGGTAGTTAATAAGAATCCAATCGTTCAACTTTAGTTTATTATCTCAACTGACCCAACCTATTCATCCAGTCCTGTTCCAACTGCCACCACTGTTTGTTTCTGAACTGTTTGAGAAAGATTCAGCTAATATGTGACCCTGGTCCACAAAATCAGTCTTAAGTAGCACAGGTATATTTGTAGCAATAGCCAACAATACATTGTATGGGTCAAAATAATACATTCTTTTATGGCAAAAATCATTAGGATATTAACTAAAGATCATGGTCTATGAAGATATTTCGTAAACTTCCTACATATCAAAACTTATTTTTTGATTAGTAATATGCATTGCCAAGAACTTCATTTGGACAACTTTAAAGGCGATTTTCTCAATATTTTATTTTGCACCCTCAGAGGCCAGATTTTTAAATAGTTGTATCTCAGCCAAATATTGCCCTATTCTAACAAACTTATTTATTCAGCTTCAGATAATGTATAAAACTCAGTTTCAGAAAATAGACCCTTATGACTGGTTTTGTGGTCCAGGGTCACAAATGTGTTAGCAGAGTTCCCATTTTTGGGTTGGTTTGAGTGGTCTAACAATGTTTGTCAATCTCAAAATGATTGAGATGATAAATAAATTAATAAAGGCAGGCTTTGCCGTTGAATCCTAACATGATTTCAGCAGTACACTTTAGTTTTAGTTAAATTTCACTGTTTTGAATTTGTACATGAAAATATAGACTATAGTTTACATAATTCATTGATTTAATATCTGAATGTGACGAGACTGGAAACATCAACTAAATAATTTTCGACATTTTAAGCATACAGTTACACATTCCACAATGTTCAATACCTTAGGTTAGATGCTATGTTGAATTTAACACAGATGAAAATGCTCTATAAAGTTCCTAGATTGCGTAATTTTCACAACTTACAACTTTCAAAACTGCTTTAGAGTGTGTTTTTTTTTTTTTTTTACTGATTTCTTTTTTTATATATATTTTGGAAGACATTTCATCAGTGAATAATCGTATTTAGTTAAACTGCAGTACAGTCCATTGAACACTGTGTGTTTGTCTTTGTGCATTAATTTCTGTCAAAAATTTTAAATGTGAACTTGGACCACAAAACCAGCCATAAGTTGCACAAGTATTTTTTGTAGCAGTAGCCAACAATAGGCAACAATGGGTAAAAATGATTGATTTTTTTTTTTATGCCAAAAATCATTAGGATATTAAGTAAAGATCATGTTCCAAAAAGATATTTAGTAAATTTCTTACCATACACATATAAATTTTTGATCAGTAATATGCATTGCTAAGAACTTCATTCGGACAACTTTGATGATTTTTTTCTTAATATTTCAATTTTTTTTTTTTTGCACCCTTATATTTCAGATTGTATCTCACCCAAATATTGTCCTATCCTAACAAACCATCAATGGAACGCTTATTTATTCATGTATAAATCTTAATTTATACATGAATTTATAAATGATGTATAAGTCTTAATTTTAAAAAAAATACGCTTATGACTGGTTTTGTGGTCCAGTGTCACATATGTGCATATTTTAAATATGCACACGTTCCTCAATGTTTAAGACATAACTTAGTGTGAGGGATAGACTTGCAGTCCTTTCAATGGCACACATTGCATAAAGGTCCTAGATCATGTAATTTTCACTTACAACTTTCAAAACTGCTTCATGGAGTTTTTGACAGCTTTTTTCTAAATTTTTTAAGACATTTCATCAGCTGAACAAACATATTTAGTCAAACAACAGTACAGTCCATTAAACACACTGTGTGTCTGTCTCTAGGTCAAATTTTTTCTTTTATGCCAAAAATCATTAGGATATTAAGATCATGTTCCATGAAGATATTTTGTAAATTTCCTACCGTAAATATATCAAAACATAATTTTTGATCAGTAATATGCATTGCTAAGAACTTTATTTGGACAACTTTACTTTTTTTAAATTAATTAATTAATTTATTTATTTATTTATTTTTTGCACTCAAATTCCAGATTTTCAAAAAGTTGTATCTCGGCAAATATTGCCCTATCCTACAAAGCATATATCAATAAAAAGCTTATTTATTCAGCTTTCTGATGGTGTACATTTTATTGTATATTTTCAATAAATACACCTGATGACTGGTTTTGTGGTGCAGGGTCACATACAGTGCTACTCTGACTAACCAGTTTATTCCTTAGCCTCAAAATGTTAGTTCACCTAAAGCTCATACCACCCTTATGTCATTCCAAAACTGTATCAGATCTTGTCTTCTGTGGAACATAAAAGAAGTTTGTTTTCTATACAGTGACTGTCAATGTTTACCAAAAGGTTTCCGAAAATGCTTTAAAATATCTTCTTTAAGTGTTCCACAGAAAAAAGAAATGGCAGGCAGGTGATTAAGACTTAGTGACAGAACTATCCCTTTATGAGAGATGAAATAAAACTTTGGATAGTTTTAAATATAGCATAATATTAAACTACTACATGTAATAGCCTATGTAGTACATGTAGTAGTATAATAGGTGATATATTGTATAAAGCCCTGTGAGAATGGTGTGTGGAAGTGGCATAAACCGGATTTCGAATTCTCGTCTGCATTATTTTGCCCGCTGAAGCTTGCCAATAATGACAATTTCAGCAAGGCATTTACATGCTTAGACCTTATTCTGCCTTGAAGGCAGCAGGAATGTCAAATATGAATCTTTCAGCACCTGATTAATAAATATCGATCTTTGGAAACGGTGTCAGTGTTGAAATATCGATAAAACAACACCGCGTATCCGATGCGATCAGTTTTGGTTTCCCGAGGCACATGTCTCGACACCGGAGCGCACAACATGAGCGCATATATTTTTTGGGAGGAGAATTGCCGTGAGGGGCGCGCAGGAGGAGCCCTGATTCAAATCAGCTCAGTGACTATTACACACTATGAGCTCACCTCACCAACCTAACGCTCGCTCATTCGCCCGCCGCGTCTCTGAACCGCTCGCTGTGGCGCATCTCTCCGTAGGACCCTCATCGCTCTGTTTCAGCACCTTACACACCTAACATTCCGTGCGCAGCCTGACTGACAAACACAACGACACGAATACAACACAGGGATTCAAAATTCGCGCCGGTGAGGAAAAAGCTTGTGCCCAGCAGAACTCTTGTAACGGCACAATGACTGAGTGAGAGTGAGAGGACGCTGTGCTCGCAGTATGGAGAAAAGGAAAGGTAAGAGATTCTAATGTGACAGAAGACTGTCATTTTGTCAATGTTAGATGCAATTACGGCTCACTGACACAGAGAGTTTGACTTTTAGCAGCGTTTTTTAAGGAGAAGACATTTAAGTTTAGTGATAAATGCCGACGCGTCTGCTGATAAGGATGCTGTGCCATTAGGACACTATTCAGTATGGCATGGTTTTTGGTTTCGTAATAATTATGCTGAGATAACTCGTGTAGACGTAAACATGGGAAGAACAGTTTTAATTGGGTTTATTCACGCAAGCGTCTGGGACTCATAACGGAAATGTGTTAATCTGCACGACAGCGTAAACATCTCCGTGAATTATTTAGTAGTTATTTCGTGAGCGCGCATATTATGTACACGACTGAATTAGACAACGAAATCCTTTTTAGCGCACCAAGAAATGACTCAAGTTAAATGCTACTCATTATAATCAAATTACAGTTCACCTTGACTAAGCATTAGTGTCGCGAGAATAATCGCTGCTTCTACACTAAGTTGCCAGGGTGTTTCTATTCAGACTGACATTGGTTCTTCTGTTAAATGTAATTATTGTTGTCTGATGAATCTGAGATGTATGATAGGGCTAATTTATATTCGTCGAGTTTTGATTATGTCAGGAGACACACCCATATGTAAAGTTTGACTTGTGGCATCCTGATTGCAATCAAAGTTTGCATCTGTGATACTGTAATTATCAGGATATCTCAGGCAGCGACATTTTTTAAGCTTCTACTGCTTTACTTTTGTTTATCGAGATGAAACTCACCATTATAGCATCACCAACTAAACATGCTGTGCTGCCATATTTCATGATTTATAGAAAGTCATAGAGCTGTGCTGCCATATTTCATGATTTATAGAAAGTCATAGAGCCATTGACCTCTGCGGCCCCTCATTTTCCTTCCTCTCTTCCCTGGCCTACATTTCAACATCCAGGCTTAGAGACAAGGGAACACTCCCTCTCCCATCACTGTTGTCCAGCAGCCTCAGTCTTCCAGGGACACACTCATCTCCCTCATCCTCCGCTCATCCCTGACTCCCTCGCTCCTGCCCATGCTTTGAGTATCATCTCTGGTGCTGTCGAAGAGGAAGTGCGTGAGAAATGGTGCCCATTTTCCACACACACACTCCTCCAGCCTAATGGCCTGTGTCTCAAAGGCCCACTCCATCATTACTAATGGACAGGAGTTTAGTCTGGACTAAGTTTAGTCCGTCTGCCGTGGTTTCTCCTTTCATAGGTTGTTGTATAGTTTTAATTTCAGTTATCGTTGAGAAATTTCAGCAAGCGGATAGTATGATTGGAAAGCCAATGGTGTCAGTTGCATCTAAATTTGCTGTTTTGGTGTATCCAGTATAGCTATAACTGGAGGCAGCTTGAAAATCCTTTTTAAATAAGTAGGTCATATGGAATTAGTGTTTGCTGTTAAATCCCAAGTCTTTTCTTCATGTTAATTACAGCTATGTGCTTTTTCCTTTTTAGTCTCTGTTGAACGTATGCAGCTTTATACGCAGAATAAAGACGGATGGTTTTGTAGCACTTATCATTGTCATGCTAATGTACAGCGTTCCAACAATCATTTTAATTAAGCGTCTTATAGAGCGAGATTTTTTCATCTGGAAAGTAAAACATGACTCATTACAATATTAATATTTATAAAGCCATTTTCATTTAGACTTCAATGCACACAGTTTTCAGAAAAGCACTGTTTCTTTTTTCTTGCTCACACTTCAGTTATCCCCAAAGAGTAATAGAATGTCTTTTGTTGTGTTTAAAGATTTAATTCTGTTGTGCACTTGCACATTGTGTAGTTTATCCATCAACTGACCCATCGCTAAGCCTGCGTTTGTCAGTCATACCTTTGTAACTGTTTCCATCCGCCATATTCTTAAACAGGCTTTTTCTCTTTTCTCATGTAAGCCTATGGAGCATCTGTGCGTTCGGCTCGTTTTAATGCCATTTTATGGACGTTATCCAAAAATATGGTAAAATGTTGTTGCCAGGTCACTTATAATAGTGAAACACGGTGCCCTGAGAGGATATGTTGTTGTTTTTTTCTGTAAATAAATCTTCAGGGGTTCATGCTGTGGATTAAACTATACATGACATTAGAAAAAGCAAAACATACATACATATATATACACATATGTGTATTTTGTTAAAAAAGATTATTTTTCCTTTAATATATGGTATAGGATAGGATAATATTTGGTTGAGATACAACTATTTCAAAATCTGAGGGTGGAAAAAAATCTAAATGTTGAGAAAATCACCTTTAAAGTTGTCCAAATAAAGATCTTAGCTATGCGTATTACTAATCAAAAATTAAGTTTTGATATAATTACGGTAATACATTTACAAAATATCTTCACTGAACAAGATCTTTACCTAATATCCTAATGAATTTTGGCATAAAAGAAAAATTGATCATTTTGACCCATGCAATGTATTGTTGGCTATTGCTATTGTTTTGTGGTCCACACTCTTAAAAATAAAGGTTCTTTAAAAGGTTCTTCACAGCGATGCCATAGAAGAACCGTTTTTGGTTTCACAAAGAACCAATCAATCAAAGGTTGTTTAAAGAACCATATCTTTTTTACTTTTTTTTTAATCTGAAGAACCTTCTTTCACCACAAAGAACCTTTTGTCAGGAAGGTTCTTCAGATTATGGAACCATTTAGACAAAAAAGGTTCTCTTTTTAAGAGTAATATAAGTATTTTGAAGTTGTTAAAAAAGATAGTTGGAATACTGTTGACATGAAAATACTGTTTAATTCAGTGTGCTATTTGGCAGTTCTTAGTCATTATTTGTCAAATTTACTAGCAATGTCTGAATGAAGATTGTTTCAGAGTCTTTTTTTCAGTTTCAAGGTAAATGTTACTAATTTAATGTCACTTCATAGTGTTTGTAGCTGAAGAGTTGCAGTAGTGTCAGCACAGTAGAAATGTTAGGAACAAAGATATTTTCACTTTAAGTTGCTTTTAAATGAAGGTTTCTTCTTTTCATTTGATGGCAAGAAGTGTTTACCTTGATTCAGATCTGCATGTTTCTGTGTAATTTAACAATTTATTTCAAAGAAACGTGCAGATAAAAATACTTTGAAGTGCTTGATTCATTCAAGCCCACACAAGTATAAAAGCTAATCCATTTCATCCACTTTATGAAAACATAACTGAAAATCACACTCTCCAGTTCATTCAGAACATACATAGGAGCAGGAGTAACTAAAGTGGTCAGAGCTAAATCAAATGCATAATGTGCTTCAAAAAAAGCATGTTTTTTAAAATCGAAGCCTTTTTGCTTTGTTATTTTCTGTTTGTTGTGCTCTTTTCTTTTTAAGTGCATGTGCATGTGCATGTGTATGTTGTAATAGCTCCCTAGCTGTGCAGGAGTTGCATCACTCCCTGCACTGATACTCTATAGGGGGAGCTGTGCTGAACAACAGCCGCCGTTTTTCTCCTCGGGGTCTGATGATGCAAAGCATTGCCGAGTTTGCTTCAGTGCAGTGTTCCTCATCGAGGGTTTGCCTGCCCCACGTGTCATCCGTCACAGGCCCACTTTGTCCAGCCTGAAGCAGGGCCGACCACCCTGCCCACTAGCCCTCTCCTCACTAATGACCTAAGACAGCTGTTCCCTTGGGCCCTTCTCATCGCCTCTGGACACTGACACACACTGCTGTCACATGTGTCAGCTCTGACTGACATCTGCCTCCCAGCGCTCGAACAGCCCTGATCTCCATTAGATTAGGCACAGCTTATTTCAATAATTCATCACTTAGACAGCACTTGTTTCTCCAGTAGCAGCGAAAGTTTAGGAGTTGTCCACTGTGTGAGTCTCTGTCACTGCTTTAACAATATGTTCCAAAATTGAGTGTTTTAATAGAAATATTAATGAAGATGTTGTTGATAATCTCATCCTGTGAGGCCGCCACTTCATAAACTCATTACCGCTGAGACCTGCTGTGCAAAACTCTGGGCAACATGGTGTGTCTGTGACCAAATCTAGTGCACTAACTTCAAAGGCTTCAGTTAAATTTAGTAATCCCTACTTACGGATTAGAAGTGGCGCACCGTCTGCGATGCTTGGAAAATAAACTGCTCAAGAGGAAAAAACAACACGTCCTTGTTAACATTTCAGACAATGTGAGAGCGCAGACTAATAAATCGCATTTTGTTATGCCAGTGATTCAGACAGACAGACAGAAGTAGGAAAAATGGTGCGAGCCGATTGGAACGCGCCAAGTGTTGTCATGCGGAGAGGCGCGTTCTCATTGGATGAAACTCATCCCTCTTTGATCCCTGGCAAGGCTGCGGAGTTCTTAAGATTTGAGACATGGGAAGGCGCATCGGTGGGAGGATGTTGTATGGAGGAGAGGGGAGGAAGCTTTAGAGAAGGAAGGAAAAAATGGAGGAGAGGGTGAAAAAAAGTAGGCCACTTTTGTTCTGTTCACGACACCAGTTAAGAATATCGTCTGTTCGTTGTAGCAGACGTCAAAGGCAGCTGCAGTCGGTGGGTTGGTGCAGTGAGTAATTCATGCCCTCCTAGAAGAGCCAAAAGCTGATGACAGAAGAGAAGTCCTAAGTGCTGCTTTGTGTTATATGAGAGCAGACTCAGCAGTTCACAAGCAGACTCTCTTTTATGATAAACCCATCCAGATTGAATGATAAGTACTGATATTACCATGCATTTTAATACTGTAGCTTGCGAATATAATCAGAGAGACCTACTTGAAAGCTTCGCTTAAGATACAAGAAAGAAGCCTGTTTCTACCTTGGGATATGAGTTTCTGAATATCTAATAATGGGCCTTTCGAAGCATTTTAGTATATGAAATATAGGGATGCACCTGTTTTGGTTATCGTTTGGTTATTTGTGGCTGACATTTAGAGATTTTTTTTTTCTTTCATCAGTGTTTACAGTCATCTAACACTCACTTAAAGTTAATCTGAAAAAAAAACAATGCTAATTTATTTCACATTTTCCATGTTCATTATGTGTAAACCTGGACCACAAATCCAGTCATATGGGTCTTTTTTTTTTAAATTGAGATTTATACATCATCTGAAAGCTGAATATATAAGTTTTCCTTTAATGTATGGTATAGGATAGGACAATATTTGGTTGAGATACAACTATTTCAAAATCTGAAGTCTGAGGGTGGTCAAAAAAATCTGATTACTGAGAAAATCACCTTTAAAGTTGTCCAAATAAAGTTCTCCACACTCTTAAAAATAAAGGTGATTTAAAAGGTTCTTCACAGCGATGCAATAGAAGAACCATTTTTGGTTTCACAGTCAAAGGTTTTTTAAATAACCATATCTGGTTTACTTTTTATAATCTGAAGAACCTTCTTTCACCACATCAAACCTTTTGTGAATCAGAAAGTTTCTTCAGATGTTAATGGTTCTCTATGGAACCATTTAGACAAAAAAAGTTCTTCTATGGCATTGTGAAGCACTTCTATTTTTAAGAGTGCAGGGTCACATATTAATCGGATGCCTAAATTCACTTGTAGCACATCAAATAATTGATTTTCATGTTTAGTGTTTCATTTTTTATTTATTTAGACAGTGTAATGTGGGATTTTAAAATTGGTCATAACATTCCCAGCTACAGCCATTACACAGCCATCTCCTCCAGTCATTTTGGAATGGATTTCAAAGACTATAAATTATTATAGGGAGCGACATCTACTGACAAATACAGACTATACCAGCCAGACAGTGAAGGATGATTCACTGAATAATTCTGCTTTATAGGATTGACTTAGACTATAAATCAGCCAGTATCCTTACAATGTAAACATTTGTCTTACTAACATATACTATAATTTATTCATCAAAGTATATATATATATATATATATATACACATACCGTGCAATTTAATAATGTTTGTCATATGTGCATTTAAAGTAAAATATGTACTTTGCCAGAGGAGGAAAGGGATATTTTAAAAGTTTTTTTTTTCCTTGCCACAGTCTCCTATGGCTTTTTCAAGGGAATGGTTTTCTGTAAAGCCGCTTTGAAGCACTATGTATTGCGTTATACAAATGAACTTGATTTGACTCATCGTTCTTTCATGTTTGTGACTAGTCTCACCGAGAGATGAAAACTGCATATGGATGCAAAGCCCCAGATCTCAGTCAGTTTGATATGCTGATTGACCTGACTTCAGGTGAGCACCTCAAATAAACTAGAGACTGAGAATAAACTTGATGAACGACAGCCAAAAAAAAAAAAAAAAACATGAGAGCAAGGAGTAAAAGAGAAAGATGGAGTAATGGCAAGAGGGAGCTAAACCAAAATCAAAATGTGTTTCATTAAACACTATCTCATCCATATTTTTAATAATCTTTTTAATGATAAGAGCAAAAACAAGAAGCTATGCTGTTTGTTGAATCCGGAATCATGAAATGTGTCATGGTTTTCACCAAAATATTAATTGACATGATAATCAGAAATGCTTCTTGAGTGTAAAATCAGCATATTAGAATGGTTTCTGATGGATTATGTGAAAATTAAGACTGCTGAAAATTCAGCTTTGCTATTACAGGGATAAATTACATTTTAAATGTGACCCAGGACCACAAAACCAATCATAAAGGTCAATTTTTTAAAACTGAGATTTATACATCATCTGAAAGCTGAATAAATAAGCTTTCAGTTGATGTATGGTTTGTTAGGACAATATTTGGCAGATATACAACTATTTGAAAATCTGGAATCTGAGGATGCAAAAATTCTAAATACTTAGAAAATTGCCTTTAAAATTGTCAAAATGAAGTTCTTAGCAATGCATATTAAAAAAATAAGCTTTGATACACTAAATTTATGGTAGGAAATTTACAAAATATCTATCATTTTGACCCATACATTGTATTTTTGGCTACTGCTACAAATATATCCATGCTACTTAAAAGAGTAGTTCACTTTCAGAACAAAAACGTACAGATAATGTACTCACCCCCTTGTCATCCAAGATGTTCATGTCTTTCTTTCTTCAGTCGTAAAGAAATTATGTTTTTTAAGGAAAACATTTCAGGATTTATTGCCATATAATGGACTCCTATGGTGCACCCAAGTTTGAACTTCCAAAATGCAGTTTAAATGCAGCTTTAAAGGGCTCTAAATGATCCTAGCTGAGGAAGAAGGATCTTATCTAGCAAAACGATCAGTTATTTTCTGAAAACATTTACAATTTCTATACTTTTTTAAAAATCTCTACACAGAGTACACACAGAGCTAGACAAGACGAGCATTTGAGGTTAAAAAGTATATAATTGTAGGGGTTTTTTTTAGAAAATAACAGATCCTTTTGCTAGTAAGACCCTTCTTTCCTTAGCTGTGATCGTTTAGAGCCATTTAAAGCTGCGTTTTGGAAGTTCAAACTCGGGGGCATCATAGAAGTTTATTATATGAAGAGAAATCCTGAAATGTTTTCCTCAAAAAATATAATTTCCTTATGACTGAAGAAAGAAAGACATGAAGATCTTGGATGACAAGGGGGTGAGTACATTATCTGTACATTTTTGTTCTGAAAGTGAACTACTCCTTTAGGACTGGTTTTGTGGTCCACGGTCATATATAATCACAAAGAAAATAAATTATTTTAAACTGTACTTATAGTTCACAATATTACAGTTTTACCATAATTTGATAAAATAAATGCAGTCTTGGAAAGCATAAAAGACTTGAAAACATAAAAATAAAAACACCCCAAACTTTTGAAGGGTAGTGTAGTCTGCAAGTGGTCGGGTGAAGTGAGAGCACCATAGTGTTCTCAACAACAGAAAATAAACAAGAACAATTCTTGTTCTTTCCTATGATGCCTTAAAATATTGCCTCCGTAGGCAGCTCTCTAGGTTTTGGAACAGAGCCATAATGTCATATTCGTGTGCCCCCAAACTGTTGCACTTTTCCCAAAAATAGCGAGCCCATCCAATGCAGCAAACTTCCCCCAAGGGCTTTAAAGAGAAAGGGTCAAATCTCAGTGACACTGGTGTCATATCACATTATTGCCAAGTATCGCGTCCTGTTAGAGTCCATTAGATCTAGTAAGAAGCAAAGAACAGTTGGAGATGTGGCTTGGTGGGTCATGCATGAGCAGAGACATATTGCGCAGTGCTAACAGTGCTCAGGTGACTTGAGTTTAAATCCAGCTTCTGCCTATCACTTCCACTTTGTACTTTACTTTATCACTTCAACAAAGAACAGAAAAAGTTAGACCTAACTTGAGGTTAGCATTTGAATCATCTTTTGTCTTTATTTCAATTTGAGCAGTTAAAGATGTTTGGCCATTAGAGTGTTCAAAGGAATTTGATGGCATTTGACTGTTATCAAAAGGGTCCTATTATGCTCTTTTACAAAGTCTTTATTTTGTTTTAGGGGTGCACTAGAACGTGCTCTCATGCTTGGTGGTTCGAAAAAACGCTTTCTTCCCAGGCTGGCACAAATAGCTCGATTAGTTACGTGTTTGATGAAGGTCCGCCTCCCAAAAAACTAGATGTGTTGTGATTGGTTAGCAGTTCCACTGCGTTTCAATTGGCCAACATGCTGTTTCAGTACTGGCCCTTCCCAAAGCAGCATACTAGATTAAAGTGATTCTTACGTTTAAATATGGATATTTTTCTTACAAAAACACATTGGATCACTAAAGGAGGCTTTTATTGACCCCCCGGAACCATGTGAGGCACTTTTTTTATAGATACAACTTGTTTTGGACTGATGGAGAGAAACACTTGTCTATGCCATTCAGTCTATGCCATCCTAAACCTTGGGAGTGCCAGGGTTGTTTTAAATATAACTCTGATTGCATTCGTCTGAAATAAGGAAGTCATACACACCCAGGATGCATGGAAGGTAAGTAAATAATACAGTATGGTAGTGTTGGTCCTATCGTCAGCCTGCGAGATCGCTGATACATGATATTATCATTATTGTGCTAATTTATTTAATTATTTGCATGCCCGAAACCAGCTCCAGCATAAGGCTAGTGAAGCTATTTACACTGTATAATGAATAAATCTCTTACAACACATTACACACGTCTATGGCGCGGCTCCGATGCGGCAACTGATGATCGTCACTCTAGTCAATGCTTGTGTTTACATCAGCCACGGCTCTGCATGTGTTTCAACCATTTATACCGCACACGTCAACGGCGCAGCTCCAGCACAGCTACCGGAGCAGTTTGTGGACAATTTAGTCAATGTTTGCGTTTATACGAGCCACCCTGTAATTTAAATTTCCGTAGGCAGGATTTACGTTGTGACATCATAGAATCCAGGAAACAAGCTCTGTAGTCCAAAGGAGCCGTTCGTTGTAGTTTTAAAAAAGGGATTTAAAAAAAAAACTAAATATCACTCTTTGGAGTGGACTTTGGCATAATAGGACCAAGGGACTTTTGGGTTTCATAATGTCAAGGTTATCAAATGAGCCATTTCAACAGCACATACTCTGTTATTGTCCAAGGCTGAGATTTATTACAAAAAACAGACACTGGGCAGTCAAGAGCTGTATCGCATCTCACGACACTGAAATGGGGACTCACTGTAAGCAAACAGACTGAGAAAGAGAGACGAGGAAACTCACAGATGGGCAGAGACAGACGGTGAGATGAAAAGGTAGCTCCCACACCTGTTTTTCACCAAGCTCGAAAAGAAAAGAGAAATCCTCACATACACCTGCACGGCTCTTAATATTTTCCTGCATGTGTTTGGCATAAGCACTTCATTTTTCCCTAGATATTCTTCAAGTTTAACGACTCCATAATTACCCCCACACGCAACTTCACAAAGCGATCCAGGAGGCTGAAGCAGTGCGCTGCTTTGAACTTATCGCTTACAGGTGTTATCAAGGGAACGTACTGCGGCCCACTCCATTTCTTTCCGATTTATCTGCAAACCACAGGTGCCCAGTCACCATGGGAACTACTGCACTTCTAAAGAGGTTACCCAAAATGATTCAGTCCAGCTGAAAACCCAGCCGACTGTGATTCTCCAGTTGGCCAGTGTGTGCTTGCTACTACTGACATTCAGACAGTCACTTTTAGAGAGATTTTGAGGGGACTCACAGCATGTTGCCTTCTGCGTTACTCCTTCTGTATTTTAACGCTTATGGTTTTGATATGGTGCTCAATCACTGTCTTTATGTACGCTCAAGGCGAAATTTTCTATTTGCTTCTTCCACCTGCATTTTATATCTCTCCTATATACCCCCGCCCCCCCAGAAATTAGATCTTTTTAATAGAGCGTCTCAACTGATTTGCCTAGACAGCGATGTGAGATTAAATGGAGAGCAAATAAAGACTTTTGCTTCAGACTTTTGCTTATATTTTTCATCTGAGAAAGGCAGCCTATTAATTATAAGGATGTTCAAAATTAAATAGTCATTGAGTTTTTTGAAAGTTCTGAAGGTTAGTTTTAAAAAAAGATAGTTCGCCTAAAAAGAAAAGAAAAAAGAAAAAGTTATTCTAAACCTGTATAACTTTCTTTCATCTTTGGAACACATGAGGCTGAGCAAAAGATGAGAGAATTTACTATTTTTTAAGAAAGTTGGTCCACCAGAACTTCTCTAAGCTTTAAATTAAATATGGTTTTAAGAAACGGTCACAAGACTTATATCAAACCCCATTCTTTCGTCTTCTAATTCAAAAATATTAATGGTTACTTACACGTACATATTTTGTATGAAGTCATGTGATGAAGTATAACATTAAAATACAAAAAACATTCTCAAAATTCAGAAAACCTGCTTTCGTTATTTATGGCTCTAACATGTGTTGGAATTAAAATTTAATTTTGTAAGATGAATTTGTTCACATATTCTGATAAGAAGACATACTTTAACACCTATACTACCTGTCAAAAGTTTTTGAACAGTAAGATTTGTAATCAGTAATAATTGTAATTGTAATTTTTTTTAAAGAAGTCTCTTCTGCTCACAAAGTCTGCATGTATTTAATATTGTGAAATATTTTACTATTTAAAATAGCTTTCTATTTGAATATATTTTAAAATGTAATTTATTCCTGTAATCAAAGCTTACAGTAAATTTCAGCATTAGCGTGCATCCAAAATAAAAAGCTTTTGTAACATTATACACTATACCATTCAGAAGAAATTAAAAGAAATTAATACTTTTATTAAGCAAGGATGCTTTAAATTGATCGAAAGTAATGATAAAGACAGTGTTACAAAAGACATCTATTTCAGAACCAAATGCAATTCAAATGCTGTTCTTTTAAACTTTTGTTTCATCAAAGAAACCTGACAAAATTCGACTCAACTGTTTTCAACATAATAATAATAATAAATGTTTTTTTTTTAGCAGCAAATCAGAATATTAGAATGATTTCTGAAAGATAACATGACTGAAGTAATGATGCTAAAAATTCAGCATTGAAACCACAGAAATAAATTACATTTTAAAATATATTCAAATAGAAAATAGTTATTTTAAATAGTAAAAATACTTCAAAAATGTACAGTTTTCGCTATACCATGAGTAAATAAATGCAGGCTTGGTGCGCAGAAGAGACTTCTTTAAAAAACATCAAAAATCTTACTGTTCAAAAACTTTTGACTGGTAGTGTATAGTGTCCGCTCTGTTTTACTATGTTAGCACTGTGTGTTTTTAAGCCTCATGGGATGTTTAGACGGGGTTTGATGATTTTTTTCTCTGACTTTGAAGTCTTATGTATAATACAGCAAATACAATTTCCCTTTTGGTATTCGCTTAATCCATTATCAAAATAATCGTTAGTTGCGGCCCTACAAGCTGTGATTTGATGGCTGTAGCTGTGGTGCTTTAAAAGGGATGAATTTAGAGACACAACTTCTCAGACAGGGGCCTTGCCTTGCTGAGAGTACTGCGCACTAAAACACAGCATGCTAAATTCCACTCCAAGAAGACGTCTCCAAAATTCCCTTTAAACCACCACTGCTACAAAAATATTCAAGCTAAATATTATGTCTCTACTAGTAATTGCACAGTTGTCTCCTCTAGAGTTTCATCAGATCTTAACTGTTTAGTTTGATCAAGACACCATCAAGTCTACAAACATCTGAGATTCCAATATGAACTCAAACACTTCTCAAAATTCTCCAAAGATCCAAGATCAGATTTTTTTTAGCTGTAGATATTCACACATTTGCTTGAATGAAACATGAAAGAGAACTCAATTAAGTATTTTGTGCTATGAAACACCAATCTTTTTTTTTTCCATAACTCAATAATTTTGTGTTCCCTTCTGTATTTAAAGTCTATACGCAAAATGAAATTACTGACGTCATTTAATCTAATTAAAGCACATCAGTGTGTTTCATCATGTTAGAGTTGATATGAGTTGATTATTGTAGTTATTTTGAAAATTTGAAGGCTTTGTGTTCTGCGGGCTCATGTGTCGCTCGGATGACGCTTGACTTATGATTCCCCCATTTTGTGCGGGTGATGCTCAAAGTCTCCCCCCTTCTGTGCTCACAACCCTTCTTTGCCTTTGTTTGTTATGTTGGACACCGATATGATAAATCTTCGCAAATGTCACTGACCGACCCATTGTGAACGCAGATGCAGGAGATCAAGAGGAAAGGGATGAGTGGAAAGAGAGATGAAAAGTGAGAGGAGCTTGAACGAGGGATTGTGCAGGAGTTGCACTGCGAGTGGATCAGTCCTGAAACAGAGCTAACCGCTGCACTCCAGTCTGAAGACCTGCCAACTCTCACTCGCAGAGGACAGCGAAAGGCAACAAGATCGCTTGTGTGTGTGAGTGTGTGGTTTGCAGTTCTTGTTTGTGTGTGCTGTTGTCTCCTGGCCTGCCACAGGTGTCTGCTTTGTGTCCACGGCAGATAAAGGAGAAAGGGCGAGTGTGGTGAGTGATAAATTGCGCTTGTTACGGGGTGATTTGTCACTCTTTTTCCCACAGTCTGACTGCGTCCTCTCCCATCTTTCCACCTTTGATGGTGGACAATAAAGTGCCACTGCAGATTTTCTCTTTCTCATTCACTCGTCTGAAAAAGGATGTGAAATCATAATCGCAGTGTGACTAGCTGTGTGCGCGCGCATAATTGTGCATGTGCAAACGTTTTCTCACTGAAATCGTGATTCATGACTGAGTTCACACTTGTCAATTTTTTGTTGCGTGCATCTGTTCATTCAAATATACATAGAATAATGCCTTTTATGTGATATAATTCACCAAGCCTGCATTTGTTTGATACAAAGTACAGCAAAATTTTGAAATATTTTGACTATATAAAATAACGTTTTTCTATTTGAAATATATTTTAAAATATAATTTATTCCTGTGATTTCAAAGCTACATTTTAGCATCATTACTCACATGATCCTTCAGAAATCATTCTAATATTCTGATTTGCTGCTCAAAAAAACATTTATTGTTATTATGTTGAAAACAACTCAGTATAATTTTTTCAGGTTTCTTTGATTCAGAAGTTCAGAAGAACAGCATCTATTAGATATAGAAATATTTTGTAACATTATAAATGTCTTTATCATCACTTTTGATCAATTTAAAGCATCCTTGATAAATAAAAATACTCATTTCTATAATTTCTTTCCAAACTAAAAATAAATAAATATACTGACTCCAAGCTTTTGAATGGTACAGTGTATAATGTTATAAAAGCTTTTTAAAGATTTCAGATAAATGCTGATATTTGGATCTTTCTATTCATCAAAGAATCCTGAAAATGTACTCAACTGTGTTAAATATTGATAATAATAATAATCATAGTAATAAATGTTTCTTGAACAGCAAATCAGCATAGTACACAGATGAAAGATCATGTGACACTGAAGCCTGGAGTAATGATGCTGAAATTTTTTTTTTTAACATATTCAAATAGAAATCAGTTATTTTAAATACTAAAAATATTTCACAATATTACTGTACTGTATTTTGGATCAAATAAATTCAGACTTGGTGAGCAGAAGAGACTTACTGAAAAAGAAAACATTCAAAATCGTACTGTTCAAAAACTTTTGACTGGTGGTGCAGTTTAATAAAATGGATGAATTATTTTAATTACTTTGGTATTTTTGTGGGGCATAAAGTCAAACATATCAGGTTAATTTAACTGTTCTGATATTATGAAGAAAAAAACCTTATTACAAGAATGAAATTCATGAAAAAAATAAAATAAATAAAAGTTTGACATAATTGCTTATCGTGTAGTTTGATATAATTGCTTATGATTATTATTGCTTAAAAATTATTTTATTTTTATTAAGCCAGTTTTTCCCAAATTCATTTCACAGTTGATGAAAAGATAATTTAACAATGTAAAATTGTAATAAATAATTTTAAAATCAAAATAAAGCTCTTACTAAAAAAAGATTACCACCATGAATGTGAATGTGTTGTTAAATTATTCAAATAAAATGTAAATTCTCAGGTGGTAATTCAAGAAAATATTTTAGGCTAGTCCTTGAATTTTAAGCAATTAACATTCGTCATTGTTAGAAAGAGGACACGAATAAATGGACCTGTTTGAGGACATTTTACGCAGCTGTAAGAACGAGCACTTGTTCATAATTATTAGTGAATGAGAGTCATTACATCTGGAGTATGTGTGTGTGTGTGTGTGTGTGTGTGTGTGTGTGTGTGTGTTTTACATCCAGAGCAGGGCTGGATGGTATCATAGACACAGAAAGAGGAATTGATTAAATTAGTCACTGTAGACATGACATGGAGAGCCCCGATGACACAGTTCCACTCCGGCACAGCAGTTCTTTTGACTGTTGGCTGCACACGAGTGCGGATGGCATGGGGTGGTAAAATGTCCAGAATATATCAGCTGGCCTTGCTCCCAATCACAAACCCAGCATGTGCTTGATGGGTAGATCATGTATCTGAATCCCTTTCTCTGCTTGTTGTGTCATCACCACGGTCAGCCAAATGAAGAGAAAAACACTGCAGATTGAAGTTGTATGTATTAAAGATTCATAATATATGCACAGTGACTTCACAAGCAATATTAAAATTAAGCAACATCTTGAATTTAGGATGATTTTATAGTTTCTAGGGCTTTTTATTTGGTAATTAAGTTGAATGGTGTCATTAGTTGAGTTGCACAGTCTGTCTAGAAAAAAATATTAATAGCATCTCAGCTTTAAACTAGTCACTTGTGAAAACAGTGCTGGCTTCATTATAAACAGGAATAAATTAAATTCAAAATAGAAACCAGCTTTTTAAGTAGTATAAATGTTTCATAATATTACTGCTTTTGCTGTATTTTGGATCAAATAAATGAGAGACTTCTTTAAAAAAACATTAAAAATCTTACTGTTCAAAAACTTTTGACTGGTAGTGTAAGAGTTATTTTAATTACTTAAAACGTTTTTGTGGGCATAAAGTCAAAAATGTCAGGAAGATGATATTATGAGTACAATAATGAAATTCCTGAAAAGAAAACATAATTGCTTATAATTATTTCACACAAATATTTTATTTTTTTTAAGCCAGGCCTCCAAATTCGGCTTCACATTTAGTGAAAAGATAATAAGAAAATCAACAATGTGAAACAAAATGTTGATTTAACTATTTTGATCTTATGAATAACGGAAAAAAAAACATCCTTTATTACAAGAATTAAATTATTAAAAAGAAAACATTGTGTACTTTGACATAATTGCTTATTATTATTATTTCTTAAAAAATATTTCATTTTTATTAACCCAGGTTTTCCCAAATTCGGGTTCACAGTTGAAGAAAGGTCTTGCATTTTAGGATGATTTTATAGTTTTTAGGGCTTTTTATTTGGTAATTAAGCTTTAATGGCGTCATTAGTCTAGTTTCACAATCTGTCTAGAAAAGATGGATATTAATAGCATCTCAGCTTTAAACTAGTCACTAGTGAAAACAGTGTTAGCGTCATAATAAACAGAAAAAATTACATTCAAAATAGAATGCAGTTATTTTAAGTAGTATAAATATTTCACAATATTACTGCTTTTGGTCTATTTTTGGATCAAATAAATGCAGGCTTGGTGAATCAAAGAGACTTCTTTAAAAAACATAAAAAATCGAACTGTTCACAAACTTTTGACTGGTAGTGTAATTTAATAGAATCTATGAGTTATTTTAATTACTTTGATATTTTTGTGGGCATAAAGTCAAAAATGTCAGGTTGATGATATTATGAAGAAAGCAAAATCTTTTTTACAAGAATGAAATTCCTGAAAAGAAAACAAAATTGTGTAGTTTGACATTATTTCTTATTACTGTTTCTCAAAAATATTTCAGCTTCAGCAAATTCAGCTGCACGGTTGATGAAAAAATATTAAGAAAGTCAAAAATGTCATGTCGATTTAATAGCATCTCAGCTTTAAACGTCACTAGAGAATGGTGTTAGCTTCATAATAAAGAGAAATAAATTACATTTTAAAATATATTCAAATAGAAAGCAGTTATTTTAAGTAGTATAAATATTTCGCAATATTATTTTTGCTGTATTTTGGATCAAATAAATGCAGGCTTGGTGAGCTGAAGAGACTTCTTGAAAAAAAAAAAATCTTACTGTTCACAAACTTTTGACTGATAGTGTAATTTAATAGAATGTATGAGTTATTTTAATTACTTTGGTATTTTTGTGGGCATAAAGTCAAAAATGTCAGGTTGATGATATTATGAAGAAAGAAAAATCTTTTTTACAAGAATGAAATGTCTTAAAAGTAAACAAATTTGGGTAGTTTGACTTAAATGCTTATTTCTTAAAAATTATTTTATTTTTATTAAATCAGGCTTTTCTAAATTCAGGTTCACCGTTGAAGAAACATCTTCAATTTTAGGACGATTTTAGGATTTTATTTGATAATTAAGCTTGAATTGTGTCTTAAGTCTTGTTTCACAATCTGTCTAGATAAGATGGATATTAATAGCATCTCAGCTTTAAACATCACTAGTGAAAACAGTGTTAGCTTCATCACTGGAAAATGTCAGTGCACATAACTGAAATTAATCAATTGAAGATAGTTTTTGTAATGTGTTTTTAAATGCAACATCTACTCAGCTACTATGCTTGTTTGGTTAAAATGCAGCTACCTTTGATTGAAAAAAAAAATCCTTTAAGCTGTTAAATAGCAAATCCATAAATGCTAAGGTATATTTCAAGATATTGAATTTTTTTTCACTCTATTATGTATACCTCCTGCATACAGACTCCCAGTATATTCTATCTATTTATACATAGCCTATTCATTAATTTAAAAGCCACATCAAAGCTGACCTCCTTTCAGACCACGGCTTTTAAAGTTGAAGGTTTTTAGAGCATCTCAAAGCTTCACATTGCATGTGGTATTTATTCTACAAGCTTTTGGTTTCGACGTATCTCTGCCTTGTATTTCAATGCTCCATTTCGGAGTTTTCATTTATGTCTTCTTTTGTGCGCCTGTCTCGCTTTTGTACGACTCGTGTCAGAGTTTACTTTGTGCAGAGATTGAAAATCCAGAACACAAACAGATGTGAAGAAAGTGTCTTTGGTGACAAACATAGTTCAGAGACAGAGGGTGTTGCCGTCTGTTAAAATAAGTGCTGCTGGGTTTATGCTACAGCTGCTCATACAATACTGCTCATTAGTTCTCATACACCCAATAATAATAATAATATAAGAGGAATCACATTCAAATCAGTGACTGTAACATCTTGCAGCAGTCGATATACTCATACGCAACTGTTACAAAAGCCTGCAAGGTATCAAGAGTATCTACATTTTTAAGCAGGATCATTTGTGTAAACTGAATTATTTCGCTTGTCGAATATAAATGCTAAACATCTTACAGATCCTGTGAGGGGAGTGTATGAGCAACTGTGAACTGAATAAGATGGTTGTGATTCACTTTAGCTTGTTGGAATTTCATCACGGTTTCACTCCATAAAGTAACACACTTTTCCCACTGTGTGTGTGTGTGTGTGTGTGTGTATGTGTGTGTCCTTCAGGTCGCCCCCTCCCTCCCACGCCTTCATCCAGTCTGCTTCCCCCAGCCCCTCCTCCCCCTTCCGCCCCCCTGCACAAGGCCGCCACCTCCATCAGGGAGTGTCAGATGCCCCTTTTGGACAGCGGCTCATCCCATGCCATACTGGACCCCCCTCCCGACGACGAGTTCTCCCCTAACTCCTACCTGCTCCGCACACAGCCCCCCACCTCCGGTAAGAGAGTCTCACTGCACTGCCGCATTCTCCATCATAACCAGAACCCTACCGTCATCGCTCTCAGCCCCTCCCTCCACCGACAATGAACCATCTTGCATATGCACGCTGTCCCATCGCCATAACCCAGATTTTAGAAATAAGGTTAAATTAGATTAAGGTGATTATTGGTGTTCTTTAAATGCTCTATAAAACAACGTTCATTATGAGATTAATTCAAACAAAGACAAAGTAAAACAAAAACTTGAATTTGAATTGATTAAGATTGTATTGGATCATGAAAAGTAAACAATTATATTATTGCTTAATATTAATTGTGACCCTGGAACACAAAATTAGTTGTAAGTAGCACAGGTGTGTTTGAAGCAATAGCCAAAATTATAGATTTTTCTTTTATGCCAAAAATCATTAGGATGTTAAGTAAAGATCATGTTCCATGAAGACATTTTATAAATTTCCTATTGTAAATAAATCAAAACTTCTTCAAAAAATATTTGATTAGTAATGTGCATTGCTAAGAACTTCATTTGAACAACTTTAAAGTTGATTTTCTCAATATTTAGATTTTTTTTTTTGCACCATCATATCCCAGATTTTCAAATATCAGCCAAATACTGTCCTATGCTAACAAACTATACATCAATGGAACGCGTATTTATTCAGCTTTCAGATGATGTATAATTCTTAATTCAAAAAATTGACCCCTATCATGGTTTTATGGTCTACACGCTTAAAAATAAAGGTGCTTTAAAAGGTTCTTCACAGGGATGTCATAGAAGAACCATTTTTGGTTCCACAAAGAAACATTTAGTCAAAGGTTCTTTAAAGAACCATCTCTTTCTTACCTTTTTATAATCTGAAGAACCTTTTCTGAAACAAAGGTTCTTCAGATGTTAAAGGTTCTTTATGGAACCATTTAGACAAAAAGGGTTCTTCTATGGCATCATGATGCACCTTTATTTTTAAGAGTGTAGGGTCACAATTATGGTTACATAAAAGCAGTTATATTAAAGGTTGAGAAAATATGAAAACATTTTCCCTTAAAACATTATACACTCTTAAAATAAAGGTGCTTTCAAAGGTTCTTCACAGCATTGCCATAAAAGAGCCATTTTTGGTTCCACAAAAAACATTCAGTCAAAGTTTAAAGAACCATCTCTTTCTTACCTTTTTATAACCGTTTTTTCACCATGAAGAAATTTTGTGAAACAGAAAGGTTCTTCAGATGTTAAAGGTTCTTTATGGAACCATTGAAACAAAAAATGTTCTTCTATCGCATCGTGAAGCACCTTTATTTTTAAGAGTGTTTTTTATTTTTTAAGTGCAAGATAAATTTCTAATTATATGCACTGATTATTTTGCTAGTTGGAAAAATAGCTTCCAATATTTATTTACTTTTGGTTTCATTTATTGAATGAGAGTCCAGTATATTGGATGTATTTAATAAATGCTAATTGGAAGCCATGTGGCAACCCAACACAGTATCAAAATAGTTTATTGTTTAAAAATAATAAAATAAAATTGCTATCTATACACAAAATGTGTACCAAGGTTGAATGGATTTTTTTTTCTTTACAATTTAGAAATATATTTTGTCAAATGTTTTCTTTCATTTTAACGGTTTCATGCTCCCTTCAGCTGATAATTACTTGCGCAAACACATTGTTTTCAGCACAAACAATGTTTATCCTCGTTGCAAGCGCAGTCTGGGTCGTATCTTTTGTAACCTTGCATAGTTTTCGCTTTTTTGTAAGCATGAGGGGATGTCATGCAACCTGTCCGTGTTTGCATTTGCATTCAGCATTCAACATTGTTTTCCCCTGTTCACAACCCTTTCTTTAGCTGAAAACCAAAGGTCTAAGGGAACTTTTTAGCTGGATTTGATCACAGATATTTATGCGTTTGATTAATATCATTATATCATTGCACCTACTCAACAGTTGTAAAATTATAAGTAATAAATATGTCAATAAGCAAATTTGACATTTTGTTAAACAGTGCTTTTTCATTATAAAAAGCATGACCATTTGGGTGGGTGTTGAGTTTGTGTGCAGTTAATAGTCTGTCACGGGAAAGAGATCTGAGACGATTCTAGCCTGACACCCTCGACCCGCCACAGCGGTTTTGTGTGCTTTCTCTCCATCTGTCTCTCTCGCGCAGTCTTTCTTTCTCTCCTTACGCTTTCTCTCCCGTTCTCCATAACCTCTTGAACTGGTTACGCTGATAACCATTTTTGAAAAAACTCCCTTTTGTATTAACATGCTATTATTATTATACTCTACTATTATACTATACTTTTAATCTTTTGTGTGGAATTTAAAATGTTTTTTTTTTATTAAATCTGAAAGCTTTTAGTTTGCACCATTTAAATTCAAAACATAAATAGATATTGATACCCATTTACATCAAAGTTATTATGTGAATATAAAATAACACTTGCTTATTTTATGTAGCGTAAATTAGATTGGATTGTAAATTCATTATTTCGTTTGTGTGTGTATGTAAACAGAGCATGATTGACAAAACTCATTTCTCAATCTATCTTTTTTTTTCCAATACATTTTCTATAATTCAGAGTACCGTAATTATATTTTTCTTATTTGCCTGTGCAAAGTAATTAGTTTTAGAATATAATACAGCATAATTCACACATTAAAGACACCAAGAATAGATTTAGTATTGTAGTTTTCTGAACCCTATATGCAGAGTTCTTTGTTAGCTTGTGAATTTTGATTAAGAATGCTTTTTGCTCAGTTTTAGCATTATATACATATTTTACGCTCATATCGTACGTTTTGTGTGTGCTTAATCAAGTGTACTCTAATCTGTTGTAATACTTTAAGTAGATGCTTCACTGGCTCGGCCAAAGCAACTGGGTTTTTAGAATAACGCTTTATAATTATATTCAAATCATTGTTACAACTGGGCAATTAATCAAAGAGCTTGAGATTGTTATTATTTACCACATGAATATGATAATGTTAGTCCTTTTTTTATTTATTTTCTACATAGAAAAGAATTTATTATCAGTAAAATTTATTGCATCAGATTGAAAGAAAAAATCCACTGTTTTCTCTTGTTTAGGATCAGTCTATTTAGTTCAATTATAAAGGCTGTGGTGATTCCAGTTAAAATATGTTAACATCAAGCTCCGACACCTTTTTAAGTTAAAAGTGTTAATTAACTAGGAGTCTTTCAACACTCTTTGAAAACATGCAGAATGAGAAAAACCTTTGATATTTACACCAGTCATGTTTTTATCAGCCAGCATGGCAGATATAAGACGGATCATACCGCATGTGCTCTTCCTTCACGAAATGGGTCATAATTTTATCTTTGTTTAACAAAGGCGTGATTATATACCACAGATGTTTGCCTTTTATATTCAGTAATCCTTTCAGAATGAAGTTTCATTACATGACACCAGGCAGTCATTTTACCCCTCTGTGCACGTGAAACACTTGCAGATATTTAATATACGGTTGATCATGCAGAACTGTTATTCCGTTGGAGATTTCTTTCACGGTCAGCTCTAAGCATGCGGGAATTATCACGGTTCGCCATCAGTATCAGCAGCATCATCTTCGCAGGCTGTTCATACTTAATGCTCATAATATGGCAGATATGATAGCTGATAATTATTATTATCATTGTTTTATTGTTTTAGATGATGTCTATTAGTATGAAAATGAAAAATGAAAAGTAAATCTCTACTCTTGCATTTTAGGCAACAGAATAAGAAATTCTGCATACACAATAGCTGTTTACTATTATGTGATTATTAATATTAACTAAAATGTTGGCTGCACACTAAAACAACTTGTTCATGTATATGCAAGTTAAATCAAATATGTGACCCTGGTCCACAAAAAATACAGAGATTTATACATCTGGAAGCTGAATAAATAAGCTTTCCATTGATGTATGGTTTGTTAGGATAGAACAATATTTGGCCGAAATACAATTTTTAAAAAAAATTCTAAACTGAACCTTTAAATGGAAAAAGTGGTGAAAAAAGGTTTGAAAAAGGTAAGAAAGAGATGGTTCTAGAGATGGAACCAAAAACGGCTCTTCTTTGGCATTGCTGTGAAGAACATTTTAAAGCACCTTTATTTTTAAGAGTGTATAATGTTTTAAGGGATAATGGTTTTCATATTTTCTCAACCTTTAAAATAACTGCTTTTATGTAACCTTAATTGTGACCCTGGACCACAAAACCAGTCATAAGGGTCAATTTTGAAATTTATACAAAGCTAAAAGCTGAATAAATGTGCTTTTCACTGATGTATGGTTGTTCGGATAGGACCATATTTGACCGATATACAATTATTTAAAAAAATCTAGAATCTGAGGGTGCAAAAAAACGAAACTTTGAGAAAATCTCCTTTAGTTGTCCAAATTAGGTTCTTAGCAATGCATATTACTAATCAAAAATTAAATTCTGATACATTTACAGTAGGAAATTTACAAAAAAAAAAAAAAAACTTTGCTTAATATCCTAATGATTTGTGGCATGAAAGAAAAATTGATCATTTTTACCTATACAATGTATTTTTGGCTATATCTACAAATATACCTGTGCTACTTAAGGTTTTGTGGTCCAGGGTCACATTTATGTAATTATGTTTAAAAAGAATTTTTATCATGCGGATATTTTATAACACTTTAAAATAAGATCAGCTATCGTATCTGCCAAAATCTTTTATTGATGCATAAAATGCAATAGTTATTAAAAAATGTGAATTTTCAAACTGAAATTCACTGTAAAAAAACACTGAAAATGACTGTTTAAGAAAGAAAGAAAGAACGAATTATTAAATAAGCTATGAAATTCTCTGACTAGTATTGAAATAATAATAATGGTTGATACTGATATGTTATAAGCATGGCTATAACAGACAAGCTGTTCAACATACATCACAGGTCTGAGGTGGCAGCAATGCTCACTGCGCCCCGTTTCTCCCACCCCTGAAGCAAGAGTAATTGGTATGCACTGATGTTCTTCTCCTCGGCGTGCATGTGTGTGATTATTCTGCAGTGAGACGGGTCGTGCTCGAGCCTCTCGGTCTCAGAGGTGTCATCCACGCGGGCGAGGTGTGCTCGGGAACCAGAGCTTAACGTGCGTCTGGGAGACCTGTCTTGTCAGTTCACTCGCTCTTTTCCCCGTCCCTCTCTCCCTCAGCCGTTCCCTCAATCGCCCTCCACTCTTCCCGTCAGACTTTCCGTGGCGCGCTCGTACTTTCCTCTCCGTCCCTCCTTCCTCTGTCATCCTCTCCCTGTCGAGTCATCCTGTTCACCCAGTTTTCAGCCCTCTGTGCGGCTCGCCGCGCACTGCTCCTGGAAAGAGCTTCGCTCTTAGCGTGCTAATGCCGCAGATAAATTATTCATATCTAGTTTCTGTGTTGTTCTTTTCGCTATTTCTGGAGTGTCTTCTTGACTGTGGGAAAAAAATGGTAATAAGAAATCGTTGGAATCGTTTGTGTTATGGCTTGAATGTTTGAGCTCTATGTTTTCAGCTGTGCGGCGAATAAAATGGTTTCATTTGTGTCAGTCAAGTGTCTGAGTAAATGATATATTAGGCGACCTAAACATTAGCAGTCTAATGAATGTAATTGTGATTTGCGAATTGTTTGGGTGGCATTTGTAATCAGAGTAGGATGTCATTACTCCCTAATTAGTGGAGGCAAGTGTCTGAGACTGACCCAACTATGTGTTCAGAATATCGATGATCGCTCTGTTTTCACTCACTTTAATAATACTTCTGCTTTTCTATTGAATAAAAAGAATGACTCCTATCATCCATTGGTCAGACTGACAGATAGCCCCGCCCCAAACTCGGACCATTGGCTGAACTGCAGTTGTTAGGCTTGCTTGCATGCCGATAATAAATATGTGACCCTGGTCCACAAAACCAGTCATAAGGTTAAATTTTACAAAACTGAGGTGTATACATCATATGAAAGCTCAATAAATAAGCTTTCTTTTGATGTATGGTTTGTTAGGATAGGAGAATATTTGTCCGAGATACGTCTATTTGAATATCTGGAATCTAAGGGTGCAAAAAAATCAAAATACTGAGAAAATCACCTTAAAAGTTGTCCAAATTAAGTTCTTAACAATGCATTTTACTAATCAAAAATTACATTTTGATATATTTACAGTAGGAATTTTACAAAAAATCGTCATGGAACATGATCTTTGCTTAATTTCCTAATGATTTTTGGCATAAAAGAAAAATCAAAAATTTTGAACCATGCAATGTATTTTTGGCTGTTGCTACAAATATACCCCAGCGACTTAAGACTGGTTTTGTGGTCCAAGGTCACATATAACACACTTTTCAGAAAAAATAAAAGGTCCGTTTGTTGGGACACTGTATTAAAATTCATTGTATTGAGGCGTTTCTCAAAATATTTTCTCTTATGTTCCACACAAGATTTGAAACGACTACAGATCTAAATGTACAGTTAAACCAAAATGTATTTAGACACCTTTTATTACAGTTTATTCGCTATAGTTTTGAAAATACTGATTAAATATGGCAAGAACTCAGAGTTAAACATGTGTCAGAACAAATTCATTGTGATAATGTCAGGTAACTTTGATAGGAAGGTATGTAATAGGTTACAATCAACCAAAAATTCAGACAGCCGTTACACTCTTAAAAATAAAGGTGCTTCATGATGCCATAAAAGAACCTTAATGGTTCCATGAAGAACCTTAAACATCTGAAGAACCTTTCTGTTTCACAAAAGGTTCTTTGTGGCGAAAGAAGGTTCTTCAGATTATAAAAAGGTAAGAAAGAGATGGTTCAAACCTTTGACTGGAACCAAAAATGACATCTATGGTATTGCTTGAAGAACCCTTTAACCCTTTAAGAGTGTAGTATGACAATATTTAAACAACTATCAATACGTTTTGACCAATTACCAAGCAATGCTTAATTTTGTTCAGTCTGTGGGGTAAAAAGGATGTATTAGCCATTAAAGAAAAAAAAATTAAGGGTAGACACTGCAAGCAAAAACACAGTTTTTAATGCACCTGTTAAGTTTGAGATTTTGGGCTTTTTTGGGTTTTCATAAAGTGTTTTTTTCAGACTATTGGAAAGAAAAAATCCAAAAGACACTGTTAAGTGTTTCTTTTATAGCACTTTATCTATTTGTGTCAACAGATTTCAATTACAATGCATATTTTTAAAGGCCATTTTTTCGAAATGAGTTTTTTCTCCTACACTGAGCCATACATATCCACTTCAGTAGCATTTACACAAACCAAACTTTACATTTTTATTCCTGCCTATACCCTGAAGGATTTTACAGAGGTTCATGTATAATTAAAAAAAAAAATCTGCCTGTTCTAAGTATTTTCTGAATTATGGAGTTACAAAATGAGATACCCAAAATTCCTTCTGTAAAAACATTTGACTCTAATATGTCAAAAAAAATGTAATAACAATTTTTAAACTGACAAATCTGTGGATATTTCATTAAATAATGCCTCATTGCATATTTAAACCTAACATTTTAGAAAACTTGTAATACAAAAAATGTTTGCAATTATCAATGTAATCAATGAGCTGGGTAAGTAAGGTAATAACTATTAGTTCATTTTTTTTTTTTTTACCTATTCTCTTGCAGTGTCTCGCCTTAAGCAAAACATTGTCCCAAATTCGTAAAGAATTTATGGGTAGAAAATAACACCGTTTACTTGATTTTGCTATCTTCAATTACATAAATGAACTATAGTGTCCTGCACCCACTAGTAAAAAATATCAAAAATTATATCTGGTGTCTGAATACTTTTTGGTTTGACTGTATGTAGTATGATATCTGCTTATATTATACTGGAATAGGAGAACATGTTTAAATATGACACACTTCAGCTTTAAATCCTAGAACTAAGATGAAGAAGAAGGAAAGGCCAGCTGGTGTCCAGCACTGAGCTATTTTTGTCCATTCTGGATCCTCAGTTCTTCAACAGCACAGGAGGGAGATGTCAGCTGATCTCACTGTATCTCTCGGCATGCAGATCTGACTTTTACTGAGAATAAAACCGCTTTATATGTCAAGGAAGTCCATTGTAGGAAATATGGATGAGTGGTATGACTGTGTGTCTTTTTGTATTTTGCGACTTTTGCTATGCAGTTTGTACTGCGTTGTGGTTCTTGCAGTCTTAGAAAAATCGCGTAACTTTAAAAATGTGATTTCTGGACAAAAAATAGACATTTTATTAGTTTTAAATGATGAAATATGAAATACTCTTTGTGAGTTTGTTCTGTTAAAAAGTTAGTTATCACAAACAATTTGGGGGGGAAAAAACAGTGAAATTAATTGGTCAGAAAGAGTGGGAACCCGGTCGCAGTGGATGTATCATTGGAAATGACGTTACACTTAACATGTGAACAACTTGAAAAGTTGTTATCAAAGGATGCTAATAAGCACAACGTCAGTATAGCTGTTATCACTTGCCAAACTGATGTATGTTGTGTGTATGTGTTTGTGCATTTGTGTCTATAATAATAAGCCTATAAGGCTTATCCAGTCACAATTTATCACCATAACTAGTGGTTTTACAGTTTGACTTTTGTTGTGTTAAATAATTGAAGATTCTGTTTTGCACTAATGCCATCCTGGTCATTCAAAATAATTGGAGTTTTTGTTTTGTGTCCTTTAAGTTCAAAATATAGCTAAAAAGAAAAAAATATTCAATGAGATGGTAATCAAAAAAGTACTGTTGAAAGGTCTGAGTCAGTTAGATTTTTTATTGTTTTTGACATTTACCATCTTATGTTCACCAAAGCTGCATTTATTTAATTAAAAATACTGTGTAAATAAATATTATTACAATTTAAATGTACTTTTTATTACAATTTAGTTTTACTTTTGTTGTGTTAAATAATTGAAGATTCTGTTTTGGACCAATGCCATCCTGGTCATTCAAAATAATTGGATTTTTTTTTTTTTTTTGTGTGTGTGTCCTTTGGGTTCAAAATATAGCTAAAAAGAAAAATAATTAAATGAGATGGTAATCAAAGTCGGTTAGATTTTTTATTGTTTTTGACATTTTAACATCTTATGCTCACCAAAGCTGCATTTATTTAATTAAAAATACTGTAATAACTAATATTGTGAAATACAATTTACATTTTAAAAAATGTTTTTTACTTTAATTTGTACTTTATTTATTTAAAATGTAATTCCTGTAATGGCAAAGCTGCATTTTTAGCATTTATATAGACTATTGCTTGCAGACTATACTGCCAGTAGAGTCATAGTAAGTATGAGTTAGTAATATTGTTCCTTTTTCTCCCTATTTTTCCTATTTTTAAAAGTGCTGAAGGCTTTTATGCTCACCAAATCTGAATTTATTTGATCAAAATACAGTGAAACAGTAATACTGTAAAATATTATTACAATTTAAATTTACTTTTTCCTATGTGATTATATTTTAAAATGTAATGTATGCTTGTGATAGTCTTCAGTGTCACATGATCCTTCAGGAATCATTCCGATGCGCTGAAAAAAAAATACAACCTTTGTCTGGCTTAATATTTTTAATGAAATCTCTAATGCTTTTTGGGATTCTTTGATGAATAGAAAGTTCAAAAGAACAGCATTTATTTGAAATAGAAATCTTTTGTAACATTATAAACTGTCACAATTGATTACTGTAATGCATCCTTTCTAAATAAAAGAAAACCTTACTGACCACAAACCTTTGAGTGGTAGTGTATAAACCATTTTTGGTTGGATTTCCAGGAAAATACATTACTCATATCGTGACATACTGTAAAATTTAGATTGTACTGCCTACCCCAGTAGGGCATTGTTTTTGGCTCAGCTCTAAAGGCAGTGTGTGTCGTAACTTTGCATTGCAGTTGCACATTTGTGTATATTTTTTTAATTAGTTTCAGATTTTTGTGTATTAGTTCCATGGTCACATGCTCTATGTTCATACCTTCGAATGACAGTGTGAACATGTTGTTGACAAGGTTCCCATACTCCCACTCAGCGAAGCTTTGAAATATTGTTGGTTGTCATATACGTCTAGCCAGATCTGTCGAGCAAGGGAGAGAAAAAAAACGGCGGTTGGTGCGTGAAGAATTAGTCTGAGGATGGATGAAAGACAGAAGGTGGTTGGCCACCAATCATGACACCTCATTGCTCTCTCCTTCTCTTTCTCTTTCCCTCTCTTTCTGTAAACACTCAACTCTATAGCACAGAGCTCAATTACCCCCGCTCTGTCTCCAGGCTCCTCCTGCCACATTTAGATTGTGTCTTTTATCATTCCAAATTGACATTTATGCTTTTACTCCTATTGTTTTTCCACCGTTCCCACCGCTCATGTTGGGCAATTTATTTTAATCCCTGTCATGGCATGGCCTATAGCCTAGCAAAGCTTGGCTGCAGTAATTTCACCATTGCCATGCGCTGGAAACAAGAAGCCGCCATGCAGAGCTGTTGTCCGACGTCTCTTCCTCCATTCCTCCGCCTGTCTCACCAGCACCAGCTCATTTCTTCTGGCCCGTTCACTTTTGCTCGCATCTGTCCTTCTCGTTCTGTTTCATTTTTTTACTCTTTTTACTAATGATGTAGCTCAAGTTAAAGCTGGTGTAATTTTTTAACTGTACAGAGTCAACTATAGATAAAATAGAATCAAACGGAATAAAAATAATATATTGATATTTAATATCAATATTATTATATTATCTGTCCAATTTTATAGTTGTGGTTATTTTATTGGGTTTTTAAATTCAGGATCATTAAAATGTTAAATTCATTATTAAAAAGTTAAATTAAGAAGTCTTACAAAATGATTTTATATTATTTAATAAAATAATAAATAATTATTAAAAAGCATTTACGGTTTTGGGTCCAGAATTTTCGCTTTCAGTTTTGGCCCATAATTTTCATTTCGGTGCATCACTAATATAAAATCGAAATTAAATATAGTAAATAAATAGAAATAGTAACAACAAAATGAGAGTTAAATCTAAAAATGAATAATAATAATTAATTGTAAATAAATGAATGATAATAATAAAATAAGCCGTGACAGACCTGAATTAAATTAAGAAGCCTTACAAAATTATTTTGTATTATTGAATAAAATAATAAATAATTATTAAAAAGCATTTACGGTTTTGGGTTTTCGGCCAAGTGCATCCAGAATTTTCGCTTTCAGTTTTTGCCCATGTTTTTCATTTCGGTGCATCCCTAATATAAAATCTAAATTAAATATAATAAATAAATAGAAATAGTAACAACAAAATAAATCTAAAAATTAATAATAATAATAGTAATAATAATAATACATTGTAAATAAATTAATGATAATAATAAAAAAAAGATATATATATATATATAATATATATTTATTTATTTTATTTTTTTTTTTTTTACATATTTTGAAATAAAATACACCTAATTTTTACTTGTTTTTTTCTGAAAACAAGAAAATATTTTTTACTCATCTAGAAAATCCTTCTTGATCTAAGAATTTTTAGATATTTTGGCTGGAAACAAGACAAAAAAATCTAAGTAAGAAAGCATTTGCAGTGTATAATCTGTGTGTGTGTGTGTGTGTGTGTGTGTGTGTGTGTGTGTGTGTGTGTGTGTGTGTGTGTGTGTGTGTGTGTGTGTGTGCGTGCGTGCGTGCGTGCGTGCGTGCGTGCGTGTGTGTGTGTGTGTGTGTGTACCTGGTATTCATCACGTTGTGGGGACCAAATGTCCCCACAAGGATAGGAATACCAGTAGATTTTGACCTTGTGGGGACATTTCTCAGGTCCCCATGAGGAAACAGGCTTATAAATCATGCACAGTGAGTTTTTTTGATGAAGTAAAAGTGTGCACAGTCTCCTGTGAGGGCTAGGTTTAGGTGTAGGGTAGGTGTAGGGTGATGGAAAATACGGTTTGTACAGTATGAAAACCATTACGCCTATGGAATGTCCCCATAAAACATGTAAACCCAACATGCGTGTGTGTGTGTGTGTGTGTGTGTGTGTGTGCGTTTGGGGGCGGGGCAAGAGACATTCTACATTATCAAGACCTTCTACATTATTCCTCTTGATATCCGCACACTCGCGGCTTCCTCTGTTGGTTGTGTAGCCAGACAGAGGAAGCCAAATAAATGATACTTTCCGCTATATCTTTATACCAGTTTCTCATTGATATGTCTTGAATGCAAGTGGGTATTTTTGTCTTTTTTTTAAAAAAAAAGGACATGCTGGCAGGAAGAGCAGGAAGTTTCGATTTAGGCAAAAAGGCCTTTTCTGAGCCCACAGCGTCGCTTTCCCTGTGTTGCTTGTCGACTATTTTGTCTGCCTCCGCCGCTCGCTCACTGAATCAAAACTCAATTATTCATAAACACTGCTAAATGGTGAAGAACGGAAAGCTGAGGGAGAAAGAAACACAGCCTTGTGAAAAGAGAAAGTGATGGAGGCTGGTGGGAAATAAATGAATGTCAGTAACAGGACAGAATAGCTTCACAGCTGTTTCGTGTCCCAATAAATCGAGCATTATGAAGCCAGTTTTGTAAGCGGAAGTTTTGAGAGGGAATGAGCTGCAGTAGAGCAGAATCTGTGACCTTGTGTCATGAAAGAGTTTTTTTCCCTGCACAAAATAAAGCGCTTTTAGTTCGTTTTACAGAACTCAATCATAAACCACACCAGGGTGAAATTTTGTTATTGTCTGTATTGCAAGAGACGAAGACCCACCTTGGCTGCTTTTGTCCTAGTTCTTTGAGATTAGGATACTGAATGTCTTTCTGTTATGGCTTGTACAATTTATTTATTATTTTATTTTTTACTCGCTAGAGTAGAGTGATATATCAATTCTAAAAAAAAAATAACCGGCACCTACAGGAACTATTGTTATTGCCAAAAATCAGTGATGGCAGTTTATTTATTTATTTTTATATAATAAAACCACAATGTTTGTCTGTGAATTTGAGGAGTTTTACTCAAGTTTTTTTGAGTTTTACTGTATAACAATAATTTAAAAAGAAAGCACAAACACAATGAACACCTTTTGACTATATTTTTATATATATAAAAAAAAAAAACATAGGCATGGTAAATTATATGAATCTCGAACATGAGTATGGTATAACTTTATATGATATAACTGTCTGTCTGACCAGTAGCAGACCCGAAACCATTTTGAAAAGGGTCCAGATCTGATCGTTACTATATAATTTGCAGATTATGTTGATATGTAATTTTGTTTCTGGTTCTATACACCTTTTGAATATATTTTTATGTTTTAAAAAACATAAACATAGTAAATTGTATGAATCTCAAATATGAGTGTGGTATAACTGTATTTAATATAATGGTTTGTCCGATCAGTAGCAATCCCAAAACCATTTTGAAAATGGTCCAGGTTTGATCGTTACAATATAATTTGCAGATTATGTAAATGTTTCTTTTGTTTCTGGTTCTGTACACCTTTTGACAGTATGTTTATATTTAAAAAATATATATAACCATGGTGAACTATATGATTCTCAAACATGGGTATGGTATAACTTTCTATAATATGTGTCAGTCTGACCAGTAGCAAACCCAAAACCATTTTGAAAATGGTCCAGATTTTATCTTTACTATTTAATTTGCAGATTGTGACGATATTTCTTTGTTCCTGGTTCGGTACACCTTTTAAATATATTTTTATAATTTTAAAAACATAAACGTGGTAAATAATATGAAATTTCAAATATGAGTATGGTATAAATTTACATAATATAACTATCTGTCTGACTAGTAGCAGACCAAAAAACATTTTGAAAATGGTCCAGATCTGATCTTTACAATATAATTACCAAATTATGTAAATATTTCTTATTGCTGATTTTCTGCACCTTTTGACTATAATTTTATATTTTAAAAAACATAAACATGGTAAATTATATGAACCTCAAATATGAGTATGGTATAACTTAATATAATATAACTGTCTGTCTGACCAGTAGCAGACCCGAAACCATTTTGAAAATGTTCCAGATCTGATCGTTTACAATATAATTTACAGATTGTCAATATTTCTTTTGTTCCTAGTTCTATACACCTTGACTATATTTTTATATTGAAAAAAAAAAACATGATATAACTTTGTATAAAATATACAGTGCTATTTAAAACAATGTTTAAAAAGCTGTATTTATTTCTATCAATTTTTCCTCTCTCTGTTTCTCCTCCATCATTTATATATGCTATATGACGATAAAATAATTTAAAAAATTTGTCAGTAGTGATAAAGCATAGCAATGTTTGATTTAATTTATGTAAAGACATTATTGTTAACATTGTAATAAAATCCTAAAATCCAGAACTATTTTATATTAAATGGAAAACTTCACATTTTAAATTTTAAAATCAGATTAATCTGCTATCAGCCTATTTTCTCTTCTCAGTTATTGTTATTGGCAAAATCCACTATTGGTTGACCTCTAGTCCGCTCATTTGTGTTCAATTAAGTTGCCGTATCATCCGTCGGAGAAATGTTCCAGACAGCAAATTCATAGCTACACACCCTGGCAATCAATATCTCTTTCCACAGGCGTCTTAAATAACCCCCTGTCTTCTACCTCCTGCGTGGGTAAGATGTGCACATTACAGTGAGCGATTTCGTATTTAGTCTCTTTCACGTAACTCTGTGCTAGTAACAGTAGTCGCCTGTAATCTCTGCATTACTGTACTGACTTTAGCTCCGTTCTCTGGCTGTGAGCTCCACGTCCCGTATAATGGAAGTGCAGGAGCGGCCCATTGTCCCTCTGTGATTCCAGCGCTTCACACTGAGACCCCTGGCGTGCTGTTCTCACATGCGAACGGGAAGAGAATCCCACAAGCGCCATCCTTTATTTGCCCATTGAAGGCCACTGTCACAGCAGCCCATTCAGCAGGCGCTTCTTCTGCGCCTGTCGCATCAATTTCGGCCGACTACGCCAGGTCCCCTTGAAAAAACAAAGAATGACGCCTCGGTCGTGGCAGCCCTTTAAACCCTTAAAAGCACAAGTTCCTCCCTGCCTTTGTTCCAGTATGTGGAAAATGGCCGGGCTGGTTTTGATGGGCATGTCATTGGGCGATAATCCAGTGTTTTGAGCACCATTGTTGGAGCCGAAGAGTTCCTCCAGAGTACCTCTGGCGCTGTAAGCTGAGAGAGCAGGGCTTTGTGCCCGGCCGGTTTTTGTCGCGCTCCGTTTTTAGAGCGCTCTGACACACTGCATGTAGAGAGATTACACAGCCCTGGCCCTCAGACCGTAGCCGATCTCCCGTTGGTCTGAAATCCTCTTTCATCTCGGAACCTCTTCTTAAGGGACACAAAGGCACTTTTGAATCCCTTGCTTTCCCCTCTTTTCACAGGCTCCTGGAAGAATTTGCTTCCGTTTGACCTCATGCGCCGATGTTGGGAGGTGCGGCGGAGGGTGTGAAACACGCATTATCATATTCACTGTGTTGTTTGCAACCGTTACGTCGAAGAAAAAAAAATAAAAGGTGGAATATATGACAGAAATAAACCCAGGCCTTTGTGGTAGTCCATGTGGATAATTGAATTTTTACATTAGGCACTCAGGAACGTAGACACATCTGTTAAACCTCTAGACAGGCTTGAAAACACTATTTGTTCAGAGACCATCAGGTGGGGAAAATATTTTCGTTTATTATGTGCTGTAAAAAAACCAGTACCTTCTTTGCACTACATGCTGTGTTTGAAAGTTTATAAAATGAACATAAAATACCGGACTACAGTAGGTTATTTCTCTTTTAAATCTTTTATTATTGCAAATTTTCTAAATTATTAAGATTTTGTCTTATATTATATTATATTATATTATATTATATTATATTATATTATATTATAGTATAGTATAGTATAGTATATATTAAAACATTGTTCCATTTATATTTTTTAAGTTTATGTAAAATATAAAAATTAATGATATTGATTACTTTCACCCGTTTCTTGAAAATTAACTTTAATATAACAGTTTTTTTTCAGTGCAAAAATATCATTGTTTGATGGCATTCAGTCTATTATATTATATTATATTATATTATATTATATTATATCATATTATATTATATTATATTATATTTTATTATAGTATATTATTAAAAATGATATTGATTATTTTCACTTGTTTCTTGAAAATTACCTTTTTCAATGCAAGTAATTCAATTATTTGATTACTTTTCGATACTCATACAGACTTCATTCAGTGTAATCTATTATATTATGTTATATTACATCATATCATATCATACTAAAACATTGTTATAACATAATATTAATTATTTTAATTATATTATATTATATTATATATTAAAACATTGTTCTATTTATATTTTAAAGTTTATGTAAAATATTATTCTAAGACTGATATTATTTTCACAAATTTCAATGCAAGTAATACAATTATTTGATTACTTTTCAATATATATAGCCAGAAGGCAATACAAATTTATTTTTGTTTTCATACTCAGTCTATTATATTACTAATATATTAGTCTATATATACAGTCTGTATATTACTAAAACATTGTTATAAAATAATATTAATTATTTTCACCACATACTTGAAAATGAACTTTAATATAATACATTTTTTCAATGCAAGGAATACAATTGTTTGATGGCATTCAGTCTAATTTATTATTATATTATATTATTATATTATATCATGCTAAAACATTGTTATATTTATATTTTTAAGTTTATATAAAATATCGTTTTAAAAATGATGATTATTTTTACCTATTTCTCGAAAGTTAACTTTAATATACTTTTTCAGTGTAAGCAATACAATTGTTTAATGCATTTTTAAAATGATATATATGAGTATAACTGATGTAGCTAGCATGTCAGGAGCTAGAAGGCAATACAAATCTTTTTTTTTCTCATACTTACAGAGACTTCAATCAAATCTAAAATCCAGACATGTTATATTTCTCCACCTAGCAATAGATTTTATCAAAGTCTTCTTGTTGTGTCTTCTTAGATCTCATTATCCATAATTGATCCCTCACTCTGTTGCAAAATGTCTAGCATTTCAGCTCTCCTCCTTTCAGTTGCAAGCCTTTCACGCATGACTACTGAACAGCAAACAGATTACAGCTCCATTGAATCAAAGTAGCCTAAACAACTTGAGGTTCTGAATCTGTGGTCTAAAAAACATTTTGCAGACAGCATCCTGTAAGGGAACATAAAAGGAAGAGATGTTCTGTGATTAATCTCTCTTTTCCATCTCTCTTTCAGGTGCGTCCAGTCATCACAGTCAGACCTCCCTTCGACCTCCTCTGCCTCCCCCGCACAACCACCACCAGTCATCGGCTAATTCCCTCAATCGCAGCAACCAGGCCAGCCGGCGGAACCCGCAGAGCCACGCACCTACTGCCGCCCCGCCAGATGGACCCTCCACCCCTGAATCTGTCCAGCTCCAGGACAGTTGGGCTCTTAACAGCAGTGTCCCGCTGGAGACACGGTAAGTTTCACAAAAACACCAAAAGGCACCTGCTAGGGCTGCAGATTTCTTTTTTGGAAAATTATAGAGCTATTGTACATTTTTATTGACTGCATATTATGGTCAAAATAATATGAATTCTAAAATAATATAAATAAAATTATATGAATAGAATTATAAAAAAAAATAAAACAATTATTAAAATTTAATTATTTTCATTTATATTGTTACAGTAGTAATATCATTTCATAAAATAATATAATCTATTTGTTTGATGACTATTTACAGTATAAGTATAGTATACTATTGAAGTTTTGAATCAAATATAAATATATACACAAATAAAAGGGAGGAAATAAAAAGTAAATGAACCCTTTACTTATAAGACTTTTTTATTTAAAATACTTTTTTTTTTTTTTTTTTTACAAAATTACAGTTTTACACAGTATATAATGTACATTTTTATATTCTATATTTGTATTAATAATTGTTTAAATGCATTATTAATTTTCATGTATATGGCATTCAGTTATATTTAAATTAAATGATAGATATAATATAATCTATATTTGCTTTGTGAGTAATTATACAGTAATTGTTCTAAATAAAATTACAAAATCTTAAATCCCTAGATAAATAGCTATCAATATATATGGAAAAAAAGTAAACTAAAAGTGAATACTTACAGAATTCAATTTACTAAATTATGATTTAATATACAGTACACTGTTGTTCAAATGTTTGGCATCAGTAAGATTTTTAATGCATTTTTTTGATTAAAATACAGAAAAAACTCATTTTGTGAAATATTATTGCAATTTAAAATAACGGTTTTCTATTTTAATATATTTCAAAATTTAATTTATTATACAAAGCTGAATTTTCAGCATCATTACTTCAGTCTTCACAGTATATTATGTACATTTTTATATTTTATGTTTATATTTATATTAAAAATTATTTTAATGCATTAATAATTTTCATTTATGACATTCAGTGATATTTAAATTAAATTACATAAAATAAATATAATTTTTATTTGTTTTGTGAGTAATTATTCAGTAATTGTTCTAAATACAATAATAACTTTTTAAATCCCTAGATAAATATGGAACAAAGTAAACTAAAAGTGAACACTTTAATTTACTAAATTAAGATTTTATATGCAATGCTGTTCAAATGTTTATGTCAGTAAGATTTTTAATGTTTTTTTTAAGAAGGCTGCATTTATTTGTTCAAAAATACAGAAAAAAAATGTAATTTTGTGAAATATTTAAATAGCAGTTTTCTACTGTAATTGTAAATTGTAAATATTTTAAAATATAATTTCACTCTTCAATGTCACATGATCCTTCAGAAGTCATTCTAACATGCTGATTTATTGCCAATGTTGGAAACTGTTGTACTGAATAATTTTTCAGGATGCTTTAATGAAAAAAAAGTTTTAAAAAACAGCATTTATCCAAAATATTTTCAAAATTATGGGGTAATAAAAAATGTTTATTTCTTTCTTTAAAATAAATTAATATTTTTATTCAGTCATCATGTGTCAAATTGTTAAAAAGTGATAGGAAAGATTTACATTGTTACAATGTTATTATTTTTTTGAATAAATACTATTCTTTTTTATTTTTTATTCATCAAAGAATCCTGAAAAAAGTTATCACAGGTTCACAACATTGATCATAATCAGCATATTAAAAAGGATTTCTGAAAGATCATATAACACTGAATACTGGAGTAATGATGCTGAAAACTCAGCTTTGCATCAAAATATAAATTATAAATAAATAAATTACATTTTAAAGTATATTAACATTGAAAACAGTTATTTTAAATCGTAACAATATTTCACAATTTTAATTTTTTTTCCAGCATTTTTAATCAAATAAACACAGCCTTGGTGAACATGAGACATTTTTAAAAAGCATTAAAAATCTTACTGATTCCAAACTTTTGAATGGCAGTGTATATGTACGTATACTTGATTATTTATAGAAATATGTATATTTATAGATTGAATTTTGGTAGTCACTGCATCTAATTATACCCCAGTCTGCAGCGCACAGACACAAAAGACAAACCCATATCACCCACCCACCCAGAGACCCTCACCAAACACCAGTCTCAGGCTGTCACACTCACACACACATTGGATTGTGTCTGCTGGGTCTCTGTGGGTTGTATTTTTTGTTTGTTTTTTGTCTAGTATAGTGTATCTCTTCTTGCAGGACTGGAGGGTTGCTCCCCTTGACTCAACAATACTCTCCTCTATTGCCGTATGCACTATTTATGAGACACACGCTCTTTTTGTGTCTATTTCTTGTACTCTTTCTCTCTCTTTCTCTGTCTTTGGTTCCCATCCCCCTATCATTCAGATGTTTTATTCACCAGGTGCTCCGATACACACCACAACCCAGTTCCTTTACTACCCCACCCAGCACCACGCCGCGTGTCCAATACCGTGTCGACACATACGTCACGCCGCAGAATCCACGAAAAGCCGGGCCACACACGCATAAACACACATTCACACACACTCCACGTCCATCAGCGCCAGTCACCATCCATCTCCTCACAGATCCCTTCCCCTCTTTCTCTGTCTCTCCGTCGCTCTCTCCCATAAAAAAAATTGACACTCACTTTCAGATGAAGCAAGCGCCGACTGAAAAATAGGTCATGCGATGGCACGCATGCAAAGCAGGGCTGCAACGGCGTGCGCGGGATACGAAAAGTTCTGCTTTGAATGCTTGAGTACTAGCTAGAGAGGAATAGGGCCATATGGTGACAGATTGGTTGAGAGTCACAGAAAGTGAGGAATGTGCAGCTGTCACATTAGATGAAGTGTCTCAGTGGTCGCGAGTCTGGAGCCGAGGGTACCGCAGGTGGAGCAGGCAGGAGTTCGGAGGGAGTTTTTACCACCGGCGCACGCAGCTGCATCGCGGTTTTGATCGGCCGCAGGTTTGCTTCTTCAACATTCCCCACGCACACGCACGCAAATGCACTCTCAGATCCTTCAAACGTATCAAGCTGCCTCCAGACGTTGGACGGACTACCCACAATCCCCTGACACTTCAAAGCTCTACCCTTGGCTTGCAGATTAGAATGACTTCCTACAGGGCATATGGACGTGACCTCGAACACCCTCTACCTCATATTGCTTTGTCTGTTAGACAGCCCTGTCTGCCGCAAAGTGCAAACCCAGCACTTCTCACGACGGTTTCATGAGATAAATACCGTCGGGTATTTACAGAGGCAATTTAGAGCTACTCTCAGCACTGCTGTGTTTTTGTAGTGGAGTCGGTAGGGTGAATTGACCCACTATTTGATGCCGCTGTTTGCCCTGTGGCTATCAGGATGTGTGAAGCTAATCTTTTGTACAGAAAGTTATCAAATGATCAAAAATGTTTTAGAAGTATATAAATACATAAATATATAAATATATATATATGAATAAAATATAAATAAATTTATAACAACATATGTGTGACCCTGGATCACAAAACCAATCATAAGTGTCAGGCTTTTTTTAAATTGAGATTAATACATCATCTGAAAGCTACAAATACATTTATATATTTACAGTTGAAGTCAAAAGTTTACATACCTTGCAGAGTCCCAGTTAAACTGCCCACTGTTCTTCATAAAATTCCTTTATGTCCCACAAAGCATTTTTGTGTATTTGAACCCTTTCCAACAATGACTGTATGATTTTGAGATCCATCTTTTCACACTGAGGACAACTGAGGGACTTATATGCAACTATTACAGGTTCAAACAATTCAGAAGGAAACACTATACATTAAGAGCTGGGGGTGAAAACTTTTGAACAGAATAAATAAGTGTGCATTTTTAATTAACATTTTGCAGATTCTGCAAGGTATATGTAAACTTTTGACTTTAACTTTATGTACTTAATAAAAATACCCTTTAATAGTATCCTAAACTGGTATACTATACTAATTTTGTACTTAATGCACTTTAATTATGCAGAAGTGGTGCTGAAGTCCAACTAAAGATATACTGAAGTATATTTTATTGTGCTAAAGTGGAACTATTGCTTTTAAGTATACCAATATTAAGTGGTAGTAAAGACCAATATTATTCGAATATCATACAATTCTCATCAATAGTGACATTGAAACACCTTTTAAACTTAATGTTAAGAAATTTGCATTGTGCACAAGTAGTACTCCAAATAAATTGTAATTAGAATTTTTATATCAGTAAGTCTCAAGTGATATGTCAGTAAATATGTTAATAGATTTGAAATATACTTAGAATGAAATAAATGTATTTTAAATATACAGTCAAACCAACGTTTATTTTTAAGAACTCAAGAGTTAAACTGAGTCAAAACAAATTCATCTTGATAATCACAAATGAATTACAGTCACAACAAAATTTATTCAGACACCTTCAAAATTGGTCACATTATCACAGTTTATTCACTATAGTTTCGAAAGTGGTAACAGAATATGTCAAGAACTCAGAGTTAAACTGTTTCAAAGCAAATTCATCTTAAAATTTCAGTTGACTTTGATAGAAAGGTATATAACAAAACATGGTCAGGTCAAAGTGTCGAATCCAATTTTTGGTCCTTAATTTTTATCAGTTTTACTGGTAGTCCACTGTATGAATAATATTTGGGTATAATATGTCACAGTTTAATAGATTTTGCTATCCTCACTTACATAAATGAGCTTGCACCCGCTAGTAAAAAAATATCAAAAATGATATCTGGTATTTGAATCATTTTTGGTTTGACTGTATTACTTTTTTTGCTAGGAATTTTGTTTATTGAACAGTATTTATTTATTTATTTTTAACTTTTGTTGAGTAACATTTATTAAACAGCAGTATTTAAATATTTATTCATCCAAAGGGTGGCTGTTCGTTAAGCTTTCGGAATGAGCTGATTCAATAAAACAAATATCAGATTTCCCAGCCATATTACAAATACTGTAGATAGAAGAGCGTGTTTCATTACTTATAGCATCAGTTGTCATGCTATACCATCACTTGTTGGAAAAAATAGCTTGTTTCTGGACAAGCTGTTTTCTATAACAGCTGAAGTTCTGTCAAGCAAAAACTAGTGCACTGAAAAATGCTAGTTACATTAGAAGCATCACTTCTTTTAGTTGTAGTTTCAGTTAGTCTTCGTTGTAATTAGCTATATTTTAAATCTCTTGGTGACAAATGAAAATAAACTTTCGTTGTGCGGGCCAGTGTCACCATTTTCCCAAGCTTACTGGTCTACATGAACAGACTCGTTCAATGCTCTTACGCGCTTCTGCTGAGTTTCTGCCACACAGAGGGGAAACTCCAGATGCTCGAAGGTTTAAAAAAATGCAGGCTCACAGCTATGCAAGACTAATTATCTTATGAAATATGATCTCCATCGTTATCTCCCGTCAGTGCATAAGAAATGGCCCAGTTCTGAGGAGCAGCAGAGAGAAGAAACTGTTTTTATTCAAACTGTTTTCCTCTGGGACGTCACACCACCATCAAAATCTCTACTGAGTGTTAGCATGAGTGTGTGTTAATAGCTGAGTATCAGAGTGCGCAGAACACATCAGCTCTGGGAGCTCTCCTCCATAGTCGCGAGTTTTCACCCTCACGTTCAGAAAGCTCAGTATTTATCCATAAAAAAAAACTGGGCCTGCCATTGAGACGGAGCCCAATTAGAGGTGGTTTACTTGGGCTAAAACTCCTGCAGTGCCCCCCTGAGCTGGAGCTAATGACGGTGTGCTCCATCTTAGTGGACGGAAATGGGAGAAGATTCTCTATTAGGCGTCAGGGAAGAGCTTGTGTGTCTGCCTGCTGTCTTTTTCTTTTCTTTTTCCCTTCTATCGCTCTCCCCGTGGGCTTGTTTGAAACACCGGTGTCATTTCTCTCACTTGTTCTGCACATGACTTGTCATCCCCCTAACAGGCCTCTAACTTCTCCGCAGAAAAATACAGAGAAATATCTGCCTTTCCTGCTCTCAATCGCAGCTATCGCTAACTGCTTTTGTTCGTCGCCAGATATATAAATGGCCTAGGTGGAATCTGTGACTTTAATGCACAGATTTTTGGGGGGAAATCTGTGGAAAAGATTAAACATGGTCAAAAGTGTTAAGCTGAAAGTACCACACGTTAAAAGTGGAAATTATATAAACTCCTGTTAAAATGTTTAGAATTTGTAACACTTTTGAAGTCTCTCATGTTTAATTTACTCACCCCACGTCTTTTTTTGTTTGGTCGAAAAGATATTAAGGTATTTGAGAAAAACATTCCTGGATTTTTCTCCATATAGTGGACTCCAATGGGGATCAGCGGGTAGAAGATTCAAATTGCAGTTTCAATGCAGCTTCAATGGGCTCTACATGATCCCAGATGAGCTAAGGGTCTTATCTAGCAAAACAGTCAATAATTTTCTTAAAAATGTATAAAAAATGTATAAAGTTTTCAACCAAAAATGCTCGCCTTGCACTAGTTCAACTTTTTGACATTACGTGACATTACATAGTCACGTTGGAAAGGCCATGCTATGTTGCTAGGCCATGTTGACGGAAGTACCAACCTAGTGTTTACAAAGCGAACATGCAAAGAAAGTCAAATGCCCTTTACAAAAAAGGTCAAACATTGATGTCGAATGGTTGGAGGAGAAAATTAGATGGCGTTTTTCGCCCTACCCTATCTTTTTGTACCGAATTACACAATTATTTTTAGAAAATGACCGATTGTTTTGCTAGACAAGACCCTTATTCCTTGGCTAGAATCTTATACAGTCCTTTGAAGCTGCTTTGAAACTGCAATTTGGACCTTCAACCTGCTGATCCCCATTGAAGTCTACTATAATTTTCCAAGAAAAATCTTGGAATGTTTTCCTCAAAAACCTGGAATGTTTTCCTCAGACACCATTTTTTATTGTTATCAAAGTTGAAAAATTTGCTGCTTAATATGTTTGTGCAAACCTTTTTTCAGGATTGAATCATGTAAAGTTTAACAGAACAGCGTTTATTTTTTAATAGAAATCTTGTGTAATAGTAAAAATATTACTATTAATATTACTATAATTATGTTTTTTGAGGAAAACATTTCAGGATTTCTCTCCATATAGTGGACTTCTATGGTGCCCGAATTTGAATTTACAAAATGCAGTTTAAATGCAGCTTCAAAGGGCTCTAAACATTGAAGGGCTCTAAACACTGACATTGGTCAGTGTCGTCTTATCTAGCAAAACGATTGGTTAATTAAAAAAAAGAAAATTCTACACTTATTAACCTCAAATGCTCATCTTTTCTAGCTCTGTGCCAACTCTGTGTATTCCGGTTCGAGACAGTTAGGGTAGGTCGAAAAACTTGCATCTCATTTTCTGTAACTTCGAGATCATCCTGCATCACTGCAGAAGTACTGACCCAGTGTTTACAAAGCGAATGTGCAATGAAGATCAAATGCCCTTTACAAAAAAAATGTAAAACAGCAATGTAGGGCAATTTTGAAGCTGTAGAAGAAAACAAGATGATCGTTTCGCTAGATAAGATCCTTCTTCCTGAGCTGGAATCATTTAGAGCACTTTAAAGCTGCATTTAAACTGCATTTTGGAAGTTCAAACTCGGGAGCACCATAGAAGTCCACTATATGGAGAGAATTCCTGGAATGTTTTCCTCAAACAAAAAAAAAATTCTGTACAACTGAAGAAAGAGAGATGTGAATATCTTGGATGACAAGGGGGTGAGTAAATTATCTGTACATTTTTGTTCAGGAAGTGAATTTCTCCTTTAAGATTTCAGTTTTCACAGATCCTACTATATATATGCCTGACTATAATGTCTATAAACCAGGCAATTACACTCTAAAATATACAAATCCTTTAATACCCCTGTGCATGCATTAATTCTCTCTTTTATGGGATTTACATGTACATGAGTTTGCATTTCATATGAGCAGAGAATGTATTTTTGGTATTGTTGAGTATTCAAAATGCATTTCAGACTCACTTGAACTGCTATTTTTTTCTCCACTCTCAATGGCCAAAGTGTGGATGCTTCAATTCCCAGATGGTACAAAATGGAGACGTGTTGTGCGACATTATTTTCTTAAGTGGATGGGAATAGCTCTTATCTAGACACTTCACTAGCTGGAGACGGATGAGAATAAAGTGGACAGAATGTAACAGCCTCAGTTTGAGGTTTGTGAATGCTGCCACTGCCTCTTATATTGAGGACGGCAGTAGATCGATGTGCTGTATGAGAGAGAGAGAGAGAGAGTCTCTAGTGAGCCCTATCAATGGACCCCAACATAAAACCATTTTTGGTTGGCTGGGCTTCCTGTGGACATTTATCATATTTTGAGTTTGTGGAAATAAACAGCAAACTTGCATCTATAAAGTGACCATATATTTTGGTCATTACATGCAAACAGCAAAGGACCTTGGCCCTGTAAACAATGTAGAACACCAAACCAAAGGCTTTGTCACCGGATCGGAAATCCCAATTAGGCTGAATGTTTTGGACAGTTTATATATTTGTGTGGAATACTAATTCACCTTGAGAGATGTTTGTGTTTGCATTCTCTGTTAAATCTCATGTTTGCTTGTTAATTGCTCTGGACCTTTCCGCCTCTCCCACAGGAGGAGAGAAAGGTGTTTACTGTGAAAGTGAGATTTTTTGCGGCTTTGCCTTGTTTTTGCTTATTGCCGTGTTTCTCGGTCGTGCTCTGTTTGCGCTGCTTGGTGTGGATGGTTTGCTTGTGAGATGTCCCAGTAGGGCAATCATTCTCTGATTGGTTCGCTGCTGTTTATGTGCTAACAAACAAATAAAAATGTGCAAAACCTTGGTATTATGAATTCTTTTCAAATGTGATTAGAAGCATCATACGTACAACAGAAAGTAACAAATTTAGAAAGTAATGCACACCTGAAGTGGTGATACTTTACGCCTCAGGCACACCTCGGGTGTGCATTATTTTCTAATAATGCAACGGTCCAAAGTCAATTATTCCGCTTATACTACGGTTCCCACACCTCAAGACATTGATCGGATATTTTTTGTCCTTAAAACGCTATTATGAGTAGGATTCATTTCTTACGCAGCTCATCCAACGCCTATGTTGCTAATTCCAAAACTTCATTTTAGACCTAGTAATGACACTTGAGCCTTTGATAGCAAACTAATGCAGTTAATAATGAAGTTTAGACAGACCGACAGATCGGCAGACAGGCAGACAGACAGACGCCGTGATTTTGCCAAGTAAGACATATTCCTGGATCAACATCTTTTGTTGATCCTGGATCAAGATTAGTGTCTAAAAATAGACAGAAAGAGAGAGGGAGAGAGAGATTAAACTTGTGAAATACCCCTGTGGGTCTCTCAAAAGTGATTCCAGCAGTGTCTCTACTAAAAGTAAAACTTTAAGTTAATTTTCTTCAAGACCATGCCGTTGTTACATCGCTTATGAGAAATGCCATGTAGCTTTTAAGTTGTTAATCGTCAGAGCAGCGTCTGTAAGGGAGAGAGAGTGGGAGAAAATAATAAAATGTAATTTTGTGGCAAAACATGGAAACAATCTGTCATTTTTATCCTGTTGTTCACTGTATTTATTTGTTTGGCCAGTGTCGTTGTGGGTTTTTTGGTTATTTAGCTGTTTTAGGCTTTTAGGACCTTTGAAATAACTAAAAACATGTGGCGAAGTGATATAGACAAGTAATGCGGCCAAGAGCTGCCTAGAACTACGTTCGCCGTGCGTTTCCCTGAAAAATAATGCACACCATGAGAACATTCATCAGCCAATCAGATTCAAGCATTCAATGGCCCTGTAGTATAAGGGTCGATTTTTGCATTGTCTGAACAAAAAACAGCAGACAGGCTTATTGAAAATGCACATTCATTCTCTGCCAGTAGGTGGCACTTTTCGAATGAGGGAAATATAGCAGGTTATCAACGAATATCAACGCCATCTAAACTTTTCTAAACTCAGTCGGTTCCCTTCAGAGCAGAGGTTGCATTAGACTTTACAGGGTCGTAAAAATTCTGTCACAATATATTATTACCTGTCATTTTAATTGTCATATTTTAATTATAATTACACATGTAATTGCTATTATTATTATTATTATATTTTTTTTTCACATTTTAATTTTTATTCATAAACCTACAGGACGATATAGGCTTAGCAGAGAAACAACAAAATACGCTAGGGTTAGGTAAAAAATAAATACATTTACCTTACCAAATGGACAGGGGTGGGAATTACAGTTACAAGATACATCACCCTCAGCGTAATAAGTCGATGACCTCTGCTTCAGAGATACATTCACAAAAAGCATTCAATTATTCAATGAATTCATAGCCTTTTGAAGTCTAATCTTCACAATCGGCTACATCGCAATTCTTGTCTTTCCATTCTCAAATTTAAGACCTCATAAAATGATATTAAAGACATTTCTTATACCATTTAATGCATTTAAGACTTTTTATGGCTATACATTTTAAATTTGAACTTAATTTATGACTTTTTAAGAACCCGCAGAAACCCAGAAATTTCAGTCCTGTCAAAGTGGCTTGTGGAAGTGACCGTTACACACCACTACTGAAATCGACCCGCATTTAGCGGGTTGGTGGGTGTTAATGTCAAGCCTGTCTATCAGTCTATCTATCTATCTGTTTGTCTTTCTGTATGTCTGTCTTTATCTTTAATGCTATATAATCTTCAAACCACTAAAAAAGAATAAGATGGAGTATCAATTAATTTTGCTTCTGCATGCCATTTTGCAATTAGTGTCTGTCAGATATGATGCAGCGTGAGTCACATGCCTGATAGCCACAGGGTCTGTCCTGTCTTTCTTTGTATATGTGCTCATTAATCACTGGGGGTATGTGTGTAAACTGAACCTAAGTGTTGTTTCCATTACCTTGTAGATGTAGCTCAGGGGTTAATGACTGTGGGTCACAGTTTGAATATATTGCTACTCTAACGCTTTTATGGGCCGCTTAGTTCTCCTTCCTTTTCGGTCTTTCTCCATTTATCCATCTCCGTCTCCCTTTCACACATCTCTCCTCTTCAGTGTAATGTAATTTGGCCTAGAGGGTCGATTATTCACATGGCCCCCGATGTCTGGCTTTAACGCTTCTCTTAAGTTGATTTATCTAACACGTCTGTCAAGCCATATGATGAAATATGTTTGGACTTCAAAGCATTTCCCGGATATTATCTGCTCTTTAAATATAGATTTTGAGCTGCATTATTTATTTGTAGGGTCTCTTCTTGTATACTATTATGATGAGACATAGCAAGTCCTTGGTATGGAAAGACAATGTTTCATATTTTGTGCTCTGTATTATTAAACTAGAATGGAAAAAAGATTGTCCGCCTGATTTTAGACGAATGGTAAAGGCTTGAATGAGTTACCTTGAGCTGGAGCTTGTCCACAGATGACCGTGACTGCACAGCAAGATTGCACTGTTTAGTGCAAGGCCGCACGCACAAAGTAAAGGCAGCGGAGTAGGGAATGACAGATTTTCTCTCTACCCACTTCACTGCTCTCATCCAGCTCGTATGAAAAACACAGTTCAAACTCACCCACTTATTCTGCTGTGAATTCGACCCACAGCTGAGCAGGAACCTGACAGTGCCATTTCACAACCTGTTACTTCTTTCCAGCACTGAAATGAGCAGCAGCAACCAAAAGCAGAAAAAAAAGAGAACAATTCAAAGTAAAATAAAAATTCTATCATTTTTTTTTCTCGCCATCATGTTTTTCCAAACTTATATGACTTTCTTTCTTCTCTGGAACTGAACAGGACAATTTTAAAAGATCAGTTCAAAAGCTGCTTTTTTCATACGTATAAAGAATACAGTGACCAGGGCCTGACAAGCTCAAAACCACTTTTTGAAACTCAATAATCTACAATCTTCTGAATCCTTATGATAGATTTGTGCGAGAAACGATTGGAAATTTAATCAAATAGCTGTCAAATCTCATTCACACTTTCAAATCATAACACACTTCCACAACTGGCAGTTGGGCATGTGACACACAAGAACCAGTGCCATTAATATATTGATTTGTGAATAAAATGCAGTCATATTGACAACTTTCATAGTATATTTAATGTGAGCTATGCTTGACAGCCCATCACTTAAATCCTTAAACCTTTGGGTTCCATGTGAAAAAAAAAAAAAGAGTACTATACTAAGAGTAGTATTTTTAAGAAATTATTCAGCAAGGACACATTAAATTGATAAAAAAGACAGGAAAGACATTTATAATGTTAAAAAAGATTTATATTTCAAATAAATGCAGTACTTTTGAATTTTCTATTCATCAAAAAAATCTTTAAAAAGTATCATGGTTTCTACAAAAATATTAAGCAGCACAAGTGTTTTTAGCATTGATGATGTGTTAGTTGAGCATGATTTTTTGAAATACTGGAGTAATGGCTGCTGAAAATCCAGCTTTGTGTCACACAAATAAATTACACATAAAAAAATGTTAAGTATTTAAATTAATAATGTTTCTGTATATGTATTATTCAAATAATGCACTCTTGGTGAGAATAGGAGACTTCAAAAACAACCCAAACTTTGAACAGTGCTGTAGAATAACATAAAGGTGAGTAGATCATGTCCAACCTGGTCTCATGATGAAAACGTGGGAATGTTTTTGCGAGACAAAAAATACGTAACAATAAGTACATATCACTGCAGTTTCCAACAGTTCTGACTTGAAATGTCTGTGAAGTGGTGCTATAAAAATAGTGCACCATCTGCACTACACCTAAAACCTAATAGTATGAACAAAAGTGAATGTGATGTAAAAATGTAACCGCAAGCATGCCGTTCTAGCTTGTTTTTCAATCTCTCATCTTTCAGCTCTTTCATCATACAGTGCCCTCCATTAATATTGGCACCCTTGGTAAATATGAGCAAAAGTGGATGTGAAAATAAATCTGCATAATTTATCCTTTTGATCTTTCATTCAAAAAAATCACAAAATTCTAACCTGTCATTGAAGTAAATCAGTAGAACCTAGGGCTGAAATCTCATTATGAAATAAATGTATTTTCTCTAGTTCACATTGGCCACTATTATTGGCACCATATTATTGCAACATCCTTTTCCCAAGATAACAGTTCTGAGTTTTCTCCAACAATGTCTAATGTCTGACAAGAGATCAGAGACCATTTCTTCATACAGAATCTCTCTAGATTCTCCAGAATCTCTCTTCCCAGTTTCTATACAGGGTTCAGGTCAGGGAACTGGGACGGCCATGGTAGAAGCTTCATTCTGTGCTCAGTGACACAATTTTGTGTTGATTTTGATGTTTGTTTTGGATCATCGTCCTGCTGGAAGATGCAACCATGGCCCATTATAAAAATTCTAACAGAGGCAGTCAGGTTTTGATTTTTTATCTGCTGGTATTTGATAGAATCCATAAAGCCATGTATCTAAACAAGATGTCCAGGGTCTCCGGCAGAAAAATAGGTCCACAAAATTAAAGACCTAGCAGTATTTTTAACCATGGGCATGGGGTACTTTTTTATCCCTGTCTGCACCAAAACCATCTGAAGGGTTAGCTGCCAAAAAGCTAATTTTTAGTTTCACCTGACCATAGAAGCCAGTCTTGTTTGAAGTTCCAATCATGTCTGACAAGTGAATATGCTGGAGTTTGTTTTTTGATGAGCCAGGAGGATTTTTTCTTGAAACTCTCTGGAACAACATGTGGTGATGTAGGGGTTGCTTGATCATTTTATTTTAGGCTTTCTGACCCCAAGACTCAATAATTCTCTGCAATTCTCCAACTGTGATCGTTGGAGAGTCTTTGGCCACTCAAACTCTCCTCCTTATCGTGCATTAGGATGATATAGACACACATCCTCTTCTAGGCAGATTTGTAACATCTATAGTTGATTGGAACTTCTTAATTATTGAGATATCCCCCCATTTTCCATCGTTTTACTTCAATGAAAGGTTAGAATTTTGTGAATTTGTCGAATGAAAGATCTAAAGGATAAACGATGCAGATTTATTTTCACAGTCACCTTTGCTCATATTTACTAAGGGTGCCAATATTAGTGGAGGGTACTGTAAGTCAGGTCTTTCATGGGATTCGTACCTAAGGATTCCACATCCTAAGTCCAATTCCATGTCGGCTGAGCTACCGAGCAAGCTTGTTACATCCGGAAAGCGAAAACATTTGGAGCTGTGTGTACGGAAATGATTACAAGTGCTCGCTATTTTACCATCTCTAGTGGACATTTCTGTTGGAAACTGCAGTGATATATACTTATTGGTGCGTATTTCGCGTCTAGCAATTCATATGTCTTCGTCATGAGATCAGGTGGTGTCAAATGTTACTTGACTGCAAGTTCAGTTCAAATCTGCTTGCTATCTGTAGATTTGTAGTAGAGTTTCTGGCCAGTGCTCATGGGTTGTTCTGGCTGTGGGCAGCAGGGAGCAGTTGGATGCCTAGCAGGGGGGCGACAGAGAGGCCTGTTGGAGTCAGAGTTGACCGCCTGTCCCGAACAAGACACATGGACAAAGATCTGAGGCTGGTTTAGCATAGGACCTCAGCCTGAGCCAAACCTAGTGCTCATCAAAGCTTCCTGGTCAACTGTCATCTGCTTTCATCCCCTTTCCATCTGCCCCCATCCCCAAGTACACACACACACACACACATTCCCCGTTTTAGCCCACCTTTGACTTTTTGCCCCACTGATACAATAGCAAATCTGGCATTATATGCAATAGCATTTCCCTCCATGTCACAACAAGCTGGTGCTGTGTTGACCACTTTATCATTGCCATTGACCTTTAATGTTATGTCTGATGGTGATAATATTTTGAATTATAAAGGTTTGATGTGGCCCAGGGTGCTTAGAACTGTTATTCAGTGTCCTACTGAGTCTTAGCAAGCACAAAGATTTAACAACAACAAAAATCAATTCTCTCTGCTGACCATTCGATTGGAGTTGTCTTTATGATGCATTCAGTCTTCACTGCTAGTACACAAGGTAGTAGTCTAATGGCTAATACTTTTTAAATGACCAGAGCTGTGTTAAATGAGCCTCATTTAAAGCCATTATTGTACAAATTGAACTGGTTGTTAGAAAAACTACAGCAGGAGAAGAAAATGAACAACACGAGTGTCTGGAAAATGTGAATGAAACAAATAGCCTACTCCCCAGAGTTAGCCATTAAATAAGCTTAAACAGGCTTTTTGTAGACGTTCAGCTCATTAAAGACGATTTTTATGAGATTTATCAAAGCCGTGGGCATATTGACAATTTTCTGAATGTTTAGTCTGGAGATAAGATAAGAAAGATTTTCCCTCTGTTGGTTAAAAGGTGTTGACAAGTACTGTGTTATCTTTCTTTTTTCTCTGTTCTTGTAGGCACTTTCTTTTCAAGACGCCATCTGGGAGCACTCCTCTGTTCAGCAGCTCTTCACCAGGTTATCCCTTGACCGGTGGTACTGTCTATTCCCCACCACCCCGGCTCTTACCCAGAAACACATTCTCCAGGAGCTCCTTCAAGCTGAAGAAGCCCTCCAAATACTGCAGCTGGAAATGCGCTGCCGTGTCTGCGATCGCAGCCGCTGTGCTGCTGGCCATCCTGCTTTCTTATGTCATAGGTATGTTTTTCAAATCACCGCCATCATTGTTTTGCCATGCATGATTTGCCAAATAATATCCAACTGGAATCTGCTATAGTGGAAGCGTCTGCAGTTGTTCAGGAGTTTTTATTTCATTAGTAGATATTTTGGATTGCAATCCGGCACTGAATTTGTTTTGCTGAGTGATCAGCAATGAGATGTACTTTTGTATTGTTTTTTGAGGTCCATTTATAATGTTATCAAGATTCTTACATCAAAAAACTATTTAGAAGTGATATCTGCCCTGTTTTTGACCCCCCTCATCAGAACAAAGAATCGTCTTTTAGTTTCAATCTTTCTAAAATTCCTGTGTTGAATTGTGCCTTGTTTGTAAATGAATCCATGGTAAAATATAGTGAACAAAGGACAGAGTTCTTACTGACATGGTCTGGAACTTCTTGAAGCTTGAATCTTGAAGCGTGGCTGCTGGTTTGTGCTGGTCTAAGCTGATCATTAGCTGGTTTAAGCTGGTCACGAAATGGTTTAAAGAGATAGTTTGCCCCAAATTGTATTTATTTTTTTTTTCATTGAGCGCCAGCTGTTGTGAACACACTCAGCACAGTTGAACATTCCAGTGGTTTAGAAGGTAAATAATGATATAAATACTGTTCAGTTTCTTGAACAGACCAATTGTTTTGTGCCTTAACACCTCAATGTATTGTCACAAGCCGCAGGGTTTAATTTGGTTTTGTCTGTGTATGTTTTTTTTTTTACTGTCAAAGACTTGGTGCCCATTGACTGTCATTATATTACTGACAGACTGCAACGGTTTGAGTTAAAAATCTTCATTTGTGTTCTACTGAAGAAACAAAGTCACCTACATCTTGGATGCCCTGGTGGTAAGCTAAGGCCTCATGACCAGCTTAATTAAGCTCAAACAAGCAGGCATGCTTCAAAACATACCTAACCAGCATATGCTGTTTTTTCAACAGTGGAAGGCAATGCAAAGACTGTTTTTTCACAACTTGGCACTGCGCAGCATCTTGTTGTCTTCAGAGCCATCTTTATCGTTTGGTTTCTGCATAGACCTGCATGTTCACCTCTCTCGTAAACATTACATGTGCAAATCGGTGGGATGGGCTGAACATTAGCGCTTGGAAAATAAGTTGTTGCATCACAGATCAAGAAATGATTCTGCATCGTTTCTGAGATTTCCAAATGCATCGTGATTTTCTCTCGAAATCGATTCTGAGCTTAGTTTTTTAACAGCAGATGGCACTGCATGCCTTAGAAACAGCCGCACCTTACAATTACAATTCCTCACACACACTTGAACCTAAAATTATCATTCATAACGTTCGAAAAGGTTAAAGAGTATTACAAGGGTGTTTACAATAATGTTGCATCATAAAAGCATTCTGAGACTCAGTCGAATGCACAAGCGTTCTTTTTCGTGAGCATTTGAGTGTGTGGTTAAAAACTAGATTAGAGCGTCATCTGCTGTTAAAAACTAAGCTTAGAATCAATCCCAGAGAGAATCACGATGCATTCGGAATCGATTCATTAATCACGATGCATTGATTCATCATTGCAGCCCTACTAAACAAGCAGCAATGTAGAAGCAGGCGTTGATCTTCTTCTGCAGAGGCAGTGGCTTCAATATAAGCTGTTTTTAGACTAACAAGAAAGTTTTGAGCTCCGAAACTTACAGGATGTTTTTATAGTACAGTGACCTCTTTGGGTTCTCTTTGGGAATTTGGGTTTCTCAATTTGGGATTATGTGTGCCCATAATCTTTGCGCTGTGATGTCCTTGAGGATTCATGCTTGAGGCCCAAATAAAAATTAACTTAGTAACTTTTAAGGCAATTTATCATGATGCAAACTGTGATATTTAATTCACATTTACTAATTCAGTCATGCATAATTAGGTCCTGAACTGAATTCATGGATCCTTGATGGATCATTTATTGCTGTCTAAACAATAAGTCAGCAACCACGGCATGATAAATCAATTAATTTAATTAGACACTCCTTAAATGTCATGAGCATGAGTTGGTGTAGTTAGCAGATGGTTTGCCGGGCAGTGCTCAGTGTCCTCTAGCACACCGTGGCCTTTCAAAGCTCAAAGAATGACCCTGAGATGAGTCACTCAGAAGAATGACATTTATCACGAAGAACGAAGCGCTTCAAAGCGTCTTTGATAAACCATTGATGTGTGTTATTGTTGTGGTACAATTGCTGCAAAGCAAATACCCACACAGAGGGGCGGAAGGAGCCTCAGCGTGTGGACGTTTACTTCAGACAGCAACATGTGATTCATCTACCGTTTGATATGGGCTGTGATTCGGATGTGTTTGTGAAGGAGCGTTTGGTCTTATCAAGGCGCATCTCTGCGGGGAGCGCTGCTTAGTTTCAAAACTTAAGTTCCTCTCTTTTTATAAAAAAGACTTCGTAACTGAGCAGCCAAAAGTTGTAAAGTTGTTCTGATGCATCCTCAAGAGAATTTGTATTTTCGTTTTGATTTTGGTGTATTTTTGTGCCTGAGAGTTGCACTTGAAGTAAGAAAAGGTGCCGCCGAAGGCGAGAGAGACGGCATGTAGAGTCCGATAAGAGTCGGATCCCTTCCAGAAACACAGTCGACGGTAAATGTCACCAAGCACCTTGAGTCTGCGCCAGTCTGCGAGAGTTGCACCTTTACAAGCAGTGAAGAAAACAACAGTCTGTCTTTTCTGCTCGAATAATCCGCACATTTACAATTTCAGTATCTCATTTGTTTTTCTTTGTTTATTTTCCAGGCGTACTTTGGCTTCTGCCTTATTTTTAGTTTTTGTGCTCATTGCAGAGCCAGTTTTTGCCTCAGTAGCATTAGACTTTTTTAAATATACACACATACACACTCTCAGTATGTGCTCAAGGTACGTTTGATGTGATTATGTTTTATAAATGAGAGTGTATTTATATATATGTGTGTGTGTGTGTGTGTGTGTGTGTGTGTGTGTGTGTGTGTGTGTGTGTGTGTGTGTGTGTGTGTGTGTGTGTGTGTACCTGGTATTCATCACGTTGTGGGGACCAAATGTCCCCACAAGGATAGGAATACCAGTAGATTTTGACCTTGTGGGGACATTTCTCAGGTCCCCATGAGGAAACAGGTTTATAAATCATGCACAATGAGTTTTTTTGAGGAAGTAAAAGTTTGCACAATCTCCTGTGAGGGCTAGGTTTAGGTGTAGGGTAGGGTTAGGGCGATAGAAAATATGGTTTGTACAGTATAAAAACCATTACGCCTATGGAATGTCCCCATAAAACATGTAAACCAGTGTGTGTGTGTGTGTGCCTGGTATTCATCACGTTGTGGGGACCAAATGTCCCCACAAGGATAGGAATACCAGTGGATTTTGACCTTGTGGGGACATTTCTTAGGTCCCCATGAGGAAACAGGCTTATAAATCATGCACAATGAGTTTTTTTGATGAAGTAAACGTGTGCACAATCTCCTGTGAGGGCTAGGTTTAGGTGTAGGGTAGGTGTAGGGCGATAGAAAGTACGGTTTGTACAGTATAAAAACCATTACGCCTATGGAATGTCCCCATAAAACATGTAAACCCAACATGTGTGTGTGTGTGTGTGTGTGTGTGTGTGTGTGTGTGTGTGTGTGTGTGTGTGTGTGTGTGTGTGTGTGTGTGTGTGTGTGTGTGTGTTTTGTGTGCAGTGGCCTGTAAAGTGTTCTGTAAACTATTCCAAAACCTCAGGGACTTTTTGCCGGTACAATGGGACTCTTAATGCATATGTGTGGCTGGTCCACTGAGCTGTAACCACCCACTGAGCAACACTGTTCATTGCCTGAATCGCACAGGTTCTTGAAAAGTTTCCACCACACTTCACACAACACTTTATATTTGAACACACACTTTTTTTTCACAGGTACATTAATTAATGTTGTCACTTTCAAAAGAAATGTTTATAATAGAAATCTGGCGTCTAAGTAAGCTCTCAAGCGTTTCTATATTATATGATAGATACAATTTGAGGTGCTTACCAAGGCTGCATTTATTTGATAAAAAAAATACAAAAATAGAACAGAAATATTACTACAATTTAAAATAAAAACTAATCTTAATATATTTAATTATAGTATATTTGAAACTGTCCAGTATTCCAGTCTTAGGTGTCACATGATGCTTCAGAAATCATCAATGTTAAAAACAGGTCATATTTATAAATTTCATATATATATATACATTGAAGATTTGTACTGTTTTTTAAAGAAGTATTTTCTCCTAATCAAGGCTGTGTTTATTTGATTAAAAATACAGAATAAACATAATTTATTTAACAGCTTGTTTTGATGCCTTCGGCCGTTAAGCCAAAAAACTGCAAGCCAAAAAAGACTTGGAGCTTCATTAGTGTACTTATGAAATATAATTTGATGCATAACGACTTATCAGGCTTTCCAGTAAATCTGACCATAATAAGGAAAAAAAATGGCTTAAAATTGGTAAACCATACAGCTGTGGATACACCTACTATACAAACTCTAACCTGCACATTCCCTAAAAGCTAAAAGAACACAAAATATGCCTTTGATTTAAATGATCTCAAAGGATAGCAATGCTGTCATGGGTTAGTTTAATAAATGGATATTAAATGTAATTTTCTAAAAGACCCAGGTCATGCTTTATTGTGCTACTTAATATTTTTTTAGGAACCTGTGATACTTTTTTCAGGATTCTTTGATGAGTTATTTTTGATTAGTTATATGCATTGCTAAGCACTTAGTTTGGACAACTTTAAAGGCAGTTTTCTCAGTATTTAGATTTTTTTGCACCCTCAGATTCCAGATTTTCAAATAGTTGTATTTCGGCCAAATATTGTCCTATTCTAACAAACCATACATCAATGGAAAGTTTTCAAATGATCTCTGAATCTCAATTATGACTGGTTTTGTGGTCCAGGGTTATATATTTTTTCTTTTTATTTATTTTAATACCCTCATATGTGACCCTGGACCACAAAACCAGTCATAAGGTTAAATTTTACAAAACTGACATGTATACATCATATGAAAGCTCAATAAATAAGCTTTCTATTGATGTTTGGTTTGTTTGGATAGAGCAATATTTGGTCGAGATACATCTATTTGAACATCTGGAATGTGAGGGTGCAAAAAAATCAAAATACTGAGAAAATCACCTTTAAAGTTGTCCAAATTAAGTTCTTAACAATGTATATAACTAATCAAAAATTGCATTTTGATATATTTACAGTAAGAATTTTACAAAAATTCTTCATGGAACATGATTTTTACATAATTTCCCAATGATTTTTGGCATAAAAGAAAAATCAATAATTTTGACCCATACAAAGTATTTTTGGCTATTGCTACAAATATACCCCAGCGACTTAAGACTGGTTTTGTGGTCCTGGGTCACATATATTGACCAACTAGCAGTCAGCAGAGACTTGTTCCTTTCACAGTTGTCTGTCATTAATATAAACTACAAAACACATTTGCATTATTAATAGAAATGACGTGCCCTTTTGAGCATAGCATCCAGTCCCAGGATTCCAAGTGCGCTAACATTAAAAGTCCAGCATTCCAGTGCTTTGTCCGCTGCTCACCCGAGGCATCATTACATCGTCAAGCTCTTGGATGGCTGTTCCAGAGAATGTTTGTCTTGTCATTCTTGTGTCAGAGGCAGCATCCCTTGCCTGAGATCTGGATGCAGGTTGCTAGGAGACAGGTGTTGCAGTCCAGATGCGGGAGGTAGTGGGTGATGGGGGTTCAGCACGGGGCACGGCGGCTGCGTCTGGCTGCCATAAGGCCACTGTGACTAATCTGGTCTAATTGGTGAAAGATGATGAAAGAAGCAGATGAAAGAAGAAGAGATAAATGATGGATGTCTAAAGGCTAAGTGAAGTATTCTGCCTCCCACCGCCTCCTCGCAAACCTAGATGCAGCGGATAGCTGAGAGTGTGTTGTGTTCTGTGCATACGAACATCAGTCGTAATGAAGAGTTAAGTGAGAGCCATGGTCTGGTTGACCTGGATTTCTCAGGAGACAGTGAGGGATTCGACCGCTTGATTAGAAACACTTAAGGACAACATTAAATGACATTCACAATGCATTTCTGTTCTATAACATGATGTGTTTTTGAGTAAAAGTATATGTTCAAAGGGAAATGATGTAGGTGAGGCATGAATTTTTCTTAGGTTAATGCAGGATGCCAATGATTCACAATTCTTTAACAAAAGATTTTAGATGTAGCCACAAAACTTAATATGAAGTTAAATTAATTATTTATATTTTAGTTTATAATGGACCAACTAACATTCTGCATCATGATCTCTACATTTAAAGGGTTAGTTCAACCAAAAATTAAAATTCTGTCATTAATTACTTACCCTTATGTCGTTCCAAACCCGTAAGACCTTCGTTCATCTTCAGAACAAAAATTAAGATATTTTTGATGAAATATGAGAGCTTTTCATCGACAGCAATGAAACTGACACGTTCAAGGATTTCATCAAAAATATCTTAATTTGTGTTCTAAAGATTAACAAAGGTCTTATGGGTTTGGAGCAACGTGATAACGTGAGTAATTAATGACAAAATGTTCACTTTTGGGTGAACTATGCCTATATATACTATGCCTAACTATACTTTATAAGAAAATAAAGTACCCACTTTTAATTAAGTGTTTTTAACCACTGTGTGCTAACATTTAAATTAATCATTTTATACAGTGCACCTACTGTGGAAAAACATACTTTTTTACTCAAAAAAAAATCTATAAAAAGGGCACGATGTACTGTATTAATATGAAGGAATTCAGTATTCATTTTTTACAGGTGTTTTGAGTTTTACACTTTATTGTATTGTGTTTTAGGTTTAACAGAAATTAATGTAAAATCAATGGATAATGTCCTGGCAAAAAATTACTAGTACTTTTTTTTTTAAAGGACATGTTAAAGGGATAGTTCACCCAACAATGAAAATTTGATGTTTATCTGCTTACCCCCTGGACATCCAAGATGTAGGTGACTTTGTTTCTTCAGTAGAACACAAATAAAGATTTTGAACTTAAAACTGTTGCAGTACTGGACGCGACTGTCAGGATTGTGATCTGTTTTGTTGTGGTTTCCTAGTGTTTTCCCCTCCTGTGTTCCCATTGATTTGGTTTATTCCTCTGTCTCCCTCTTTGGTTCAGTGTTTATTTGGTTTACCCTTGCCCATATTTGGACTTCCTCCTTGTTTCCTTGATTGTGTACACCTGTCCTTGTAATTAGCCACTCCCTTTAAATTGTTGTTTGTTTCCCAGTTCTTTGTCCATTCATAATGTTATGTCGTGGTTTCTGTTCCCTTAGATTTCTGTTTTGTTTGAAGTTTCAACGTGTTTGTTTGTTCCCCGGATTTATGTTCTTTTGTTTAAATAAATAAGTGTTTTTTGTACCCCTGGATTCCCTGTGTTTTCCACTGGCTCCTCATTCCCTGCACGGCGTGACAGCGACAAAGCGACCGTTACAAATCATTTAAACTTTGTATGAGCACGTCATTAATAGAACGCGGCAGCAGATTACTGTTGGGGATTTGCCGCATCACTCCGCATCCAGTGTAGACAGCTTAATAGATTCTATTGTATTTTGTCGCGCTGCTCGCATCCAGTGTAGACGCGGTGTAAATGATATAAATACTGTTCAGTTTTTTGCACAGACCGATCGTTTTGTGTCTTAAGACCTCAATGTATCGGCACGAGCCGCAGGGTTTCATTTGGTTTTGTCTGTGCATGTTTTTTTTTTTACTCTTTAAGATTTGGTAACCATTGACTGCCATTATATGACTGACAGACTGCAACGGTTTGAGTTAAAAATCTTTGTTTGTGTTCTACTGAAGAAACAAAGTCACCTACATCTTGGATGACCTGGAGATAAACATCAAATTTTCATTTTTGGGTGAACTATCCCTTTAATATATAGTGGACCACAATATGTAAATGACAAAATTATTGACAAGATTCTCGGGCTGATTTCGGGGTGATTCCTCACCGTTCTCATGATCATTGAAAATCCACGACGTGAGATCTTACATGGAGTCCCAGACTGAGGGAGATTGACAGTTATTTTGTGTTTCTTGTTTCTTGTTTTCTTGAACTGTTGTCACCTTCTCACCAAGCTGCTTGGCGATGGTCTTGTAGCCCATTCCAGCCTTGTGTAGGTTTACAATCTTATCTCTGACATCCTTGGACAGCTCTTTGGTCTTGGCCATGGTGGAGAGTTTGGAATGTGATTGATTGATTGCTTCTGTGGACCCTTTAAGAGAGTGCTCCTAATCTCAGCTTGTTACCTGTATAAAAGACACCTGGGAGCCAGATTTATATCAGTTTTTACGTTTGATACACAGCCACGTGCATCTGTCCTGAGCACGAGCTCATCATCCGGCTCGTTACACGTGTATACGCTCTGCTGTAGTATACGCAAACGCCGTAAGGGGAAATCGGGTAAAAGTCAACAGCCCTGGATGAGTTTGCGCAAGCAAACATAATCTTTTAGCTTTAAATCGGTTTGAACAATAAGGATAAGCACAAGTAATAGCCTTTTCGAACAGCCGCTATACCCACAATCTCTGTTCACTGTGTAAATAATGAGTGTCGTATACATGCGACAGATCGCTTTCCGGCGTTTGCGTATACTACGCAAGAGCGCATACACATGTAACGAGCCGGAAGATGAGCTCGTGTTCAGGACAGATGGACGTGGCTGTGTATCAAAGGTAAAACATGATATAAATACTGTTCATTTTCTCGCAAAAAACGATCGTTTCATGTCTTGGGACATCAATGTATTGTCACGAGCAGCAGGGTGTAATTTGGATTTGTCTGTGCATGTTTTTTTTTACTTTTAAAGGTTTGGTGCCCATCCACTGCCATTATATGGCTGACAGACTGCACCGCTTTGAGTTAAAAATCTTCGTTTGTGTTCTGCTGAAGAAACAAAGTCACCTACATCTTGAATGCCCTGGAGCTAAGCAGATAAACATCACATTTTTATTTTTGGGTGAACTATCCCTTTAAGTCTTGTGATTTAAGAATCCTTTCAGAATCGTGATTCTTTGAATCTGAATTAATTGTGAGGAGCCTAATGATCCCAGTGCCTACTGATCAATCATGTACATTAAGATCAGGACTGTGAATTAATACCGTACTTAGCTTTGATTTCATGTTGACTGTTAATCATCTCTTCAGTTGCAGAGCGACGTGAGCAGGAAGTGTAATGACTCACCATTCCAGCTCTTGCCAATAAAACAGCGACTTGTTTATGAAAACAGGTCAAGTCTCCGTCAGGTCTACGGTAACATGCTGTATGTCAGTCAGAATGAGTCATTATGTGTCCACTTTTCAGCGCTCTCTGTCAGCAGGGACTTTTACTGTCACCTGCCCACTTTATATTTGTCCTCACGCGCACCCTGGCACCCTCGTGGCGCGCTCCTCTGCCCATACGCGCACGCAAACAAACACAACAATCAGTCACACACCTACGCACCCCGAGATGTTGGAGATTCTGTCTCGTAGAGATAATATGTTCGCCAGCCAATCTCTAACTCGCAGCCCTGCGTCGTCTTCCTGACTCAAACTGACACACTCCGGCATACATGCCCGAAGCTGATTAAAATGACACTTTTCATTTTTTACTTTCACTTTTCTATTTACTTTCCCCTTTATTCCGTGTTTTTCTGACATCTGCTTAATATTAAAGCCACTGAGTGACAGGAGAGCGAAATAGTTTGATTAGAGCTTTGCGTGCGTACGCGCTCGGATCGCGGGACAGAGATCGTGGGATCCCCATCGTCACTCCATACCTGCGATAAAAAAATCCTGTCAGTCAAAGCATCAGGCTTTTCCGCTGGTGCATAGGACTGAGAGAAGGAGAAGAGGTGAATTTGCTTGTGTGTGTGCGTTTATACCGTGGGGAGTGATTGTTGTGCTCTGAGTATTTGACAAGCCGAGTGGAATAGATTGGATCCATCTCGTCATGCCCACGCAGGAGGTTCAGGGAGGTGTGTGTGGTAAACTCATAGACCTTGCATGCCTGAAGCAATATCCTTGATTTTTTATTTTATTTTATTTTATTATTATTATTATTATTATTATTATTATTTAATTTTTTTTGAGCACATATGTGCGTGTGGCATTTTGGGACTAGTTTTATCTAGGGATTGGAAGTTTTCCCAGGGTGCTTTGTGAGTTTTTTGGTCAACAGTCAAGACTGAGTGAGCTGATGTAATCAGATGGAGCCGGTCCTCAGGGTGCGGCGGTTCACTGTAGCCTTTCATTTATATTCATAGCAGCAGGACTCGAGCACCTCGAATCAAAACACACATCAAAGCCACACACACATACACACTCCGAGGAGATCAGCAGCAGTGAAAACAACAGTTTCACCTTCAACCAGAGGCTGATTGTGTGCGTGTGTCTGGTTTTGAAGGTGATAAGCGAGGCCGGGGTGCTTTTGCTTTCACATTCCTCTTTCTTGATCAGTCAGAGGTTTTAGTAAGACTGGCGGAGAGTAGGACTAGAGTCACAAATCATACTAATTATTTTGCAGCGATAAAATTACAGGAATGGTGCAAAAACTAGAAGGGAAATTTATTTGCATTCATACCAACTGCGAATATATACTGTTCCACAGAACTGCTTTTTAACCAATTTTTTGCTACATTTGCTCTTAGAACATGGAGAACCCAATCCACTTGAAAATTATATTTTTGTAATATTAGTTTTTATGTCCAAGACAACAGCATTCTGTCATGACATAATAATTATTATTGTTAATAATAATTATTATAATAATTAATTATTGAATATTAGAGTTACATATTCTATTTTATTCACTATTTCTGTAATAATTTGTTTACTTTCATATCACTTCACTTTGGTTAAGACTATATTTATATTTATCATTCTATATTTATTTATTTATTTATTTATTTTCTAACAAACCACTTGTAATAATAATAATGATGATGCTGATGATGATGATAACAGCAATAATAATATTAAAACCATACATTTTTAATTTGTTTAATTTTATTTAATTAAATTTTATTTTATTATATTTTCATTATTTATTTTTTCTGTAATTTAATTTGATTGTTTATTTTAAATAATATTTATGATATGATAATTTTTTATCATTTTATTTTATTATGTTATTTTTATTTTTATTTTCATTGCCTTTTATTATTTTATTTATTATTAATTAATTAATTTTTATTTTACTTTTTTAATTTTTAGTTTGTTTATTTAATTTCATTTCTGTGTATTTTATTATATTATATTTATTTCTTTTAATTCCATTTCCTTTTAATTTGTTTTATTTTGTTTATTTTATTTGTAATTTTATTTTATTATGTTGTTATTTTATTTTAATTTATTTATTTTTTATGTTATTTTTTATTTGATTTATTCATTTTGAATCTGGTTAAATCCCAAGCTCTTAGACTCTTTTTTTTTTTTTTTTCGAAGAAACCACTCTAAAGACTCATGTAGTAGACGACTCGATGTAGTACACAACAGACAAAATAGAGTTCCGCCCTTTCACTTTAAAGCACACAGACTATAGATTTACTTAATTAATCTGCACTAGCCTGCAATGTGATTTTAATTGTATTTTGATTAATTGTGCAACCCTTGTTTAGACATTAAACAACCCTTCTGTAACATCAGGTGAAGATTGCTGTGAAGTGAGGATGAGTTGCATCAGGTTGATTGAGGTATATCTGTGTGTGTGTGTGTGTGTGTGTGTGCGTGCACGTGAGCTCCACGGGGACACGCTTGCATGACTGTTTTCATTCACACAGCTCATTCAGGTAGCAACTGTTCCCGGACAAAGAGAGGGAACGATGAAGCTCTGGGGGCTCTTACCCTCAGGTGAGCTTTCCTCTCACTGAGCTCACTGACCATCTCACTGTCTTCTGGTCCTCCCAGCCTTTGTAGCTGGACTTCAAAGCGGCTTCTGATTGTGCGATTTATTTGCTTTTTGCTGGAATGGTGCCCACAGGGAGCAGCCTGTTTTATCCATACATATCCCTCATGGGTATAAATGCAACACAAGGCCTAATAAATAATGGAACGGTGGACAAATATCAGTAGTTTCTTATTTGGCTTTGCTAGCTGTGCAAAATGGACAAGTGTGTTTTTGATTTTCTGAACCATTGGTGGACCACAAATCCTGGTGTGTCCTAAAATTGCCCACAAATCGTGACATCATGCACAAGCATGAGCATACAAGGACTGTATTGCTAATAGAGATGTTTGTTTGTTTGTATGTTTGTTTGTTTTGCCTGTTCTTCTCGCCCAGGCATAGTGCCATGTTTTCTTCATTTTTTTTTTATGTTTGACAGTTACTTTTAAAATGTTCTTTTCAGGAGGATTTCTTCCTCTAATACTCAAGGTTAAAAAAGAAAATAGCACGTACTGCTAACTTTGATAGTTCAGGGACACATAGTTTTTTCTTCTCCTGTTGTTTTAACCCTGAAGAGCAAAGTGAAAAAGATTTTTTTTTTTTTTTTTTACTTTTTAAAGTCTCTACCTCTAGTCTCTAAGTCTATTTAAAATAGAGGGAGGGGTATATGTTTTTCCTATTTTTGTTATTACACAAAGCAAAAATAAACAAATACATAAAAATGGATAGATAGACTCAGAATAAAAAAAGAATATATGCAGGTATTTGAATAAGCAGCTGTTGTTTTGACAGCAGAAAATAATGTAGCAAAATAATAATAATAATAATAATAATAATAATAATAATAATAAGTACTGTATATGTAATAAATATATTAGTGGTAGGGCTGGCCAATATTGCCAAAGTTTAAAAGTTTAAAGGCAGATTTTTGCTCCAGATGTTAAAGTTGTAGACGGTTAATTGTGGTTTTAAACTAAAATTTTTCAAAACCGACACTTTGCCAGTCATTTGTTTCTTAACAAAATAAATATTTTAATAATAAAAAAAAGTTCTGCATGTTCTAATGAGTAATATTGTTTCAAATCAAGAAACTGTTGTTGAAATCAGTGTGTTGCCTGACAATATTAATAATAATATTACTTTTTTTGGTCTCTTAGAAATACACATTTGACAGTAGGGATGCAGATGTAATTTTTTTTTTTTTTTTTTCAGTAGTAAGATTTTTTTTTTCGTACATTTAAGTTCATTATCAAAATCAGTAATATCTGTAATCTGTAATAAAAAAATTGTAGCAACCTCATTTTTTTTTTTTTACTTAACCATTGGTCTTCCATAGTAGAATACATTTAGATCATGATAACCACAGTTAAAACCACAAATATAGCACCTCGTTACCAAAAATGTAATATGGTTTCTAGTTATTCTAGTTACTGTATGGAAAAACAGTAGTCTAAATAAATTTAGTATAAATGCATAAATGCTATAGTCTAATCACAAAACATATTCTAATCAATATAAATATGCACATTTTTGACACTATACCATGGTGCAACTAGTGTTACTACAGTAAATCCATGGTAAATGATGGCAATTTGTAAATTAAAAAAGTCTTCTGACTTTCTCGTTGAGCACAGTGTTACTGTTTGTCAGTGCATTTTCATCTGGCTGTAAACCGAGTCATTTGTGTACTTCGCTGAATTCAAGCACTTTACATGGATCTCACAGGCCTGTTTAGTGGTCACGTGACCAAGTCTTATCAGTGAGTGAACGCATCTGCTCTAGTAAACTTGAGCGAATTTTAAGCCGAGTGGAAAAAATGGTCAGAGTGGCACACTTCAAATGATTAGCGCTCGCTCGTTCCACCCATTTATCAAACACTTGTTATCGTTTTATCGAGAAAAAATATATCCAGCCCTAATTATTAGTAGCAGTAGCAGTTTAGTGCTGAAGGTGTTGAGTCTACAGTGCCTTGCGAAAGTATTCATGTTGCTGAGGGACTCATCAGAGTTGAAGAAAAGCTCAATGCACCAAAATATTGAAATAGTCTTAATGAAAACACAGTTCAGAGCATTCAAAACCTCAGACTAGGGGCAAGATTCCTCTTCCAACAGGGCAATGACCCTAAGCACACAGCAAACGTGGCTTATAGACAACTCTATGAATGTCTTTGAGTGCCCCAGCCACAGCCTGGGCTTGAACCCAATCAAGCATTTCTGGAGAAACCTGAAAATGTCTGCCAGACCCCATCCAAGCTGACAGAGCTTGAGAGGTGAAGAGGTAAAGCGAAGAATGGCAGATAATTGCCAAATGTTGATGTGTAAATCTTGTTGCATCATACCCAAAAAAGACTTGAGGCTATAAAGGTGCTTCAGCTAAGTACTGAGACAATTCTGTTTTTGCTTTGTCTTTCTGGTACATGGAGTGTAGATTGATGTGGAAAAAAGTAATTTAAAACTGTTTAACAATTACAAAATGGGGTGTGAATACTTTCGCTATATTCAGTAAACATTTCACTGTAACTTAGTTCTACACTGCAAAAAAAAAAAAAAAAGTTTTTGTCTTATTATTTTTCTTACCCCATTGGCAGATTATTTTACCCTGGAAATCCAGAGGTCTCGCGAGAGCACAATTTGAATTGTCTCTGCAAGACACTCTGGCATCGAGCAATGATGCAGGTTACTGCAATACGTAAGCAATAGTGGGAACCAATCAAATCGGTGTATCTGATGTAGGCGGGCCAGAGGCGAGCTAAGCTGATGATGACAGCACTGCAACGTCCGAATCATATAGTAAACTTTGAAAGATCGCTGTCGCTACAGATGAACAACAAGTTGCTTGAAACGGCTTTGGCCGCTACAATGAACGAGTTAGACTTGGCTTTCCATATAAAAGAGGAACAGAAAACCGAAAACTCAAATCGTTCCTTTGCAAGAAGGACGTTTTTGCTGTTTTGCCGACTGGATACGGCAAGAGTTTAATCTATCAGTTCACGAGTTCACGCTTACATATAATTAGCCGGAGAATAGTAGTGCATGTTTGGCGTGCTGTCTGGTGAAGGGCTCCGAGCTCGGGAGTGGCCCGAACCCAGAGTACGTTACCCCCCAATAGGAGTAGCGAGAACTCGGAGTGATGAGATGGGGTGGTGGAGGTTTACTGATAAACCATCGAGTGAATTGAGGTGAGTCAGCTGTATTTAAACCTATGGCGTTGATTGACTTGTGATGTTTACGCTAAGCATCTGACGCGCTTCTCCCGAACTTTGTTAATGAAACATCATTTAGCTCTGCTGGTAGCTAAGCGTGTATTGTTGTGATTTGTCGTGGCGTTATCCAATTGCGTGCAGTTAGAGTTTAAAATGCATGCTTGGTGCTGCCCCTCGAGTTAGGCAGTTTTCATTGCTCGATCCCAGACCCATAATCTTAATAGAGATTATGGGTCTTAAAGATTATTTAGCTTGTTTCAAGCAAAACACTTAATTTTTACTTGTCCAGAAAATCCTTCTTGATTTTAAGAATTTTTAGATATTTTGGCTGGAAAAAGACAAAAAAATCTAAGTAAGAAAAACATTTTTTGCAGTGTAAATGAGAGGAAATCTATTCCAAAATGGAGTTCTAAGGTCTGAAAACCTTTCCTCACATTAAAGTAAGACAAATGATAGACAGCTGCTCTGTCATGTCAATTTGCATATGTTTTCTTTGTGTTGTGCACCTGCACCTGACTAATAATTTCCATTCAAGCACATGATGCACTGTCTCCACTGATTTGTATTCTACCTAAATACTTTTAGCCTCTGTGCAGCATCAAAAAGACTGTGTAAAATCATAATACAGTAATGCACTCAAACAGACTTTCACGCATGCCGTCAAACCTCCAGAGACTTTCCGCAGAGCACCTCAGCAGCTCATCGGCCACGTATGGCTGTTTCATAAAGCTGACAGCACTATCTGTTTAGTGTCGTCCTCAATTTCCAAGCATCTCTCATGCTGTCAGAGGTGAGTCAGCTCTCTTCTGCAGTCATTCCGCAAGCGTGAGCTCAAGAAGGAGATCAGCTGACTTACTCGTGGCTTGATGTTCAGGGCCGTGCCTGAGGTCAGCGCTTCTCATGCATCACATCAGAAACAACTTCATATACTGTACACATGCCAGATCTCTGAGAGGCCCCTCATGGACTGCACACACATCTTGTAAAAGCAGTTCAGGTTGGGATGTACTTTGTGTCACAAGTAGAATAATGGAAGGATATCGGTCTTTCCGCAGTATCATTGAGGAGTATTAAAATTCTCAAAAAGTATCATTTTACTTAAATTAAAAATATATATTTAACATGTTCAGAAGTTTGGGGTCAGTAAGGTTTTTTAATGATTTTGAAAGACAGAGTCAGTTGAAAGCCACATCTCTAACCCTAAACTGAACATGTGACGCATCTCAGCATTAGGTCAAAAATGCATAACGGTTCTATTTTCGAAATGGATTGCTGAAGAAAGACTTCCACTTTTGCAGAGCTGCTGTCAGCACCAACTCAGCTGGTACAGCTCAGTGAAATAAGTTTTGCAGCTCATGTCGGTTATAGATTTCATTTTCTCAGTGTGCTTTTAAATCCGAGAAGAACTCCAGTCTGAAGATGCCGACTTACTCAGGCAAGACAGGGGAATACTTTTGTCATCTGTATCCCCGTCTGTTCTCTCACTCTTTCTCTTTCTTCCTGTTTCTCTCTCTGTGCTTTAGGTAGGTAATATTATTCATCACTTTGAAGAGGTGAATTATACATAGAGATTACATAAAGTCAGATGCAGCATCTCATGAATTTCACATCTAACACATTTCCTCTTAATAATTAATGCTTATTGCGCAGACCGAAAATGAGTTTGTTGAAGATATCCTCCAGATTTGTTTAGCAAAAAAAAAAAAAGTACAAACTGACACTAATGATAATGCTAATGCTGGCAGGCATGAGACCAGTGTGCGGCCTTACCTGACCCATAACCATTGCCATTCTTCTAAAATATCAAGATATTTCTTGTGCTGTCAGAGTGTTTATTCTCCAGATGGAAGCTGAATGAACCTGCAGTATGTAAATTAATGTTTTAATTATTTTAATTGTATTTATTTATTCTACTGTTACTGTGGTTACTGTTAATTAAATATCGTCTGTTGACAAATAGTTGCCTTGTTAACACATTTGCAGCAAATGAAAACTTGTAAACATGCTGTTGAAATGGCTGAGCATTTTTAAATTCATTGAGGTAGTGACATACCTCACATGAATTCATTATAAAATATTGTTCAATACCTTTGAAACTACTTGGGTTGGAGATTTAAATAGGTTTGTCTGAACAAAAATATAGATTTTATTTATTTTATTTTTTTCAGTTCTCACTATGGTGAAAATAATTTCGATCCATTCTCCACTTTGTATTGAAACCATGCTTTAATCTCTTTATGTTGGCCATATTTGCTCCACTAGAAGAAAAAACGATGTTGAAATGCTATTCAGTGATATTTAAAGGTTGAGTGATTTTTTTTTCTTTTGTGATTGAATTTAAAAAGGTTTAATAAATGTGAGGAGAGCAACCCATTAGCCTTTCATTGCATTTCAATGGCTGTTACTCATTACATTTTAATGGCCGCCCTGTAAGTATACAACCTGGACACTGGCATCTTGCTTAAAAAGAACTCAAGAACATATAAATTTCTGTTATAAGGGAAAAACTTACATACTGTAGAGTTACTGTAATGAATTACTTTTCCCTTTAAAAAAGTAAAGTCAAAACCAGTCAAAAGGGTCAATTTGTTTGAAATTGAGATTTATACATAATTTGAAAGCTGAATAAATAGCAATTGATTCAATTGATGTATGGTTTGTTAGGAGAGGGCAATATTTGAAAATCTGGAATCTGAGGGTGCAAAAAAAATCTTCTTAGCAATGCATATTGCTAATCAAAAATTAAGTTTTGATATATTTACGGTAGGACATTTACAAAATATTTTCATGGAACATAATCTTTACTTAATATCCTAATGATTTTTGGCTTAAAAGAAAATTAGATTTTTTTTTAACCTATGATGTATTTTTGGTTTTTGCTACAAATATACCCATTCTATTTAAGTTTAGTGGTCCAGGGTTACATTTATATACAATACAATAGTGGATTTAACATTATAATTTAATATCTAACCTTAAAATGCATGCTTTTTTATGTACCCTTCTCACTTTAAGTACTTTGGTGAGTTAATAATAATACTGGTAACACTTTAGTGTCAATTCTCACTGTTAACTAGTTGGTTATTAGCATGAATATTACTGAGATATTGGCTATTTATTATTACTTAAAAAGCAGATATAAATGTCTTATTCTGCAGGACCTTATTCTAAATCATTAATCCTACCAAATTCTTAAACGTAACAACTACTTTACTAAGTATTAATAAGCAGTAATTAGGAGTATAGTGAGGCAAAAGTTATAGTTAATAGTTAGTAAATGGTTAGAATTGGACCCTAATCTAAAGTGTGACCAGAATTATTTATGTAGATATCTATTATGTATTTGACAGAATTAAAATAACAATTTCATGCCTATCCTTGTCGAGGTTCACAGGATTTCGAAAGTAATTAGTAATAAGTAATGAAATACTTTTGGAGAGAGTAATTTGTACAGTAATCTAATTACACTGTTGAAGATGTAATTAGTAACTAGTAATTAATTACTTTTTTAGAGTAACACTAAACACTGGATATGAAGTCAAATTGCAGAATATAAAGAAATATTTTAAGATACAGCATAGTCACATTGCAATATTGTAAGAGAAAAGTCACCTTTTTATAGAATTTTATTTTTTTATATTTCATTTAATTACATTGAAAGAAAAAATGTTGTACAACTGTCTTTGAAACAACAATAAAAAAAACACACAATTCAAGTCCCAGCTGAATGTTTTGCTAATTGAAAATTAAAATTTTAGTTTTATATAATAACTATGTAATAACAATATAATAACAGTGTAATAAATTATTCAATTACATTCTTACTATTTCTTTATATTTCTACATTCAATTACTATTCTTGTGCACACAGAATCTGATTCTGAACTTTTGCTAGTACATTTCACAAACTACAACAAATAAAACAGCAAGTAGCACATTGAATTACTTGTAAAAGTGTTTTCTTGTAAAACATACTTCAATAATCTTGGAAATGCTGTTCATTTTAAAGAACATTTCTTCAGTTCTTCAGATTATAAAAAGGTAAGAAAGAGATGGTTCTTTAAAGAACCTTTGACAGAATGGTGCTTTGTGGGACCAAAAATGGTTCTTCTGTGGCATCGCTGTGAAGAACCTTTTAAAGCACCTTTATTTTGTGTGCATATGGGAGTTTTTGTGCAATTGAGGCGTTTCCATTAGGTGTATTTTCAATTCGTAATTTCAATTTGCGCAATTTAAAGGGTAATGGAAACGCAGCTAGTAGGCGTGTTAAGTCATGGCAACGGATTTTTGTGGGATTTGGGCTATATTTAATCTATTGTGACCTGTAAATGCGAAAAAAAAACGTTTCCATTGCTGTTTTGTGAAATTGACGCGTTTCCATTAGGTGTGTTTTCAATTTGCACAATTTAAAGGGTAATGGAAAGCAGCTACTATCTAGCCTGGCAAGCCAGACCCACATAAATGTAGGGTCTGGGCACTCTCCATAGACAGGGCTCAACCGGAGGGGCGGGATAAACGGTTGTCTTTCAAACTCCTCTCCACGCAATAGGATAGCGCTACAACCAATCAGAGACGTAGTCGGTCAGGTGACGTAGTCAGAGCGACGAAGATTTTTAACAAAAATCAGTGCACTGTGCAGTCTGTCAGCTAAATAATAGACATAGATGGGCACTAAACCTTTAAAAGTAAACAAAAACATGCACAGACAAATCCAAATTACACCCTGCGGCTCGTGACGATACATTGATGTCCTAAGACACGAAACGATCGGTTTTTGCAAGAAAATGAACAGTATTTATATAATTTTCTTTTTACCTTTGATACACAGCCACGTCCATCTGTCATGAGCACGAGTTTAGCATATCTATGATTCGACTCGTCACATGTGAACGCGCTTTGATGTAGTATACGCAAACACCGAAAGGGGAAATATGTAAAAAAAAAAAGTCCAGGATGAGTTTGCGCAAGCAAACGTAATCTTTTAGCTTTAAATGGGTTTGAACAACCAGGACAAGCGCAAGTAATTACCATTTTGAATAGCCGCTATATCCACAATCTCTGTGCACTGTGTGAACAATAAGTGTCGTATACACGCCACAGATCGCTTCCGTTGTTTGCGTATTCTACACCACAGCGCGTTCAGATGTAACGAGCTCCTGCTCAGGACACATGGACGTGGCTGTGTATCAAAAGTAAAAAATTATATAAATACTGTTCAGTTTTCCACGCTTAATTCACGGAACCAGGAATTCATGTCTGACTGAACTTATGGTCGCAGGTCAGTCGTCGTCATGTTAAGCCCGCCCACCGACTCGTGATTGGCCCGGTACATCTTGGATTTTTCGGAAATTTAAGTGAATTGAGAGTAACTAGACTGACCTTGGAAGCAAATGTAATTTGCTGCCGCTAGGGGCGCGTCTAGATTCTAGGCTAGCTACTATCAGCATTTGATGCAATAGATAGCGTGCAAAGGAAAGGAAAGAGTTTCTCCACAGCACTGCTTGTGCGACAAGATGTCTCAGGTCATAACAGACCATCTTTGTTAGTGAGCGCTGACAGAAATGAACGAAGAGAAAGCAGGAGGGATGGAGGACACAAGAAAGGTGAAAAGAACAATGAACGAGCAAAAGATAAGGCTGATTAGAGTATAGAGAGATAAGATGAGGAATAATGCGTGTGGGACAATGACTAGATGACATCAGAGCAGCTGACAGCCTGAGGAGTCAGCTTTTTCTTTTGACCCTCTACACGAGAGTGATAACGCGCCCTTAGATGTACAGTCAGGAGGCAGAGAAAGACTGAGCTGGCATTGATTTTGCGTGGATGAGATTGAAGGAGGGATAGAAGAAGTAGGGGGCGGAGGTGAGGTGTTATGGTTGATACTGCGAACGTCAGCGTTTTCCTGCAAGATTTTATGCGTGTGTGTGTGTGTGTGTGTGTGTGTGTGTGTGTGTGTGTGTGTGTATGACTGCACTTGTTTTTCCTTGGGGCATCTCGTTCGTAATTTCCACCAGCACATCACAAAACTAACTTTCTCTGATCATTATCATATTTCTTAAACACGACTTGACATATTTGAATATTGCATATCGAGTGATCTCCATTGAAGCTAATCAGTCTCTACAAAGTCTTGGAAGCGCTGAAGCACTGATTATAGTACATATGGGGTGCGGAGAGAAGCGGGCAGAAAGCCAAATGTTCTCTAGCACACACACGCAAAAACAAGAAAGTGTTGCGAATATTTGGCATCTGTCGCCAAGTTTAAACTGTCTTCAGTTTATAGACAATTTTCTTGTCCTCACACACCTTGCTTTGCAATATCAAGACAAGCGTCACATACTTCCTGACACCTTACTGTGTTGCATTTGACATTTTGTGTTGCCACCGGCTTCTGTGTGACATATTCATATCTACGGCAAGTTTAGTATTCCTCTAGCAGTTTGGATTAAACCTGGTCCAACTAAACCTGTCTGGGCACGGAGCCCAAACAAAGCACAGACTGTAGTCAAAGTGTCATTGGCTATAATGAGTGTATTTGTATGCTAAAGTCTCCTCTGTCAGCAAGAGTTATAGTTGTATGGGTGTCGCAGGCTTTCGGCTGTCAGGACGTGTCATCCGTGTATACATGAAGTGGTTGGGAGGTGTAATGTAGTGTCATGTTCTATTTTTTAATTCTCGCTTTCTCTCCCTCACAGCTCTTAATCTGCTTGGCTTGAATTGGCGACTGAAGCCTACTGAAGGGCATCTAGTGAACACTGGCCTCAGCATGAGTATTCCTGGCATTGGCGACGTGGCAACAGTGCCCTCCGGAGGCAGAGGTAAAAGCGGAAAACTGGTGCCAACACCCTGAAATATGATCAACATGAAATCCAAATGACCTGATGACATGAAATGCATACCCCCTGATGACATGAAGCCCAAACTGCCTTATGTTTACACCTGTTAGTCATTTTATTATGCACAATTCATGAGCATTGAGTTTTATAATGCTGTAATTTGAATAACTATGTAACAGGGTCAGAAATGAACTTTTCCATTAAGAGGCAATATTTGCCCCCTGAAATTGATTTCCAATTGCATTTTTGACATTTGTGAGGGCAATTTTTGTAACCTTATTATTATAAAAAAACATGCTGTCTTAAATGTCAAATACTTAAAGGAGTAGTTCACTTTCAGAACAAAAATGTACAGATAATGTACTCACCCCCTTGTCATCCAAGATGTTTAAGTCTTTCTTTCTTCAGTCGTCAAGAAATTATGTTTTTTGAGGAGTCTATTATATGGAGAGAAATCCTGAAATGTTTACCTCAAAAAACATATTTTTTTTACAACTGAAGAAAGAAAGACATGAACTTCGTGGATGGCAAGGGGGTGAGTACATTATCTGTAAATTTTTGTTCTGAAAGTGAACTACTCCTTTAAATTTACCCAATTACTTTAATCAAAATGTTAAACTGTTGTCAATAACAGTACACTTTGTATCTACAGTCAAACCTAAATTTATTCAGACACTTTCAACATTTCCCACATTATCACAGTTTATTCGCTATAGTTTCAAAAATAGTAATAAAATATGACAAACTCAAGAGTTAAACTGCGTCAGAACAAATTCATCTTGATAATGTCAGATAACTTTGATAGGTATGTAACAAAACATGGTCAGGTCAAACTGTCAAATCAAATTTTTGGTCCAAAATTTTACTGCAAGATCACATTTTGGGTATAATATGTCACAGTTTACTTTATTTTGCTATCCTCAATTACATAAATTAACTATAGTGTTGTGAGCCCACTAGTAAAAAAAAATATCAAAAATTATCTGACAAAAATCATTATTGTAGATTACTGCTCCTTATATTGTACTAATGATTATTAATATCGATATAGAAAACATTATAAAACATTTTTGTTTCATTTTGATCATGTCACATTCTGGCTTCATAGACAAACATGTCAGTCCATGACGTTAGCCAAGTCTAGCACAAGTTAGGCAAAAACTCCTGTTATAATCACTGAAGCTACGAAATTAATCTTGTATTTGCATTGTATCTCCGCTGTGTTGTTTATGATGAGGGAATTTGTGAGTGTGCACATTCAACAATAGCTCTGGCGTTTTCAGCACTGAATAATCTAAGCGCCTCTGATTGGTCAATGCATTCCTATGTTCAACAGAAATGCGTTTGATTTGTTATAAGGCTCAACGCTGCACAAAACAGCACTTAAAAGCAATCTGATGCAGTGGGAGCGAATCTAAATGTATTTCCGCAAATTGACACTATTCATTATTTTTTCCATTTAATTGTAATCGCAACAGACATAATACATTGGTAACATATTAATAGCGTTAAAAAATATCACAGTACAAGTCCCAGCCTACAAATTTTTTTCTAGCTGAATATTTAGCTAATTAAAAATATAAATTTTAGTTATGTAATGTAATAACTATGTAATAACAGTATAATAACAGAATGAATCAATTACATCCTAGTCTATTCTTGTCCCTACATTTTTGTAGCTAAATATTTTTTCACAAGTCTAACCCACTTTTTTCTAGCAGAATATTTTATTTTACTCAGAAATATGCCACCATGAAAGTTAAATGTGTTGCGATTGCAGTCTGTTTTCAATGCTTCTTCTACTGTTCTGCATGAGAAATGCTCATGCATTTATTTTAAATGACTAGATTTAGTCACTGTTGGCTTGTTATAAGACATGTTAGTCTCTGTCTGCCTGGGGCTTTGTAAGAATCATCTGAGCCCAACGAGTGATTGTCCTGTACTGTATATTGAGAGAGTACATTATTGTTAAATCACATTGTTAAATTGTCTGCCTTTTTCCAACAGCAACATTTGATAAACAAGGTTATTTAGATTAGACGTTTTGGATCTCAGAGGACTTAGTTAATGGTTCAAAGCTCTGGCTAACTCTCAGTGGCTCCGACACAAAGAATCTCCCCGTTTGTTGTGCGTTCACCTCAAATGATTTATCATTATCAGTGTCAACACGTTCAGATGATAACGAGTGCCGCTGACCTTTAGAGAGTGCCGGTATTGACGTTCTACACACACAGTACAGCTTCTGTGGGGGTCTTTATGGAAGAGGACACATAGGTGCAAATCTGGGTTTAACTGGGGAAAATGTGAGTGTGGACAACTCTGTTTCAGAGTGTAATGGACAACAAAGGCCCATTGGAAAAAACGTGCCCCAAAAACGTAATCATACATACAATTCACTGCAGAATTCTGTTATAAACTCACAATTAATTTACCTAATACATCTTTCCATTTGCGTCACATAACTAGCTCCATATGTATGGCTTTTCTAATGAAGTAAACTTGCTTGTTAGCTCACCTGGTACATGCTTGGACTTGAGTCCTGTGAAACAGGAATCACAATGCTGAATAAAAAAGGTCCATAGAAGCAAGCTAAAACATTTTTATGTCATATTTGCTTTTGTTTTGTTTGTAGGTGGTACATTATTTTAAAATGGCGCCACTGACCGGACATTTGATTTTCGAACTGCCGCTATAGCCTATGTACAGCAATCAATGGAATGAACTGTTGCCACATTCACATTCATCTATTTCAACATGCTTGTAGCATCCCTCAATGGATATTTTCACTTGGAAAATGTTGCAAAATGTCCAAGAAGCAGCGTAATATCATTTTTCAGAAATGTCACAACAGGCACGTTTTTCCAGGGAGTCTGGGTTGGTAATGGAAGGACTCCTGTCTGATACTGGATGAACAAAATGTAGGAGCAAGAACATCTTGTGCAAAGGCTTTAGAGTGCATTTGCTTTCTGTCTTGCTTTCTCTATTTTTCTGAAGTGTTTTTCCCCTTCACTTTGATGGAGAGTTTCTGAAGAAGGGCTAGCTGTCCTACAGACACACATGCACACAGACACGTGTGTTACAGTGCGCTGTCAGTGGGGAAGGATTTTAGACTCACACCGTTCTCTGTTTGAATGTAGCTGTTATGTGGAGCTACAAGGCCTTTTCACATGGTTCATGTCAGGACTTCATTGAACCTCTCAACACAGGCATGAGATGCTTTTTTGACCTTCACATGAAAGCACTTCTCATAGCATCACAGAAGGCCAATTTTTCCGTATGTATATAGCTTGACAGTTAGTCATAGGAAGTATTGAAAGCAAGCAAGAGAGCTAACATGTATTTGAGCTCATGACTGAAAAAATACATGGCAGAAACCTTGAGGGATCTTTGAAGCTACAAAGCCTATGCACTTGCTGAGGTGATTGATTTTTCACCTACATTTTCTACATGAGGCAACATTTGTTGGCCATTGACTTCTGTAATGTAACATACATGAGTGAAATAAAATATTGAGTTGTAAAATATAGTGCAATACTTAATTTCATCCATTGGGAATCAATTGGGTGGTGGAAAAGTGGGCATTACATACTAGAATTAGATTCATATGGACTTGTGGAGTTATTTATGCATTATTTAACCCTTTTATAGATGCCATCCAATAAAAGTCCATTTAATAATTCCGGATGTGGTGCTACATGCAAAACAAACTGATTCTGTTTGACCCTTAACCATGTAATTCTGTATGGCTGTCCTTTTTATATGACTTTTATACAGTAACATAACGTATACTCTGCAGGATTTTTACAAAATAATTGTTTCTGAGGCATCTCTATGTGGATTTCCCTTCAACTCTACTGTGACTATTTCTAAGACTCTTTAAATGAAATATTTTACTGACTAATTAAAATGTTACAATTATTTTTTTAATTAAACAAGTAGACATAATTAAGTGCTTATATTTTATTATAGCCATAGGGAGCAGTAGAGATACATAGTATAGAAACACAATAAGGAAAAAGTGATTGTATGTACCTACTTAACCATATTTGTATGTACCTACTTAACCATATTTTGAGATCAAATTTGTGCCCTCCTCACACACCTCCTTTTGGGGACATTCTCATAAAAATAGTAATGGAATTGTTCAATTAAAAGTAAATAAAGTTGAAAAAAGAGTGAAAGTTCTATATAAAAACCATTAAAGTGTATGGAATGTCCCCACAGTTTTGCTAGTTTTTGTGTAAAAAAAAAAAAACAGAGATGGGGGAGATGCTTTTGATAACTTTTTTTCTCTAGCCTAAGTAACCTAATATTGTAATGTGTAATCTGTTAACAACGCACATCATAAACCCGTCTTTTTAATTTTTAATATGACTAAAACTGTATTTAACATAATCACAATTTGGAGAAAAAAAAAAAAAACATTGGAAGTTAGACCTATTAACTGTAGTGATTTCATGTGCACAGTTATTGAAACAACTTATAAATTATATAGAGAAAGCA